>NC_054056.1:76554119-76874476 GCF_017639655.2 Falco naumanni
TCCCTTTTCAAAATGCTGATTCCTCAATCTAAACAACTCCAGGAATAATGAAGTTACGGAGCAGATGGCTTCTCACTGCCCACCGCTAAACAATGACTGGATCGTATTTGGAAAGAAAAATTAAATTACGGAAAGGCTGCTTTCATGTGCTTTCTGCTTAATCAGATGATAACATGTATTTTCTCCAGTATTAAAAGTTAATGCAATGCCAACATCTAAATGACATATTATGCAACAGTATTATGCCAGGCACTGCATAGCAAAGGTAAGGGTTGCTTTTTTCATATAACGATAAGCCAGATAAACTTACAGAGCTTTCCCTGTTTTGCAGTCTGTATCCCAGCTTGAAGTTTACAGGGGCAGCTTGTGTTGTCAATGTAATCAGGTCTGATATGTATCTGTTACAAAATGTTGCCAATTATTTTAAGAATTCTGTTGACTCATCCAGCTCTGAAAACTATTGAATATTTTCTAAAAATTAGACTCTTATAAAGCATATGCAAAACAATGAGAGATATTACAGCCTTTTCCAAAAACCTTCTTACTTTATTGTATCATCATTTATAACTTAAAATCTGGTGCAGAGACCAGATACTCTTACAGTGAATTGCACTGAGTGCTGCTAAGCAGTAGTGTAAGTAGTGTAATTGAGTTCAGCAATGGAGGAACTTCAGAATACACCCCATAGCACTGGGTCATAATTACTTAAACTCTATGTGCTTTGAACACAGACATTGTTTTATTGAAACATACAACAGCAGCCTCCTCATCTTCTGAAAGAGGACCATGTCAGTTAAAATATGAATTATCAATCTCATAAAACGATGGACAATATTTACTTCAAACTAGAACTGCAAACTAATGCACTTGTTAATTTAAGTGTGCAGTTACTGAAGCAATTGTGCTATTATTGGGCAAGCAAGTATTATTTTCTCCAGCAGCCCATTGCTGGGGTATCTGGCACATACACAAACAAGACATGACAGTTAGGTCCTACTAGCAAAAAAAAATAAATATTAAGCCACATCAGTCTTTTATGGAGTGGGAAGTTCAATGAACAGAAGTTCATCTATTTGCTGGCAGATGAGTTGTAAGTCCTTTCTCTCTTCATATAACACTGCTCTGAGGACTTAGTTTGAGAATTTCCACAGTTGGGATTTTTTTTTGTGTGTGTTTTTTTTCCCCTTCAATAGGATTTATAGAAATAAAATCCTTAACTCTCATATGTTCCTCACTGAGAAAACAAACTCACAAGCTATTATAAAATTATATGAAACTCTATTTCTATAATTTTGGGAGAAGTATCTGTGTGCAAATCTGTGTGTTTGTGTTCCAACTTCAATAAGGATAAGAGAAAAAAACCAGAATTGCATGAATTCCTAGGTGCAGAAATCCCTCCCTCCTTTCATTCCTTCCTTCCTTGCCTCCCTCCTTCCCTCCCACCTTTCTTTCCTCCTTCCTTCCTTTATGCCCCTGACTTTCCCTTTTTCCCTTCCTCCCCGCACTGCCACCGCACAGGATGCCACAGATGCCTTCCTCTGGCATCACGTATAAAACAGAATGAAGTCAGCCACCTGCAGGGCAATAATACATCACCATTGTATTTCATATTTTTTAAAGGTACTTTAAATTTTTAAGTAAAATTTAATAAACTTCATGTTATTTCTAAAGATATAGGATGAAATAGCTCAATGGTACGTTTTGTTCCTTCTTCTGTATATCTTTGAGCAGATGTTGTAACACAACTTCTGTAGTGCATTTAGGGATTTTTCAGACACCAATATTATGATCCTGTGCTATCAGATTACTACATATAGCTGAATTATGAGTCTCGGGGGTCACAATCCATGTTTTGCATATTGCTGATGTTTTCTGCTGCAAAAAGTTTCTTTATTATTAGAGGAAGTGACCTCTGTCCAATAGTGGCCAGGATGCTTTTTGCATGGCGATGCTTGGAGTAATTCGTGACTAACATGGAAGTTCCTCATATTCTGCTGCTCCTTTGACATGCCACAGGTCAGGCCTTATGTTTCCATAGGGTTTTGCAGTTTATCTGTGGTTGTTGAATACCAAAAACATCAAAATCATGATTTGGAGCAAAACTGAAATAATCTTATTAAGTTCACAGGTGCTTTGTTTAGCTACTTTATTTACAGTTCCCCCCTTGGCATGTGGTCCTATTCCTTAATATTCAGGTAGGCAGTAAGTTTTGCACATTTCAGGTCAAAAGATAATGAGGCAATTTTTTTGTTTTACGTCTGTTAGACAACCTTGTCAGTCTCTCCTCATGCCTGTCAGCTTGCAGCAACAGCAGGACAGCTGCAGGTCAGTGTTGCAGATGTACCTGCCCTACGTACTGTGCAGAGAGCTGCAAAGGTCTGTTGAGTTGCTGCTGTGTTTTGTGCTGTGTCATGGCTAAATTGCCACCACTGGACAGCTAGATGTGGCCCGAGGGTAACCTGTAACTGACTTAAGCTCACAAGAAGATTGTGTTATGAGGGGAATAGGAATGTGTGGTGTATTGTTTTTACTGAACTGACAGAAAGGTTAGTTTTTCTACCTGAGTGAGGAGATTGCATCCTGGGAAAGTGTGAGAACCTATCAAATTCCACATACAGCTGTTACAGTCACAAGCATTCACTATTTTCATATCAAAGAGAAGGAACAATTCCCTAGTGAAAGTTTATAGGAGCACCAGAACTTGAAGGAGAAAAGCTTGTATTTAACTCATTTAGGTTCACTGGGAGATTCTAGTCCATTAGGGAAAGGCTACAGGGAAGTAGATGCTCATAATAGTCAGGACTGGTAAGGCCACATCTGCAGTACTGTATCCAGTTCTGTGCTCCTTAGTAGAAGAGAGACATGGACATAGGAAAGAAAGTCTAACAGAGGATCACAGATATGATTAAGGGACTGGAACATCTGTTCTATGAGGAAAGGCTGAGAAAGCTGGCACTGTTCAGCCTGGAGACGTGAGGGCTCAAGAGGATTTCACTTGATGTGTAAAATACCTGAAGGGACGGTGCAAAAAGGATGGGGACAGGCTCTTTTCTGTGGCACCCAATGACAAGACTAGAGGCAATGAGCACAAACTGAAACCCAGGAGGTTCCCTCTGAAGATCGGGAAACACTTTTTTGCTGTAAGAGTAACTGAACACTGGCACAGATTTCCCAGAGAAACTGTGGAGTCTCCCTCCTTGGAGATACTCAAAAGCTGTCTGGACACAGCTGTGGGGACCCAGCTCTAGGAGGCCTTGCCTGAGTGGGGATTTGGACCAGATGCCCTCCAGAAGTCCTTTCCAATCTCAGCCGTTCTGTGACTCTATAATAACCTGAGCAGCAGTCAGGCTATTTGACTTGGGATATGAGATAAACCTGTTGGGAACCCCTACAATGGGGTTGCTCTTTGCAAAAACAAATAAATGCTACATTTTTGGGGCCCTGACTGTGCCACTGAAGTCTAGGAGGATTACAGTGGGGACACTGGAAACATTGCAGCCTACCTCTCCATTTCCTTGTGTGCAATGTGGCTTCACATTTGTCTTATGATGCAGAGCATTATGCGTAGAGGGGAAAGATTGCCCAGATGTTAATGTGTAAGCATGTGGCTCAGGAGACATATGGTTGTTCCTGGATCTGTGAAATGTATCCTCCATGATCTCAGGCAAATCATTTGGGGCTGTAATTCTCCCCACTGCCTGTGTAGGATGCCAGGATCCCACAGCCAAGGACGAGAGTCCGTTTTTCTCATCACTCTTTTGAAATTAGTTCATGGAGCTGGGGTATGTCCGTTTCTATGCCCGAGTCCTCCATTTCCAGTGCAGATTCCTACTAAGGTACCACAAGGCCACCAAGTGCCGTAGGAGCTATTCCTATAAGCACAGCTATGGATTCATCCTTCCCTGCCCTTACGGAGCAATCCCTGCTAAGCAGAACATAGCCTCAAGATGTTTTCCACATTTAACATCAAAATATTTTTTAAGAAGCAATTTAATGAGATGACACCCACACTCTGAGATGAAATCATTCTAGAATACCATTTTCCCTCCCTCCCTGCCCACTTCCTTCTTTTCTGGCATGGTTTTAGAAGCTAACGTATGTATCAATGCTAGAGAATTAGGAATTATATAATGAGATAAATCGTAACAGTGATGCCTATTAATATCAGGTAAGGATCAAACCCTAGTACCTTCCCCATTTGAAAGCTGTGGTAATGAAATTTTACACGACACACAGCTTTGGACTGAATGATAAAAATGCGCTAGACAGAGGCGACCAAAATCTTTCTGGAACCAAAGTGCATGGGGAAGGGCCAAATGGACATGAGAACAGTGCTTCAAGATACAAACGGTGTTGCAGGGACAACCAAGCAGGCAGGAACAAAATGATCCAGACAAGCATCATCACTGAGAGCAGGTTTTGGCCGATTTTCCTGGGGACATAGAGCAAATCGGGGTTGAATGCTGATCCAGAAGCTGTCATTGAAAAGAGGGCAGTAAAGCACATTAAGATTTTTGGATGGAAAGTGCTATATATAATTCCTTAAGACCTTATTTTCATTTTAGTTAATTAGTAAGTATTACTATATATTTTATTTTCAGGGTCAGGCAAAAATATAAGCTGTTTGTCGGAAGACTATCCCAGTTTCAGTATTTTACCCATTCTAAAGCCACTCTCTGTCCCTTGTCATTCCCTTGTTGGGACTGAAAATGAATAAGCCAAAATGGTGTGCAATGCCACAATTTTGGAGGAAATTTCCATTTTTTTCTGTACTAATATGCTTTGTTTCAAACCTCTGTTAATTATTTTTCCATGTTTAAAGCTGGTTTTTGTTCCTTTTGAGGGACGATTTATTGTAAATGGCTGTGAAAAGACATTGGGAGAGCAAATAGGGAACAAAGAATCACAACCCAGAAAAACAGCTGTTGAGACTACAACAAAGAGTCTAGTGTGCCAACATGGAGCAACAATATTCAAGGTAAGGGAAAAAAAGGCAGGCATCTTCATTTGGAAAAAAAAACAAAACAAAAAACCAAACAAAACCAAACCAGAACAAAGATGTTTACGTCTGAAAAATTGGTAGATAGATCAGAGCTGTACACAACACCGTAAGAGAAGGAGAAATTGCCATGTGTGGGAGGGGGTGAAAATGGAGAAGGTGCTTCTGTTATACCCTTGGGAATCAGAATAAATCAGTACCATTTGAGAAAGCACGATGGCAGTTAAACTGGGTAGCTATGGAGCATTAAATTTATTGTCAAGGTAAGCAGTGGGAGAACCAAATCATCCACTGATGTAAATCAGACGCCTTGAAGTCAATGGTGCTAGAGTGGATTACTAACCCCATGATTTGTGCTATGGTTCAGATACTGACAACATTGTTCATACAAATTTGGATTATTTGAAGTATATAACATTACACCAATGAAGTATTTTAGTACATTCTGTACCAGCTGATAATCAGGATAATCTATAGGGCCTCTCCTGTAAGCTGTAACCCATAGCTATTTCTCAGCTCACTATCAGGAAACTCTGAAATGCATTAAAAAAAAATAATGTATCTTTCGTTAGACTGAGTATTTGTATGTTGCTTTTTGGCAACAACATCTGGCAGGAGAGGACCTTATCTCCCTCACCTTGGGATCATCCTGGGCATGAAGGGTGCTAATACATTTAAATCAGGTAAAACCAGTAGGAAACTTCAGTGAAAACAAGCAACAAAATTTTTTACATTAAATGCCTGGGAGTCCTGTAAGAAAATCTGAAGGGCCAGACTTTATCTCCTTGGTTTAATCCCACTTTCTTCTGAAGAAGACTGCAGTTGACCTTTCAAGAATATGCCTTATGTCCACAGATACCTTTTGTTGGAGGCAAGAGTCAGAAAAGGAGCAGAGGAAGGGACAGTTTTACTTCAATAAACTCATAAAAAAAGATGATCCCAAGGTTGGGGGGGGGTGTGGGGGGGTGTCAGTTAACTGCCACAAGTCCTTGGACCTGTTGGAACAGGTCCAGAGAAGGGACACAAGAACGGTCAGAGGGCTGAAACACCTCGGGGCTAGAACACCTATGAAGACAGACTGAGAGAGCTGGGATTGTTCAGCCTGGAGAAGGGAAGGCTCCAGGGAGACCTTAAGGCAACATTTTAGTACTTAAAGAGAGCATATAAGAAAGTTGGACAGAAACGTTCTACAAGTGTCTGTAGTAATAGGACAAGGTCTTAAACTAAAAGAGGATAGGTTTAGATTGGAGATGATGAAGAAATTCTTTACTGTGAGGTTGGTGAGGTGTCGCAGCACTCTCCAAACTAGCCAGCTACAACAAGGTCTTTTACCACCACATACCAACATACTCTTCGTGCCAGTCCCTCTGCTGCCTTCTCCTCATCTCTCCTCACCCAGGGCACACTCTCTCTTCTCTCTGCTTCTTTCTCCTCTCTCTTCCTCAGCTGCTCGCTCTTCCTTGGCTGCCCAACCTCTTAACAGAACCAGCCACAGCTGCACCTTATCTACATCAGCCAACCCACCGCCCCTGAAGCCAGCTCACAGCTGTATGTTATCAATGTTAATTAACCCAGCTCCATTCCTCTACAGTGAGACACAGGAACAGGTTGCTCAGAGAAGCTGTGGATGTCCCATCCCTGGAAGTGTTCAAGGCTAGGCTGGATGGGGCTTTGAGCAAGCAGACACAGTGAAAGATGTCCCTGCCCATGCAGAGGGATTAGACCATGTGATCTTCAAAGGTCCCTTCCAACCCAAACCATCCTGTGACTCCATCATTTTGTGATTCTAAGTCACAGGAACTCCAAAGGTGTTCCAGTTCATACTGGGACCTAAGACAGAGCTGATGCAGACCCTAGATAAGCTCCTTGCTCCCACCCCTCTGCTGAGCACCCCTGAGCACAAACAGCCTCCTTACTGTACTACCTGTTAGAACTAGGGAGGGAACCAATCCTTACACTACACTCCCCCACTAACAGTGTCATGCTTAAATACAACTAGCTCCCTAACTAGCTCATGGAGACAATTGTAACTAAAAACATGATCTATGCAAGAAAATGCTAATGCCACCATTGATTTCAGATCTTAAGCACAAAATATTGGCCTGTTTTCCTCATGGCCTACATAAATTTTACATCAGTGGAATCCAGTTGATACCATCACGGCTACCGTAATTTGGTCTAATAAAGGCAAGAGCAAAGCATATAACTGTTACTTTATTTTTATATGTGCAATCCACCTTTAATATATCTCTCATTTATTTACAAATTGAGTAACCTGCACCCACAGATTATCCCTCAAAACTTCAGGGCTTGTTTTTCTGGAGTCATTTGCACTCTGTAGTGTCTTGTCAAAGGCAGCCGTCCTTCTTTCCTCCCAGCTCTGCCTTTTCCACTGTTTTATCAGGCTGATCCATCACCGGATACTCTGCCCTGTAGATAGCTCTTCTCAAGCTTCTCAAGATCTTCTCCAGATCCACAGTGAATACCAGAGGAGGCTGCTTAACAAACTTTCCTTCGTACCCACAGACAAGTCTAATGCACATTGCTGTTAAATGAAAAGCTTTTCTCCTGCCACAGATGTCCTTTAAGCGAACATGCAGAAACTCTCTGTATTCCATTTTCAGGATCTCATCCAAGGTTTGCAGCTGTGGCATCTAAAATGTAGTTTTTGTCAGTGAAATGTAAGCTCACAAATCGGGGGACTTGGGCATCCCTTTTGCTAACTGACTTGCAGGTACTGCAGTGTAACTGAGCAGCCCCTGGATGAAGAAGTGCTCTGGCTGCTGCTCTCCCCTTTGATTGAACTGAGAATTCATAACCTTCCAAATAGCTTTCTTCAAATAACATGAAGTATGTCTTTCACTGAGGGATTCCTTTTTAATTTTTAAAACCAATTTTTATTTTTCAGAAATTAGAGAGAGAGAGAGAGAGAACAGTTAAGGGTGGTGGGGTGGGATGGTGGGGTTGTGTTGGTTGCTTGTCTGTTTTTGTGATGGCTGAAAAATTTGATGGATCTTGATCTTTCTTCACACACATATCATATTGGAACAGACCTTGATCTTATTTCACACAAATGTAACCACACAGACTTCAATGACAGCCTCTTGCTAATTATGTCACTGAAATGTAAGAGGTTCACTGTACCATTTTGCTCATACAAAACAGCTTAAACAGCTTTTCTTCTAACACTTGTAAAAACAAATTCTGGGTAAAGTACAGGAATGAAAATGAAATTCAGAACTAGGTATTCAGGAAAGCTGCAAGACATGGAAAAAAGGGGTTTGGAATAAAATACATGTCTTTTCAAGTAAAACACCAACCTTGTCGGATTAGATTCATCAAACTCTTTATTCATGGAAAGTTTCCCATGAAGACGTGTTAAGTCTCAATGGGAAATATTTTCAGTGAGGTTTTACCAAGGAGAAAATACCCCTATGTGTTGGTGGAGATTTTGTGTTTGTTTTTTTTTTTAAAAATCAGTTTTGCATTCAGCTAGGGGGCTAATTCAAGGATAGCTATGAGCTGATAGTATGGGTGATAAAACCAAAGCAAACTGTTGTTATACTTAATATAAGTCTCAATCTGCATACTTAGGAAGCTGAAAGGTAGACCTTGTTAGGGATAGAGGAAAAAAATTGCTATTATTTTTGCTTTTGTCATCCTGGGCTTGAAGCTATTGAATATTGGAAGTCCCACACCTCTGTAAGACACCTTTGCAAAGTGTAATAAAAAAAAAAAGTCTGTCAGTAATTTGATACAGCTTGGTCTTAATTGTCAATTAATCAGATTGCCTTTCTGAAAACTTGAATATATACATTCAAGATGTTAGTGATTGCCTTATCTTAAATGCGCCATTCTGGTATCCTCTTACATATGAAGCACACAATACGGTTTTATTGCTGTGTAAAGTTCAGAAATGAATTAGTGTAAGCTTTATATACATATTTAATGTTTCTTTTATATTTTTGCTTTTTCTTCTAGTAAGTGATGGAATAGACAACATTTTTCTTTGGATGGATTATACTACATGTGAACTGACCGTTACTCTTCCTGCAAGAATAAGAAAAGCCCTTCGCTTTCATCTGGTAAATACCAACTTGATATCAAAAAGCTGCTGAATGGCTGACACTCACAGCAGACCTTCAACTGAATGGGATCAGCACTTCCCCTACTAAAATATCTGAAGATAAGGATTTGGAAAACACGTTTTTGCAGAGATGACCCATTTACAAGCTGGACTTAGTCCAGAGACTATAGAGAAAGCCCGCCTGGAACTGAATGAAAACCCAGACATTTTGCATCAGGACATCCAGCAAGTCAGGGACATGATCATCACAAGGCCTGACATCGGGTTTTTACGTACAGATGATGCCTTCATCTTGAGGTTTCTCCGAGCCAGAAAGTTTCACCAAACTGAGGCCTTCAGACTGCTGGCTCAGTACTTCCAGTACCGCCAGTTAAATCTGGATATGTTCAAAAACTTCAAGGCTGATGATCCAGGAATCAAACGGGCTCTGACAGATGGGTTCCCGGGAGTACTGGAAAATCGCGATCACTGCGGCAGGAAGATTCTTCTGCTTTTTGCAGCCAACTGGGATCAGAGTAGGTAAATGTAGATAGTGTCCTTATCTTTTTACATACACTCACACTCAACTTGTAATGGAGTATTTGTGACCATACTTGAAGCAGCAAGGCCATTTTCAGTAAAATATTTCATAGCCATGAGTCTATTTCATTAAAACTTTCATCTGATGTGATCACTTCTCATTCTTCAGACATAAGACCATTGAGAAGTAAGGGTATAGCAGTGTGTCAGATAAGTAGCTCATATTTTTTTCCATAAACATTGACAGGTTTTGGCCAGATATTATCCATTTGCTACAAATACATTGATGCTTATTATATAATTACTTCAGTAATATCACAGACTAGCTGAATAGGTTGACAGAAAGCAAACATCTCAAAACATATGGGGGGTCTCATAGCTTTCCTGGTGCAGAAGGAACTGACCATATTTATTCTGTCTCCAGACTTCTTAACAGATCAGGGTTTTTTGTTTTAACCTTTTCAGGAATTAAAGCTTATGTTATGAGATTTCCACAAACTACATCATCATTTCTACACACTCCGGTTACTGTATGCTTATTAGTGTGATAAATGGGAGATTAATGTAAAGCGTATTTTCTGTTCAGGTCATCTTTACAGAATGGTAAAATATCTCCCAGCCATTGTTACAAAATTATGTCCTTAAGTGTTAATGTGATTAGTCAGCTTTCACTATTTATTTGAAGTGATACAGAGAAAAGAAGCTGGCCCAGGAGTATATGTTCATATAGTCCTCTCCATCAGAAGTCATTCCATTCTATTTTCCCTGCCTTCATAGTGAGACAAGGAAACGTAATCAATTGCCACGTGTTCTGCTGATTTTTTATAAAAGCCAGAAAGAAGAACAAAATTCTGATTCAGGTGTTGAGTATCATAAATTCTAATGAGTTCCAGGTAGGATTTTGTCTTAGTACAGTCAAAAGTTGTCCATGAAATTGTCTCATCCTTACAAGTCAATAGTTTGGAGATTTGAATTTATGCTACAGAAATTACTAGAGAATGACACACATACACCTGCAATTTTTCATGTTAGTTGTTTTCTGGGAAAACCTTTCCTCTCAATATGAAAACAAATTTCAGAAGTGTTTCTGATTTTCCTTTGCCTGTACAGATCTGGTAGATAAATGTATGGAAAAAGTTACAGAAATGTAACTTTGCATATACAAAAGTATTTGGTAAAATCCAGAACTGAAGCCAGAGATAAAAGCCCTATTGACTACAAAGAGGCCAGCAGTTTATCTCCTGTCTTTCTGAACTGTGAGCTTGCCTTTCTTCCAACCACAAAACCCTTCTTTTAGCAATTGGCCTGGAAAGAAAGGTGAATGAACAGGTATCTTGAATTAATAGAAAGTATCAGCTTTAGAGGACAGAAGCACTGTGGCTCTGCTGGTTGCATTAAGGGATTTAGGTATTATATTGAGTCAGCTTTGGGTTTTTGATCCCTCAACAAAATGAATCCTTGTGATTAACCTCGTACATCAGGCCCTGCTCTTGGAAAGCTGGGAGTGCTACTTTCTAAGCTCCTGCAATGAGATTTTGACAGAGGATTGATTCCTCTCAGATTTTGGCTCAAATTTTCTGCAAGTCCTTTAATGTGCATCCATGTATATGTGTATATGTGTGTGTGTGCAAAACCCAGTGATCCTGCATGCAAGATACCTTGTTTCTGAAAATGTAGGTTTGACCTTCAAAGAAGAAAAGCTGAAGTAAATAGTATAGATTATACTTTCCTAAGGCTCCTCAGTGAAATTAAAAATCATAAGCAAATTTTACCTCTGTTCAGCCACTGAAGCTCAATTCCTCTATGGATGCAAAAGACAAGAAGTGTCATTTCTGTGGGCTTTTGTAGCGCTCCAAGTGCAACAGGGATCTGGGACATGATTTGGGCTGTTAGTAAATAAAGGGATGACCTCTTCCTTCTTTTACTGTCTAAAGGTGTCAATAAGAGCAAAAGCTGTTAAGGAATAGGAAACAATGAGTGAAATGTCCTATTAAGCAGCAGGGAAGCAGGTTATTGACCAGAAGAAATGTATTTTCATATACATTTCACAAAAAAACTCAGTCATTGTGTATAAGTTACATACGTGTATCTAGGGCAACCTTTCTGTAGATGTGTCTTCAGTGATGGCAAGATGTTTACAAGCTTGCATTTCAGCCAAATGTTAATCAAATCAATTCATGTGATGCTGTGATGCTGACTTGCAAGAATAAGACCTCAGCCTTCAGCATGTCTTTCCTAACTAATATCATTTGCAGCTGGCTGCATCTTCTATTTCTTTATGATTAAATCATAATTTTTAAGGGATGATTTATAAAGATATCATATTTTATAAAGGATCATTTAAAATCAGCGTAACTATAATCCATAAACTGATTTTCACTTCAGACATTCTTAGCATTTATACTCCTGGGAGTATGTTGGCTGTAGAGATCACATATCAAGGAAGCAGAAGCAGCCTCAAACTTTTGGTCTTACATTGAATTTTAAAAGGAAATGTCATTAGTTGTGTAATGTGATTGCTTGGACAAATGAGATCCAAGATGCTTTTAAGGGGTCCTCTGTATCAAAGATAAAATTTCTGTGTGAGCTTCTAGAAACATTTGTAATTTCAGCTTCAAGAATGTAACCGATAGATCAAACATCTCTAGAAACTAGGTTTTAATTTTTAGTCTCAATGTTTCCAGCTTCAGCTTCCAGCTGCTGTATTGTGTTAGTTTAGAGGGACCACAAAAATCTGACAGCTTCCCATGTTTGTACTTTTGTGTCCTGACCACATCATTTTTTAACCTACTTTTGAATTCACTGGGGATGCGGCACTCTAGGGTAAGTTACTGTCAGGCAACAAAAAGATAATACATGAGCTACTCTACAGCAGTGGTTCTTCTGTTCACTTTTAACCATGGTGAATGTACCACAGCTGACGCCCTTTTTCTTGAGGACAAAACAACCTTGTGTTGTCCCCAAGGTAAAAAGGTACTTGTCGACATCTAGCACAGCAAAGATAATGTTCTACAAAGTATTGCCCTAGCATAATGTCTTGCAATATATTAATGCTGCTGAGGCTTAAATAGGTTGAACTTCTTTACTCTCAGAATTAGGAAGATTTTCCAGGTTGCTAATACTCTTCATCGTTCTTTTCTGGACCTTTCCTATCATTTCAGTGTTGTTGTTAATGTACAGAGGGATGAACTGAACATGAACTTCCATTAATAAATCATCATGTGGTAGCGCCATCTCTTCTGTTCAGTAGTTTCCTCCTTTTAGATGGATTGTCACTTTCTTAGCTACTCTATCACATTTTGAGCTCATGTTCAGCTCAAATCTGCTTCCAAGTCACTGTTTCCTAAAATACAAACACCACTGGTAAATGTGTCATACATTCTCATCCATAATGTGGGCACAGTCTAGCATGTGATTCACGCTCTTCTGCAGAGCTAAACTTGTCCTCCTTATCAATTACCATTGCATGGGTTTTGTTACATCTGTAAAGTTCACTGTCGAGAGTTTTATTTTTGCTTCCATATCGTTGAAAAAGATAATAATTACAGTTTTGACCAAAACCTTATTGATGACTAGTTAAAAAACACAAGGAATGTTAATTTTTATCGTCAGATCACTAGCTGAGATCTATCATGGTGCCAGGGTTTCATTCATTTAGCATGTGCTGCATTGGTTCAATTTTGCTTTGTTATTTTTTACAGGTTTCTTAGAGATGATGCATTACTTTCTCTCTAGGTCCTACATAGTATATTTTGGATCTGTTAGTTAATGTTAATCACACATGATACAGAACAGAAAACTTCAGAAGTACTGAGTAAGTGAAAATGAGCAGATTGATTGAAAAGAGATCAGATTAGTTCAGCACTGAAGGAGAGGAAAAATGTTGAGCTATATTACTGTACACTAGGGAACCCATGCAGGGGAGGGCCATCATTCACTTTGATCAGAGCTCAAGGTATGAAAAACACACAAAAAACCTCCAAACCCCATAAAGACTTAACATATACCACTGCTTATGGAGCACCTTATTTTTAAATGGAAATCATGGAGGAAAAAAACCAGATAAGGATGTCAAACTGATCTTGTCAGGACTTTTCTGACAAAATAATTTGCATCATAAGAATTCCCAGTTTCTAAAACAAATAAATGCGCATGTACAGTCTTGATGAGACCTGAACCAGGATTTCATGTGAAAACAAATTGCCATTTGCTGGATTACAAATAATCTTTCTCACACTTTTTTCACTTCATCAGTCTCACCAAACCTAAACCCTCACTCCTCTGATGCACCTCTAGTGAAACTGAAGCCTTTAAAGAAGTCAGATAAAAGTACCTTTTTGGCTGTTAGATTGAGGAAAGCCTTCATTGTCACAGCTGTTCCTAGGTTTGCTACTGCCTTCTAATATACCCTGCTTGTACACCAGGGAGATGGGGGCTTGAGTGAACAAGCAATTCAGCAGAAGGTGTTCATTAATCTTCCAAGTAAAGATATTTCCTTCAAGGTTGTTCAGCCAGAGTAAAATTTATTTCTGTGTAGAGACCCAGCAGAAAGACTATCCCAAATCATGTTGCTCTACGAATACAGCCTTGAGGTAAGGGGGCAGAAGGTTGCCCATTTTCTTTTGTGGTAAAATGGTGTTTAATTTCTGTCTTCAGTCTGGACTGTTGTGTCTTAAAAGCTGCCACATAGCTCCAAAAATTCTGTAAGTCAGATGGAAAAAACTGCTGCTTTGTTTACAACATATATTCCCAGGTCAGCTGCTAGCTATAAATTCTCTTCTATTAACCAAGGAATCTCAAATGCCAGATACTTACTATTCTGTAGGAAAGTGTATTGAGATAGGCTAAAGGGCAAGGAAATACTCTGACATGGTAAACCAACAGCTATAAATATTTTAAAGGAGCACAACAGAAAAAATGATGTCCTTGCTGAGAATGCTCAGTGGTGTAATTATAAGGATATTATCATCTGCAGATCCTGTTGGTATAAATTAATATGTCTCAAATGCTGATTATTCCAATATATTTCAAGGATAATCTCAGATGCTTAATAGAATATGAAGGAATAAACATCTGTTGAGACTGATTTACAGTCACAGGCAAACTGCGGCAATAACTCAGCCTCATAGCTGTTTATTATGAGAGATTACAGCTGAAATATGGCCAGCCCTAAGACCAGGATGATTTTTACACAGCAAGTCTTGGGGTTTGGTTAGGAGGTAGTGTTTCTGTGTTGGGAGATGCTTACAGTAATGCAGATTGAGGTGGTGTTTCAAGCATTGCATTGAGTAATAAATAGCTTAGAAGCACACTGTATTAAAAATAATTCATATTACATTATTATATTACTGAGCCAGTCTGAAACGGTAGCAGAATTCGGGGTGGTAGAGGAAGGAAGTGTAGCATAAGCAGAATACTCGTTTTGAGGAGTAACAGATGTGCAAATTAAATGTTGGACAAAGAAGACGAAAAGGAGCTCTGTCTTGAAATGTTTTAATTTGCTTGGAGGCGGCAACCTAATTCAGTTAGTACCATTTATTATGAAGGCTGCATTTGGGAAGGCAATTGTAGTCCATATGAATGACAGAAGGATGACATACACAAATGACAGTCCTGGGTAGTGCTGAGAAGGGAATCAAAGAAGAGAGGGAAAATGTCTGAAAAAGAGAAAGAAAAACAACAGCTGTGAAAGTTAGGAAGCATATGCTGAAGAATGAGAGAAGCCGAACTGAAAGGGGGGAAAAATCAAGTGTGTGTGTGTGTGTGTACAAAGGGGAATGAAGAGCAAACTGGAATGTGGCTCTATGCCACCTCCCTTCTGTGGAGAAGAGAAGCCAAATCTAATCCCCAAGCTTTATAAACGGGAGAGAAGGACAGCCGATTAAGGAAAATACACACACAGGTAAACACATGTACAGAACAAACACGTATATGCACATGCACACACACACACCGCCCCCTTCCTTCCCAGACTGCCTCAGAAGATCCACATTTTGTGTGAAGGTTTATGTCTCCCTGACAGAAAAGAGAAACTGCATACAGTCATGATAGCATTTGTCCCTTGTCCCTAGAAAATGACCCATACTCCTATGTGGTCTGTACGTGTCATTCTCACAGCTGGATTCTGCAAAAGAACATTATAACAGAGCTATAGCAACAGAACAGTACGAAGCCAAACAATGTGACATCCCACTTGGCTTTTTGTCCCTTTGATCCTTGGGAACAGCTGGTAAACATGAATGAATGCTCTTATAAATAGAAGGTTTTTGGGGTGAGACTTCGTAGGAACAGATAAAAATATTTTTTGTTGGAAACATTTCCTAAATCAAGTTTTCTAAATATCTACTATTCCAATCAGTTTCTAACTTGCCAACACAATTAAAAGGAGCTAAGGCAAATTCATGCATTGCAGCAGAAACAGACTGCAAAGAGTCAGATGAGGAAAAAACTGCAATTTTCTGACTAGCTATTTACCAGGCTACATGCAGTCGAAGCATCAGAAAAGAGTGGAGCTACTGAGCTGGAATCTTTAAATACATTTGGAATTTTAAAATTCTAATACTTTCTTGATACGTTATTTCCCTAGGCCATCGTTTATTTTAGACTCTTTCATCTGAACTCTCAGCCTCTATATCAATTGCATTTTACATAAAGATAGTCAGTTTTTTCATCACCCCCTGGTAGATGCTGAGCATCCTCTACTTCCAGCACCCTCAGAGCAGCACAAGAGATGCTTAGGAACTGGTGGCGTTAGCAGGATGTGTGATCCCAGAGGAGTTACAGTGAACAGCATGAGCTCGGTCAGGATGTGCATGGTGTGGGGCACGCTGAGCCCCATAAAATGGCCAAACAGCACATTGGAGGCAACTCCATCCTGCCACTATGGTCACTCTGCTTCAGGGTGCTTGTCTGCTGTGGTGAGGCTGGAGGATGAGGGAGGCAGCTCCCATGGCTGCACTGCTGAGAGTGCCCTCAGTATGTATCTCTGGGATGCTCTTGATAATGTGAGGGAAGAAGAGGTACAAGCACCTGTCTACCACAGGCACCCAAAAATTTAGCAGAGCAGCCAGAGGTGAAGGCCAGAGGAAAGGATGGAGGAGTAAAGACATTCCAATAAACCAACCTAAAAATGGAATTGTTACAGCTCTTCTGTACAGGATATTTTGCCTCTTTTGACATGGATAAGCCAATAAAACAGGTGGAGCATCATAATTAATATGCCATGACTGGAGACTTGATTCCTAAAGAGAAGAAAATGGAATCACTCCTTGACAAAAAGGACATTTTTGTCTTAAATTCTGATTGCACTCTCACAGTTTTTATTTTTAATAAGTGCAGCAGCCACAGAGGCAGTAAAAAGCAACTATCCCTTGCTCCCAGAGCATGATAATCTCAGCTCTGGAAACTTCCTGGAAGGTCCATTTTTAGCAAGGCACAGAGGGCAAAGCCAGCCAGTTAGTCTCCTGCTGGAACTATTTCCTATGTAACTGCCTATTTTCTGCCCATGCTGAGCAAACTTGCATCAGTAAAGATTAATTTTTCAAGGCAAGGTAGTACGTAAATATCTTCATTGGTGCTTTTTCTTTATAGAAAGATGGCATCGATTCTCCACTTCTCTACTGCAGACACACAGCAGATGACACATGTCCCTGCATGCGTTAACGCATCTGGTGCCAGTTAGCTTTCCTATATGCCATATAAATCACAGCACCAAGTAATGTTATGATGCTATGTGGTCAGTAACCATCTATTTGAAAAATGTATATGGATTATTTATATAATACATCAATATAACCATAGTAGATCTTTAGAGGGCCAGAATTCAGGATTTGAGTGAAACTGTAAGTTTTTAAGCATGACTACCATATTTTTGAAGTTAATACATCAATATACATAAGAAATATTTGTTTTCAGAGGCAAATTAGTATGTTTTCTGTTTTAACCTTGCCAAACTGCTGTGTATCAAACCCCTTTGTTGTTTGATACAGTTAGGGACCTGCTGCTGGCCATTGTCACACAACAATTTGGGGGCAGAGGAACCTTTGGTCTGATCCAGAACCACTCTCACGTGTACTTTACAAGACAAGTGCTCTCATATACTTGACAAGACGTGAGCTGATGGTCTGAATTAATGGAGCAGGAAGTTCAAGACTTTTTTTTTTTTTTTTCCTTTTTAGATCAATATGGTTTCCTTCATTGAGTTCCAGTTACAAGCCATCCTTATACTTTCCTTGTTCTTTCCCATAGATAGTCCTATGTTCCCTTCTACAAAGCCATAATTTCAGCTCCTCTGGTTTTACACCATCTCAGCAGAGGAACTGGATTCTGTGCATTCAGATATGAATGAAGTAATAAATGTGAAATAAAGAGGTAACAAGCACAAGGCCACTGCTATGGTGTGATCAGAAACATGAACTCCTCTTGCCAGTGCTAAACCTTTCGCCCTTTCCTTCCTTCTGGCTTCCTTTCACAGCAAATCCAGGAGATGCCAGTCACGTGTATTAAACATGCACAGATCAATCTACAGAGTATATGTGTTGCCTATACCCCTTCAGAGTGCTAGGGAATGTGTTAGCACACAGAATTTCTTTTGTATAGATATTTCTGACCAGGAAAATTCATAGTAGAGTGTGATAACCTTATCTAAGGCATCTCCATCCTCTCTTGTTATCTTGGACCTACGATCCTCTAAGCTGTTCTTACTTTGTGAGGTTTCTGAGTAAGAATGTATTGCCTTGTTTTCCCAGGGATAATCCTACCCATCTGTTGTGTAAGTACAAAAGGAGAAATGTGATTTATATTGAAAGAGAAACAGACTGCTGAAAAATCCTCCTTCCAAATGCACTGCAATATTAATTTGAAAACTGAGATAAAAAAGGAGGAGGAATAAACTCTGACCTGGGGAGAGACGGTAGGATATCTTTCCGTATCTTGGGTTCTCATTTACATGTAAGCCACTTTGAGCTGGCTACTGCAACTTAAATTCAGTTTTGCTCTGACAAAACCTTCAATTCTGTTTGAATAAAAGAGCTCTGTAAGTCTGGGGAAAATGGCACTTTGTGTATGCCGTAGCTGCCAATAAATGTCTTTTATTTTTCCAGCATCTTATTATTATTCTCTCTTAAAATTTATACATAGCTACACATACATTCACTTTCTTTCATAGAACATTTTCTATGATTCATTTAAAAGTAATTCAGAATCATTTGGAGGTTTACTTCAAAAAGAGGCATATCAGATGTAGACTCTGTGTTAAAGGCCAACGAGCCTTGTGAGACACCAGACATACTGGTTTAGTCCTGGCTGACACATTTGTCTCTGTTGGGATTTTCTCACCTCTTGGTTTGTTAAATAGGGTATCAATGGTCAATTAATGGAGAAAATACCAATTGGGCACACAAGGATTTGGGGGTAAATGATAGACTACAAATGGAATGATACAGTAAGGTGCTACCATTGAGGAAGCAATGTCTCTGAGCTGTATTACCGGAATGTTGTCTGCAGGACAACTCACCTCAACTGACCTGTAACCTAAATACTAGCACAAGAGACAAATCTGAGCTATGTCAAGAAAAGAACAGTAAAACAAGAAGTCTGGAAAATATGACAATATAATAAAAGTTGATTTTTAAATTATTATTATTATTTTTTTTAGAAATCAAAAAAGGGATGAGATTTGAATCTTTCTGTATATAAAAGTTTACCTTAATAAAAGGTGGTAGTTAAAAGTTTTCCATTTTCTTGGGGTTGGGGATACAGAATGAAAGCAAATTGAATAATCTTGAGCAGAATTAGATTTCCAAAAATTAGAAAACATTTTACAATGGTTAAGGTGGTTCAGGACCTGAACAGGTATCTGAGGCACTCTATGGACTCCTCATCACTGGATTTTTTACTAAAGAAATCACAGACAAGCAAGAGTACTTATGATGATGCAATGCAGGAGACGCAAGAGGTGCTGTCAGGGAACTTGCTATCCCCTGTTTCTAGGATTAATGTTGCTTTGTCAAAAGCCTCTGAGGAGGATAAAGTCAGATGGTACTTTAAGACATCTTGCAGTTTAAGAATATGAACATTATATCAGTAAGCTCTGGTATCTAAAAGTCCAACAGATTATCTTGTGTATAAGAAATGCTGTGTAAAAGCAATTTTCCCATGTGGGATTCTGAATACATGCTGGGTGTTTTATGTCTCAGTTATATTTGAAAATGGTTAGTTACGATATTTTATGGTGTTCCAGTGTCATTGTTTCCTATCCTGCAATGGAGCTGTGTCTCCCAGTCACTGTGTGCTGAGGGGGATAATGGTTATTGTACCCAAGGTCTATTGCAGCCTTCTTGCTGGATAAGAACCTGTTTGAAACCACTAAATAATGCAGGTATTCTAACTTTGTGAAAAGGCTGCTATGCCTATCTGTGATGTAGAAAATTGCAGAATCTCTAGGTAGATACGCCTAGAAATAGTCCTCCAATGAGGGCCTTCTGTCATGACCCCCAAAAAAGAAGCTGTAAGAATTAAGGAAATTATCGGTGAGCAAACACACTGTCAGGAGGAGTGTGCAGATGCAGTGAGTGAGAACGGCACTGTCATACGTCTGCCTTACTTTCAGAGGTATTGAGTTTTCCCATGGGAGGGAGTTTCTGAAGTACTGAGTGTGGCTGTTTGTGAATTGTCGCAGTGCGCACGTAGTGTTGGCTACACATTTATGGAGGGAATGCTCCAGCTGATGCAGGAGCCATGTGGCCTGTCCTATTGGCGGCCATCCAGGAAAACAGCACAAGGAGGGCCTCCAGAGCTGTTGCTGGCCCTGTTAATAAGCAGCCACATCCCTACATCCAAGGAAGTCTAATCAGTGTAAAGCCACCTTCATTTTAACTCTTGAAATACACTGTACTATGGTGCTGGCACAGCTGAGTATCTGGTCCCTAGGATGCTAAATGCTGTTCTTAAATACTACTGGACCTACCAAGCCAAAAATACTGTCTTAGGAGCAGGGGTCTGAGCTTTAAGGAATTTACTGTGCTACATCATTTAAATGCACTTCATTCAGGGAAACACAGTGAATAGCATAGGTTATATTAAAATATAATGCAGGGAGGTAACCTACAAGCAATTGTCAAACATAATAAAATGCGCAGACTTTAAATGCAGCTGCATCTCAAAACTTTCCCAGTCAATCCAGACCGTGGCTGTTGAATTGTGTGACCACCTATTGCATGATCTATCTAAAAGGCCATTGCACTCATATTGGCTAGTTGTGCTCACCAGCAACTAATTTCCTACATGAATTTGTTCAATTTTTGCTATCAGTCACCCCTAAACTGGGTACTAATACACTAGGATGTAAAAACAAAGCAAGGTTTAACCCCAACCCTAGAAAGTTTGCAACCTAAATGGACAGGAGAAAAGAAGGATTTCTTAAATGAAAATTTAATAGCCTTCCTTAAATGAAGAAGAGTGTGTCAGGGAGTCGGGGGCTCTCAGGACTGGGGGAACGGGGGGGTCCCTGGGGCAGCAGGGCAGGGCCAAGCAGCTTGCAGCTGGCTGCAGCTTGGGGCAGGAGTGCACTCTGAGCCTAATGGGAGGGCGGGAGGGTCACAGGGGCTGAAGACAGCCAGGCAGTGATTCACTGACACAGGGAAGAAATAACTCAATGTTTCGTACTTGTCACACCACTGCCTTGAAGACAAGGTCTTTAATCCTGCTTGCAAAAAAGATACAGAAGGAAACCTGAACTGACCCTCACCTGACCTACAAAGACACTTCAGTCCTTGTCCAGCTCTTACACTGGTGTGGACAGGAAAACCCCCTTTGACTACTTTTTTCTTCCCTGAAGAAACTCTACATCTCCCAAAGGTGTGGTGGAAGATAAATTTAGCTGCTACCTAAGCCTGTCCTAGGCTATGGCTCACTATAAATTTCTACAAATGCATCTTCAATAGAAAAACTATTATTTTGTTATCCTGAAGTACTTGAAAAGATAAGAAGTGTTACTATACTAATGGGATGTTGAGAAAACAACCATTTGCCAGGCTGCTGGTGCCTAGCAATTAAGAAGGGCATGCGAGCCACGGGCAAGACTCATTAAATCTGCATGTAGTGAGTTGCTTCAGTATGAGCATGGCAGGGTAACAGAAAATGAAACAAAGGAAAAAAATGGAAATGGTTATGCTGGAAGAAGTGCGCAGCATCAGGAAACAGGTGTGATTTATAGCTCAGCACCTCAGTTAGCTGTGTCCTCTGAGTACAGGCTCTGGCTGGGACCAGGGGAGCAGCAGACTACAGAGGTGAAGTGCTGCAGCCGGGCGGAGGGGAGGAAGGTGTTCATCAATGTCCTGCTTGCACAAGGTCCCACTGTGCCAGCGCTGTACTATCATGATGTTTCCTACTTCTGGAATGAAAAACGGCCTGATTCATGCCTACAGTAATGTTGTGGGGCCCTTAATAAAAGTAGTGCACATACTAGGTCAGAATAGGTGAACTGAAAAGTCTGGTTTTCAGCTTTCCTAAAAGTATGTTAGAAGATTGCACGGCTGAAGCCAGGGAACCTCCTTCTCTAATTCTTTCAAAAGCATATACATTAAAGGGTTTATGTATTTCTGAACAAGAGGACAAAGGAAAGGTTTTTTTCATAACATCTGATTCAACAATGCACACACTCACCTGTCTGTGAGCACCCCCAACAAATTCAACTACGGAGACAAAATACAGGAACGAGGCTATTAGACTCGTATATGCTTTACATTAGACATTTTGCTTAGGTACCTCATAGCTTAATATACTTCTTGTACAGAAATGAAACAAGTGCATTTGACTTGACTGTTAAGCACTGTTGATTAATACTAAAAATACAAAATATTAACCAAAGCTAAGTCAACAGAATGCAAGGGAAGAGTGCTGAAGAGTTCTGCCAGATCAGGGGGAAAAACCACAGAGAGCTTGGAATCACTCTGCTTTCTGTGTGTTTTTGTGGAAACTAAACTACCTGCAGCACATTGGGATTCATTTTGCAAAGACTCTATCACTTGTAGTTTTTCTCTGTTATTGCCATAAGGCCTTCTTGGTAACGTTTCTGTGAAATCAAAGCATTGGCTAGAATAAAGAGAAGTATGTACTACAGTCACTCGTAAGCAAATTAGTTCTGCTGTTGAAACAAATGAGTCCTTAGACTGTGCTTAGATCTTAGGAACAGACTCTCCCTAACTTTCCCCTTTCAATACATTCTAAACTGTAAGACAGTAACAGAGAAAAAAGGATACCTGACGTAGTATAAACAAACCCTGCAATCTTAACAACTCATCCCATGATACCAAATTATAGCTTTTATGTATTAGATTTTCTAAAGGCCATATCTTCCCTATTAAGGTGCAAACATCTCCAGTGCCATCTCCCAAAAACTAGGCTTTGTTACTTTTGAAAAAGACTTCAAGTTGCAGCTATTCCAATAATCCATAATATATTCATGGTCACACCCAATCCCTTCCTTTCTTACCATGAAACCAATTAGACTGCAAGGAAAATTACTTGTGATTTTCTGGTTTTATAAAGATTTCTAATGGCAACAGATGAAAAAAATCAGGTGTTTCTTTGTAAACAAGCTTGTACCAATGACTGCAGGGAAACTGTTTTCCAGAAAACAAAGAAGTAAAGAACAAGGGGTGTTTTATTTGTTCAAGACTTCCGTGTTTACCACTAATATTGATTTATTAGAAAATGCCTTATGGCATTTTTCTCAAGGCCACGTAACTAAACTAGCTGTGGCAATGTCTGCTGATCCTTTTTCTGCCTCTTTTTGCTGACTTTTGACAAAACAGGGTCTCCCTCCTGTCTATATCTTTATTTCAGTGATCACTACTGCTTGCATTTGGAGTAAAGGTCCCAGTTGTTCCAGCTGTCCGGTTCCAGGGCTGTGTCCTGTAAATACCAGTGTGTGCTCTGGCAGGATGTCACTGTGCACTAAGTTCAAAAGCACAATAACTTTGTTTATTGTTTTCTGTACTTAATTGCAACATATGTTGCTCCATGAGCAATTGTTTATAATTGAATGAGTAGTGACTTCAGTTAATCAAATTTCTTCAGTAATTCTCTGTATCGACTATGTGAGATTTCTTGTTAGAAGTGTGAAAAAAAATATTTTAAATTAACTATATTAGCTTTGCAATAAAAATCAATATAAACAGAAATAGAAAAAATATGAATTGTTACTTTATCAATGTACAGTTTCCAGTTGTTTAGAAACCTAAAACACAGCCCTTTCCTCCAGAAACAGCAAACCCTGAAACAGCGGTTGCCAGAAGGCAGAGACTAAATATCCACACATGTAAGTATACTCTGCTGTACAAAGGTTACAGTGATTTAGGAGGTTGCTGATAACTTCTGTAATAACAAATCAGCAAAACTTTTATTTCAGAATCCCTAACATTGCAATTCACATGAAATTCTGTTTTCACCTCAACTGATTTTTAATAGTTTATAAACCACTTAGATTGCTTTTCACTGGCAATTCCTGAGAAGATTTGGTAGTCTGCCAAAATAATAACATAACTTTACTATTCAAAGGCAAGGATCACACTGCACCTGCAACACTAATCTGTACCCTACTGGGAACTACTGTCATGTACCAAAAAAATTGTACTGGCTTCCAGGAAATAAGGGATACCAGGCTGGGTTTCCTTTCTCCATATAATTTCTACAAAGCTCCACAATCCTATTTCTGCTGCCTTTGGGGTCTCAGACAGTTACTACACGCTACTGCTGTCAGTATGTGACACGAAGATCCTCCCTGTCTCATCCAGGAAAAAGCCTTCATGCTGTGAGACCATGGAATCAGCAATCTTGTTCAAAAGGCAGAGTTTATTTCAGAAATTTAGGGTTTCAAATCCTGATAATGAAATACAAGTAAAGCATTGATTAAATGTTTTGGGTAGATTGCCTGTTCTTTTTGGTTTCTGAAATGGGGAAATTATGCACCAATCCACTGCATTCGCAGAAACTGAAGTACTCATAATTTTTGAAGGACTGGTCTTAGAGTTTTAAAATATGCTTAATTTTTCCCTTTGTGATTATGGCATCTGAAATCATACTTTAAAAATTGATTAAAGCCTGTTTTGTCCACTGATCCTGCACCGGGGGCATTTTGAGAATGACTGTAATCCTGGCAGTTTTTAATTTAAAAATTTCAGCCTGCATTTTAATATTTTTGTTCCACAATAACTTTGTCTATTTTGAGAAAGCCAGTCTAAACACTGTTGTATTTCTAAATGAGCTGAGCTAGTCACATTAATTTGCTCAGGTTGCTGCTTTAGAAAAATTTCAGGGGAGTCCTTCTAGGCTCATTCTTTTCCCTTTTTCCTGAAATTCTCTTAGAAAAATATATTTTGCAACCTCAAGGCCAAAAAAAAAAAAAAAAAAAAAAAGCACCATTCTAAAGGGCTATTTTGCCAAAGAAACCCTGTACATCCCACATCCCAGGAAAGGTCACTTCCTCACTTGCAAAGCATCAAGTGGTTGTAGCTGTTTCTGGATCTGAAAAACTTTTGTTCCTTTTACCCAACCATTTTTGCATAACATCCTAATCTTCCTTCAGGCAAACCTCTTTTGCTCCATTGATGTCATCCACGCAAAAATACACTTAGTAAAAGGGTGGTAATGCCACATAGTATAATGCTGATTATACTTGATTTCTGTATTCAGTAATTGATCTTCAAAAGGAGCAATTGCCTCACAGACTGGAGTCATTACAGAAGCAGCTGTCATTCATGCTGCCTATAGAATTAATTTCCCAAGGTTTCTACCACAGTGTGGTGTGATTCACACTGATGGTGTCTTCCATAACTTTTGGTTTCTACTAGCTGTTTATAAAATTCATTCAGTTATCAGTCTTCTATCGATTGACGAACTGTGGAGTCATGTGTCCGTGGTATCCAGATCTCCCAAAGGAACTTCTGTCAGCTGTTTTCCACACGGGAGGTCCAATACCCAGTGAAGACTAAGACAAACCTGGAGAATGTGAGGAAGAAGACATACCTTTTTTGGATTCCAATGGTACCATTTGACCAGACTTGTCATTGTTCGTTGGATCACATTGCATTTTTATCCCATTGATAAATGAGATATTAAAGTCTGTAATCTTCTACAGATAAGGCTCGTTTCCACTTTCAGTGGATTTCTGGGTAGGAAAAAACTGCTTTCTTAGGGGGAAGGTTATTGCTTTTCATTCCTTCACTTTCTTCAGTGAAGTTGTATGAAATATGACCCACTCAAAAGTGGCTGGGGTGAAAACTGCTCATTTTTCTTGAGCTTCATGGCACTGCATATCCTTTTCAGCATAACTGTGCAAAGCAGTTTCTTTGTGGCTGGCAGCACCATAATTCCATACACTTTTATCAGTCTTCTCTATTTCATAAATCTCCATGGGTTCATTTTTTTCTGGTCCTTCTGCCCTGCTCAGTTGAATCATTATAGCAAATTTTCTTCGTCGTTGTTTCTGAAGAGATCTGCAGTCAATTTTTCCTAAACTGCTTTTTTATGAATCTTCATGGCATCTGTTTTGAGTTCCCCAATGATCATTTCTACTTCAATAATATCAAGTTCCTCCATCTTGTCAGCTATATCAAAGTTGCCTATGGTTCCAATGGGAAACCTCTTTGATATATAATGCTTGAGACATCTTTTCATTCGCTTGTAAGAAATTATTAGAATATTTCCATGTCTGTCTTTTACTGGCCCTGATGGCCCCCAACTAAAAGAATGTATGACCCTTTTTGTGATTGACATCACTTTTGTACACCTTTGTAACGTCTGCCACTTTCACTGCCAGATTTAAGTACAGATATAAGCACAGCTATATGCTTATTTGCCTGATGAAATAGCTGTTTTAGGTGTTTACTGAGATATGCTTGCATTTCTACCTTTTGCCACTTCTTCTCATGTCTTGATAACCTCTTACCCAATATCTCTGAAGAGATACAGCTTTGATCATTTGCCTTGGGTGATGACATCCCACATAGCTTCATCATCTATTCTTGCTGCTCTAACAAAACCCCAATATACTCTCCACCAGACAGGCATAGGGACAAGCTTTTTAATAACATCATCATTTTTATATCACCCTCTCTATTATGATAGTTAAAATGTGATTTTTACTGGAAAGAGCTCATAAACCTAGATACCGTGATATTTCTGATTGCTTTCTTTGCAAATTATTTCCTTGTCTTAATTGGTGGTGATGCTGCTCTCTACCCATACATGCTCTGCTTTTCTGTTTCATTCTTCCTGAAAGGAGAAAAGACCCATGGTCTCCCTGGTTCTCCATTATACCATCTGGTGATACCAAAACTACTCTATAAATCTTTCATGGAGATATACATTACTACCACATGATGATCTTGCCAGTGAAGATACACAAGCCATTATCCACCATTGTCATGTGAACTAATTCTAGATATGCTACTGCTGCAAGGTCTGCAACAGTCTGTCCCTGTGCGTGCATTCATTTAACACAGGCCAAGGAGGATACTGCACTGACTTAATAAAGTCCACGGGGATGCTGTAGTTTTCTTTTTCTTTTTCTTCTTCATGTTATGCTTTTGTTAGGGGCATAATACTGCGCAACAGTCACCTTCACACACAGCATCTGGAATTTCATGTGCAGGGCATGAGCCATAACTCGGTGTCAGTTTACTGTGGCTTTTCACCGTGATTTGCTCAGCTCTGCTCTTCTTACTGGATAGAAATAGAATATGGATAAAATAGGTAGAAATAGTAATTTCTTGAGCCTAATGTAACCAATCTGCTCCTGAAAATCTGGACTTGCTTAATTTTCCATTTTCCTATGATTTTCTCTGACTTCTTTTCAGCCTGTTGAATCAAATGTACCTTCCATGCTTCCATGCACATGAAAAAGAGACTCTTCAGCAGAATATTTTTCAAAATATGGGCTTCTTTCCTAGGCAAGTTTTGACTGTCATCTGTCAAGCACACCAATTGTACAGTATCTGTGCCTCTGAAATTCTGATTTCATACTGGAAAGAAGAAAGGAGGTGACTTCATGCATATCTTCTGGGTTCATTGCAGCTTATGATTACCAGATGAAAGTTCATTACTGTAATTTCAAGCACACAGAATGAGTTTGCTTCTTAGCTGAACAGTTACGCTTTCCAACAGGAAGACAGAAGTGAGTTTCTGAATCACCTTCCAGGCATTCTGCTACATTTTTCAGAGCTTTCTGGATTAATGAGTGCTGTGTGAGTAACCAGGTGCTGTCTGAATAGCCACAAAAGATAATATGACTTATGTAGTTCTGAACTCATGAGACTCAGCATATATGCACTGGTAAGCAGTTATTTGATTTTAACTTTGCTATTTGATCTAGTCATCATTGAGGTCTGCTGTAAGAACAACTGGTTGCAACCAAAGGGACAATTAGATAATTTTGTTAGAGTTGCCTAAGGTAAAAATATTTATATATACCATTTAGTTAGCTAATAAAAAAATCTTTCTTTGAAATTTGTATTAAAGCCTTTTCAGAAAAGTTAATAAATATATAGATGAATTCTTGCCTTGCACATGAAAGTAGCCCTGATACTTCAGGCAGAGAGTAGAATTTGTAAGTAGCAAAATTATGTTATCATAATGCCCAGCAGTAATATCCTTTTGGCAGACGTAGGTGAGGTAAGTGGTGATGTGACAAAAAGAAAATGCAAAATTGTGTAGGTTAGTGAAGATTAGCAAAAATTGTGGAAAACTCTGGAATGACCTAGAAAAGCAGCATTTATTATGCAAAGAAGTCTAAGTGCAATGCAAGAAGATGTTGGATTTTAATATATGGTCACATCTTCTATGCAGATCCTTTATCCTCTCTTAACTCTGTGCAGTTTATTCTAGGTTTTCAATTACTTTTAACCTTTTAAGGAAAACATCAGGTCATTACAGACAGCACAATTAAGAAGTATACTTATTGTGCAGGGGTGGTCAGAAAAGTTAATTAGATGTTAGGTGCATTAAGAATGAGACAGAGAAGACATAGGAAAAGATAACATATTCTTTTATGTATGCTGATATTCCAAACTCACCTTGAATACTGAATTCACTTTACATTATCTTGAAAAGAAGGGAATGTAAAAACTATAGCTGTCCAAAAAAAAAAAAAGAGCAATGAAAGGAATTAATTATCATTATGAACAAATGAGGTAATCACATCAGGAAGGAGCAAAAAGTCCAGGGCTATTTCAAATGGAAAGATATTGAAGATGAAGTGGAGATACAGCTAGAGAAGATATAAGGGAATCACACACAGAAACCACGATAGCAGGTAGACTGAATCAGTGGTGTCATTTGTACTTTCTAATAACAGAACAAAGGAGCTGTATAATTGCTTTCTGTGATTAAACAGTAGCTTCATAATGTTCAAAAGAAAATCCTTTCCCTTTCTGTAATGAAAAATTAACTTGTGGAATGCAATGATGCAAGAAATTGAGCAAATAGCTTAGTGTGATGCAAGGATGGATTGCAGTGCCAAGAGGGAATAAGAAAAGGCTATGCATTCACACAGAATAAAATAAAACAACAGAGGTCATCAATCCTAATGCTTCTAACCATCAGTCATTCACGTACAAGCATTCATTTTGTTCATTTTTACTCCAGCTGTGCTTTGAGGGAACAGTATCACAACATCGTTAAGATCATGATAGGAGATTAAAAACTACATCTCAGATAGTAGCTGTGATCGTCAGTCTGTTCCCATGTGTCATCTCCTGAATTTTAAACAGTGGAGACCACTAACCTGAAACTACCATGGATTCCCTGACTGTGCTTATGCTGGAATGTGCTCTTTTCCCATCTTTCCCATGCTCCTCACAGGGCACATTGCATTTGGGACTGTTAGGCAAATTACTGCAGTGGCTCTGTACAACCGATTTATGGATTGCATTTAGGACTTGTTGTGTAGGGTTTTTAATAATTTCCACAGTATCATAACACGCTGCTTCTGATTGTCGCATTCCTCCTCGAGAAATTTGCACTTTGCAAGCTTGACATTGCTCTGGGTATTAAAAAGGCAAGAAAATCACCAGTGTGTAGCTCAGAAATACTAACTTCTGAAGGAATAAAACAAATCCACGGCCAGAGGAACAGTCATATCGCACCTGAGACTTTGATTCTGGCCTTCCCTTTCAGCAGCAGGCTTCAAAGCAGAGCAGCACGCTGCTCCTGAGAGGTTTCACCCTGCACAGTGCTGAGCACCCTGGCTGGGCTCTGCCCGGCGGCACCCACGCGGATGCCTTATCAGCAGTCACTAACTTGTGCTGTGATGGGTTGCAATCGGTTGCCTGCTCCATGTAGGATCAGGTTGCTGGAATGCTCAGGGAGGGATATTTTGAACTCTCAGGAGCGTAACAATTTTATGCTCTACCTTGAACTGATTCCCTGCTAGATTCTGTAGCATGTCCCTGGGCTGAGGCAAAGGGAAGAGCAGATGTCACCTCCCCATCCCCCTGTGCAGGTCTCTGGTGGAAGCTGGTCCTACCAGGGGTCTGAAGAGCCCCACCACCTGCACTATCCCTCCCCAAGCACAGGGGCTGCAAAGGTCCCTGATTTTCAGCCAAATGACACGTAAGAAAGGGCCCTTGCACAGTCACATTAACGTCAGGAACACAGTATTCATGTGCTAAGGGTGCCCACAGTATGAATGAGTGTATGTAGGAGGAGATTCGTAACACAGACCTGAATGCAGAGTGTGTAATTCGGGGGCTACTGGTTGCTATGGAGTTCAACTGAAGTGGAAAGTAACAGCAAAAAACCTCCTAATACGTGTACATAGAAGAACTTCTAGGAGAAACATTACAAGGGGAATATTTTTATATCTTTAAGAAAGTCACTCAGAGGCAATTTTTGCATGATAGAAAAATAAAATGGTGCAGTTTCTTTCTGCAAGGTGGTACATTTTCCCTTTGTGGGCAATGGCAGAGGCTTCCAGCTCACTCCAAGCAGGAATTCAAAGCCAGCCAGATATCTGTGGGTGACTGGCCTCTGTTCAGTTATAAGCTAAGCAGTGGGTTTCTAATGCTGTTAAATACAGTTCAGGTCTCAGCTTAGTCTACGCTGTTCTTTGTATCCAGTGGCTCATTGGACTAAGTATTTCTGAACAAAAAAATCAACACACATACCTATCCAGTCTGTTATTCTGGATGTAAAGTTCGTTCAGAATTTTATTTATAGACTTACACAGATGCTGTGGGGAAAAAGTTGCTATCTTTTCATTACAAAACAAGAGAGATGCCTGTCTGAAGCTGACATACTGGAACAACCAAAGATAGCTACACTAGAAGTGACAGATTAATAATTCGGAGCTATGACTTTAACTTAATGCAACCTGTGTTTTGCTCAGTAGGAGTTTTATGTGCTTGTATGCTGCTTCTGCAGGGAAATGAAAAAATCTGTACCTTAACTTGGGCATGACAAAGAAGGCGTTGGCACCCTACAAAATAAGAAAAGATCTCATATTATTGTGTAAGAATGTCTCCAGTTTACATGCTGGTGAATTATTCATATTTTTGCAGCTAAGGAGTTTAAATGGCTTTGAATTGTTCTATGAATATATAGTTACCCATGGCAGGTCAAAATACTTGTGAACATGTGCTGTGAATGCAATCCATTTTCTCTGTGAATCTCAGACAAGCCTTGCTAATTTCTGCACAAATATGCGCTTTTCAGACCTCAGACAGATGAGACAAACAAGCCCTTTTCAGAACATGAGTCGGCTGTGAGCTCCTCTGTTCACCTGTTCATCTTCTCTGGTGCAGGATTATTCAAGTGAGTCACCGTGTTTATTCACGATTCTTCATTTTGCCGTTGCTCTTCCCGGTTACTCTTCAGCCAAGGGCTACCCCGTGTTGTGCAGGATTCATATGAGAGGCCTTTCCTCAGGAAAAGGTCATAAAATGTGAAGATCAGGTCTTGCAGAGGTTGGACTGACTGCCCTTTCCCTCTGATGCCAGAGAGTCACAGTAGCTACTAATGATCATGAGTTTGAACCAAGACATGAATCCCCACGGACTGTATGTCAGTAATTTCCATTGCTTTTTTCAGCAGAGATGAGTTTTACATTTCTAAAATAAATACATGCATTAAAAAAAACAGATGCTTTCTAAAAACACATCCAAGGAAGCTGAGGCTTTCTTATCAATACTTTGTGAGCAGAAAGGAGAATTTAACCTGCTGAAATAAATGACATCATATGATTTATGAATACTGGTTCAAAACCCAATGCTGACTGGATTCCAAGGGCTTTTCTATGAACAGCGTACCTTGGCTGTGTATATGAACAATTAAAAATGTTCCTTCCTGTCTCTTCCCTCCTCCACCTGCATTGATGTGCTGTGTTATACACATCTCCCTTTCTAAGCCTTTCATAGAATCATAGATTTGAGGAGTTGTTTAGGTTGGAAAAGACCTTTAAGACCATCAAGAGCAACCATTAACCTAGCACTGTCAAGTCCACCACCAAACCATGTCCCTAAACACCACATCTACAAGTCTTTTAAATACCTCCAGGGATGGTGACTTAGCCACTTCCCTGGGCAGCCTTGACAATCCTTTTCATGATGAAATTTTTCCTTATAGCGGATCTAAACCTCCTTTGGCACAACTTGAGACCACTGTCTGATCCTATCGCTTGTTACTTGGCAGAAGAGACAGGCCCCCCACCTCACTACAGCCTCCTTCCAGGCAGCTGTAGAGAGCGATAAGGTCCCTCCTGAGCCTCCTTTCCCCCAGGCTAAACAGCCCCAGTTCCCTCAGATGCTCCTTATAGGACCTGCTCGCTAAACCCTTCACCAGCTTCTCTGCCCTTCTCTGGACACTCTCCAGCACCTCAATGTCTTTCTTGTAGTGGGAGGCCCAAAACCAAACAAAGCATTCAAGGTGCGGCCAGCTTCTTCAGCTTTGATTAGCTCAAATAATTTGGGGCACCCTGAAGATGTTTTTTCTGGTCCTTCTTCTGCCTGCTTCCTTTTCTGTGCTCTACTCCCAGTGAGAATCCTCTTTGCAGGGCAGTGCCAGCTCTGCCCCCACTAGAAGCTAAGCACGCATTTCTGCTCTCTGTTGGTGATTTATTGTATGGGGATGGAACAAAGTGAGGTGTGGTCTCTTACCCTATTTGCATCTATGCCGCGTTTGCAGCTTGCTAAGTGATATTCAGCTTTGGCCACTCTTTAACTGCTAGAGGGAAGAGGCTGTTATTGCATACTAACTGCAGGATGATAAGCTGAGTTGTCTGCAACTGCCAAGATAATGACACTGGTCCAAACTTTGATAGCCTGCTGTCTTGTGGGACAGTCGGGATTTTTAGTGACAGTTTGTTTTTGCTTGCTACCAGACAGTCTTAATGGCTTCATCTGACAGTACTTCTGTATGTTCATATTTTAACCATATGAATAATCCAATTAGTTTCACTAGCTTGCCTAAAACAGACCCTGTGCTTAACTGTTCAGAGACAGAGTAATGGCAAAAGCCTTTACTGATGCCATGTTCTCCAAAATGTATCGCTTTCTTGTAGTGTGTCTTATTTGACCCCTTATTTTCCAACAGTTCCTCAGCTTTATTATCCATTTATCTCTACAAAATGACTGGTGGCAGAGACATGCTAATAGATCATTTAATTTCCCTGCAATGTCTTTATCCTCTTTAATTGTTCCCATTGCACCCTGGTACTCCACTGAGCCTTTTGATTCTCTCAGCCTGCTTACGTCTCTTATAATTAAGTAATTTCTTCTTATTTATTTTCATGTTATGCCTTTGGCTAATCTCCCCACCAAATCCCTCAGCTAAACCATCTTCATTTTTGTTTTACATTATTGTTCCTTACCACTAGCTTCTGTTGGGTTAACTTTCCATTTTCCGAAGGATATTTGAAAAGCCTCTTTTGTGGTACCTTTCCATTCAGCCAGGCAGATAGGCATTCTCCCTCCCTCCTGCTTTTTGTCTTTCTGAGGTTTGTGCGTATCTTTTGTAACTCATTAGTGGCTCACTTCAGTAGGCTCCATGCTGAATCCTTACAGCACCTTACACATTTCCCTTTGTGTAATAGTAAATTATTTCACTTTTTGTGTGTGTGTGAGAGAGGGTTAAAATGGTGGGGAGGGGGGATTGGAGGAGGGAAAGGAACATTAAGCAAAGGAACAAAAGAGATGGACTAATAGAAAGTGGTTCTGTCTTCATGCATATAAAATGATTTGGATGCAAATCAGTCACACAGCTGAATGACTTGTCTCAGAGCCTCAAGATTAGGGAGCAGAGGGCTTCAGCCTCAAGTGGCACTCTGATTTCTATCCAGACCCTGCATTCACAAAACAGTGTGCCTGCAAACAGCCCACCTGGAGGACTTGCCTGCTGCTTCCATGTCTTCTCATACTCATCTGAAAAACATCTTTGTGTTCACTTTGAGTTATTTCCTACATCATGTCTTAAAATTGCAAATACATAGAGGTGGGGAGGGATCTGGGCAGATGACAGCCAGATTAGTTGCACACTAAGAAAACTGGGGTGCTATATCTCCCAGGAAAATAATTCTTACTGAAAGTACAGGGAAGCACAGGTGACTAATTGCTTCAAAACCTGGTAATTTATGTAGACACCCAAACAAAGACTGGAATTTCTCAGCACAGAGCCTGAGAGGAAGATTTTGCACTCAGTCAAATGGAATATTACATTGTGATTTAGAGTTTAAGTGGATTACAGAAGATGCTTTGTATGCACCATTTCCATACAGCCCTACTGAAATCATTACACAGCTTCTAAAAGCATCAGGATCACGAATATGAGTTTGAATGTTCTATTAAGAAAACTTCTTCCCACAAATGAAGGATGAAACCTTTTCTTATCATAGCGTGGCCCTGTTTTCACACCTTCAGTAGTAACAAGTATTTTCTTCATTCTAGGGTTTGCAAATGTAGGGTTAAAATGAGCTCTGGTTTAGTCCATCTTCCCCAATCCAGGCAGAAAGTCCATCCATGAATGCTGGTATCGTTCTGTGTTGATGACAAGAGAGTAGAAAAGGCTGGCATGTATGCAAGGACACTTTTGGAGCCACTGCACACCCCTGGGAGCTTCCACGGGGCAGTTCTGGTGAAAGGCTGACCCCTTGCCTAGGGGTGCTGGGGTGAAGTAGTTTCAGATATATTAGGTAGATAAAGTCTAGGGGTGCACTCACTTTTTCATCACTGAAAGTCTAATAATCTGCTGCTGCTGCTGCTTGAAAGTCATCACCAGTTTCAGCTGGACAGTGGATAGTATATCCATATCATGGTGTTTTGAAATAAATTTAGACTAAAAATAAGTGTCAGTTCCCAATCCAATCAGTATGCCTTCACCTTACATTGCTAAGGAAAGTGCTCCTTCGGTTTGTCTGTTTAGCCAGCTTCCCCATAGGATTTGAAAAGGTCAAGGTTGTTCTGCAAATGAGGGAAGGGTGGTCTGGTACATAGCAGCAACAACGCTGAATATCTTTAAGCTCTACCTAGGTATTGCAAGTTGCCTCGGCAATTATACTTCAGAGAAGCTTCTAACTTTTGCAGAAAGGCACAGTACAGAAACAGCTTTTTCAAGGGACTGTGCCTTTAGAGAAGGAACGTCCATTTTCCACTCAAAACCTACTGAGAGAAAAAAGAATAAGAAAACATGTCACCGTTTACTTGTAATAGAAATTTACCACGTGTTGCTGCCATTGAGGGGTAGAGGTCTTGGTGGTAGAGAAGTTTGGTTGTGCTGCATATGGGTTTTTTCTCTCAGTTAGAATTTGAAACAAAACTCTCGCAAGCTTAAACGCCTTGTTTTATATTGAAGAAAACAGTAGAAAGGGATGAAATTAAAATCTCCATGGAAGAGTATGGTGCAAACCTTTCCTGTAATGGATCTCAGTCCTCATCAGAATTTGGGAATTATGCAGAAATAAAGCAGACTGCAACAGCATTTCATTTTACACAAGGTTAAGCTGTACTTTCTGAAGCTATCCTTGATGTTGCTCTCTAAAAGAGCCTGTGTAGGGGAATGAGGGCAGTGGGTTGATTGGCAATGATAATATGCAGCCGTGGTTTGCTGTGAAGGCAGTGGGTTGGTTGACATGGATGATGTGCAGATGTAGCTCGTTCCTGCTAAGTGGTTAAATAGCTCGGATGAGCGTGGTTGAGGAGGTCTTGGATGAAGAGAGGCTGGGTGGGGAAGGAGCCTAGAGAAGGGGAAACCCCCAGCTTAGCAGGGACAAGGAGGAGTGTGGCCTGGCTTCTGGAGCGTGGAGAAACAGCATAGGTAGTAGAGTTTGACCAACAGTAAAACTCTTTTGTTGCTTGCTAGCTTGTTTGTGCTGTGACAAACCTGTTGTTTGTAAATCTTCTTAATGAAAGAACAGATGAGGAGAGGGCCTGTTTCAGCTTATTGGGATGTAAATACAGAATTAGTTATTGAGGTGTCCAACTCTTGCTTTTGCAAAATGCATGAGATGAAAGTAGAGAGTGGCCCAGGCTTCTCAGTACAGACTTTCATATTAAAGAAAACATTTTCTCCTTTGTTACTTTCTATCTCCCTCAAGGCCTCCAACATTTCTAATTATTCTCCCAGAGCTGAGGGAAGCCTTGCAGTCAACCTGCTGGTAGCTGCTAATTAATAAAGAGTTCCCATTTTGAGTGTATGCAGCTATTTTTCATGTTGTGTTTGGTTCACAGAAACAGGGAAACAGTCAAACTTAATTGTGCAAAGCCTTGGATCATTCCCTCCACTCAAGCAGGAGCCTAGTTCTAACCATACCATGTATATTAATATTATACTGATTTACTTCTTTTTCTGATTTTTCTCTTTGTAATAGAAAGAAAAGGGGAAAAGAAAACCCAAACAAAAAAACATGGTAAAGTTTATCCAGAGGAACAGGGATTTAAACTGATAGCCTGAATCCATTTCATTTCATCACAGATATTTACCCAAAGTAGGTTAGCGAAAATCTTTTGTAAGGAATCCCAGAATTGAAAAGATTTTGTTCAGGGTTTATTTTATCCACCAGTGAACAGGACTTATCTCACCAAGCAGAGGAGCGTAAGTTTTGTAGCAGGAGCTCTTTAGTGGCACCTCTGAAACAACTCTTTTTTTCAGAAGAAATCTACCAGAATAAATCCCTGTCCCTTGCTCAGGCCCTATCCACAGCAAAGCTGAGCATCTTCAGGTTTGAAGATAACTGCAACCAGTGATTATTTTTTTTTTCTCCTTTGGCTTTAGGAACTCCTTCATAGATATCCTTCGGGCTATCCTACTGTCCTTGGAAGTGCTCATCGAAGATCAGGAGCTTCAGATAAATGGCTTCATTCTAATTATAGACTGGAGCAACTTTTCCTTCAAGCAAGCCTCCAAGCTTACGCCATCTATCCTTAAACTGGCCATTGAAGGGTTACAGGTAAGTGGAGGGCAAGACATGTGCCTGCAACTTTTATTGCTGCAGACAGTGATTTTTGCCTCATCAGGCACTGGGCAGATGAAGGGCTGAGAAAAAAACCCAGAATTCTTTAATGTCATATCCACTTGCAGTGGAGATTGATTTTCAGATGTTTCATTTTGACTATCACTTTTATTTCAGATGTAAATCAGTGTAACCAATGTGTGTTACTTACTGCAGCATTAAGAAGGAGGGTTAGGAATTTGAGGTTTAATCCATCAGAGAATTCAGGGGGATTAAAATTCAGCAGTGTGTGCTTTCTGGAATGTGAAGTCCACATGAAGGACATCGTTGTGCAGAGGAAGGGTGGCAGGAGAGGTGAGCATCTCCCTCAGCAGATAGAAATGTGCTGTCATGTTCATGTGGATGCATTTGAGTGGGAGGGAAATAAGGAAGAGGAAGGACAGGCTCCCCGTTGTGCCCTTATTCTGGCTGCCTTCACTTGTCACGCAGGATCCTGTTACAGTATGGTTGAGACTGTTCAGGGGCTGCATATCCACTTGGTGCTTGCAAGTAAATAGGAGCAGGTTAAAACCATTCACTGTTACAGGGTTAGGTGGAAAGTGAGGACAAGGCAGCTGGGGCCTGTTGGGCCAACCTGAGGATGAGCTGTGGTGCTCAGAGAGGACCTCAGCCCTTCCCACTAGAGTCTGAGCCCATCAATGTGTTAGAACTGAGATGGATTTTTACATTTGAAGTAGTCGGACACAACTTTGTTAATTGTGGGCATTTGATAGAATCTGAGGACTATTTAGGTTGGAAAAACCTCTGGAGATTACCTTGTCCAACCCCCTGCTCAAAGCAGGGATAACTTCAATCTTAGACTGGGTTGCTTAAGGACCACATTTCATGTAGCCACATATTCAAAAGGGAAGATTTCATAAGTCATTGTTTTTTCATTTTATTTTTAGTACTTTTCAGGTATCCCGCAGTCAAAACTACCTCAGGAATAATCTTCTCTGGGGTGTGTGTGTATTTTAACTTCAATTTACATACTAGAAAGAACAATTTGTTCAACAAATTTTTTTGACTAATAAATTGTCTACAATTAGATCGTGATTGTCTCTACTTTGGGTTATTATTCAAAAATGAGGTAGAAAAATCTGCCAGCAGTTTTAAGCCTGTGTTCTCATTTGTGAGGAATTTTCATCTACTCTAACAAATTAGAAAGTCAAGCTGTGCAATTAGTCTCTAGGACAATATCTTATCTTCTCCTGCTGATACTATCACTTCATCTGCGTTCCTTCACCAAGTAACATTCTGTAGTTCAAAAAAACCCCTTCAGTCAGAAGGAAGATAAAGACAAATGACATTCATAAGGGAATCAAATCCCAACAAGGTGTCCTTATGCGTGTCCAAATTTTGCACTTCAACCCTCCAGTAAGGGGCCAATGAAGCCTTCAACCCACCTGATTTCTGGCCATGACACTGCCAGGTTGTTTGCATATGATTTATTTGCAGTTGTTGGCAACAATATGTTTCTAGAAGTACCAAAACCTGTGAGCACCAAAGCTGATCTTATGATTGTGTCATTATCCTGACGTCCTGTGCTGGGTGACTTAAGAAGGCTGCCTTTCTTTTTGGTGGGTTGGCATTTCATTTCTTATTTAAAGTCATGTTACTGTTGTCTTCTCCATGATAAGCAGAAATAGAACACTCTAAAAAATACAAATTGGGATAATATGTCCTAGACTTTTCTAACCACTGGCGGGCTTGACAAGTTGTAGGAGTTGTGAATGATGCACTCCAGTTTATCAGGTTTAGAAGTAAGTCATTCATGCTTATAAAGCACATATTTAGCAAGCAGTGTTGGTGGGGCTTTATTTAGGGATGTGTTTTTTTTTGGCTCTCATCATTGCTGTTGAAGTACCTTCATTAAGGCTTTGCTCTATTATTATTTTAAAAGAACTGCTGCTATCCTAATGTAAAATTCATGTAAAATATAATTGAAATGCAGGCAAGACCTACATAGAGAAAAAGAAGAGTCACAATATGAGTTGCATTGGAGGTGACTGAAAGTGAAAAAGTCAGGTTCTACTCTCGGGAGATGATGATGTCTGAAACCGAGGTTGGTTTAGTTCCTTGTTACTTCTCACAGCTAAGGCACTATGCATGTACAGAACCTCAGACAGATTACACGGCTATCCCAGACCTCCTTTCTAAGAAGAGGGTTTGGGTCATATTAAGTCCTGTGTAAGTCTAGTGAAGTAGATGGAAGGAAAATAATTGTGTCTTACAGTTTCTAGTGGGGTTGATCCCATATGTTTACATGTTGATGTCTGAGCCAGGAACTTCTAGCCTCTTTGTCTGTAATAGTAATTTTAATGTCATAGCTGAACCATTTTCCCAGAGGTTTGTTAAGGACTCATCTGATTCAGTGTCTCAGACCATTGCTTTCTGAAATTCAGAACTGCTAAAAGTAAAATGCAATAATTTAGGCTTATGCATTTAATATTTTTTCTTACTTTCAAATTACTTTAAGCCAATCAATATATTATTGATTTATTTGTATTTGATTTATTTGTTTCTTCAAATTGCTGCTTTATCAGTAGGAGCAGAGAACAAACATTACACAGGTGTGTGCATTGGTTCATTCTGTGTTGGAACAAGACCAACGCTAGTCAAATCTAATAGACTTGGCTGCAGAGATTAATATGTTGCTATTATATAGGATGCTCAGTTCCAAATACTGTAAAGTCTGTAAATGCTCAGGTAGATGAGTTACTTATCAGCCACATGTCTGAAACCACATTTTGCTCAATACTACTCTTTACTCTGGATTTCTGTGTATATTGCATCACACAAGATAGTTCACTGTAACTCTACAGGGCATCTTCTCTGTTTCTCAGTTAAGATATTTAATGACCTAAAAGTAGCCTTATGTCTCCACTTTAAACAACAGTTGTTCAGATGCTAAGCAAGTATTTGTACAGTATGGCAATTCTCATTATGCCACAGTAGTACAGAGCCAAATATGTTCTTAGTGCCTAAACCATCCCTGATTAATGAGAACTGCTCCTTTATCACAAGGCAATTGCTACTGTATGCTTTGAGCTCATGCCATACTCCTTACTGACATGGATAGAAAGGTGGGGAAAAAGATGTTTATAAAACCAATCTATTTTGCCAATAGCTTGATGATTTTTTATTTCTGATCCTTATTCTTTTAATGTGAGCAGCTTTTCCCCTTCACAGTGTATTTCTCCCCTCTGTTCTCTTCGTCTGTGAAGCCATACTTCTCTGTATTGTCACGCTGATCTTATAATTATCCTATGATGGTACACAAAATTTAATTGTGGCTTAAGCCAACCAGAAACTAAACTTTGGGGCATTTTGCATAATGAAATGAGCGTTTTAGAATTAGAAGCATCAGAGTTTAATGGCAAAGGTGAAAAACCTGTGTTGCAATTGTAAAGCATGTAAAAAATGGTCACTTCTTAGTATGGAGGTTGTTTGCTACTGAACACTGCATCTGAAGACATCTAATAAACATGGGAGTTAGGGCTGAAGAGTGTTACAGTGAACACAGCCTGGGTATCCAGTGAAGCCCAGACTTGTTTTTTAAATGTTTGTTGTTTGTTGCTCAGAGGATGTAGTTGCTTTGCCTTTAGAAGGACTTTTGATTTTGGGATGTTCCTGCCAAGGAGTAGAGAGGAACACTGTTTGGTTTTGCTTTACCGAACACTAGAACCATGTACCACAGTTTGTGTATATGCATGCATATATAAATTTAGAAATTCCTGCAGCTAGTACTCAGAATTGAAGTGCAACAACTTCTCCAACAGCATCCAGAAATATTCCAAAACTTTCAAAACAGCACAAGGTCTGATCTTGCCTGCCATTGTTTTGGTGAAAACAAAGCTAGAAGGTCAATGTCTACTAAGACCCAGTTGAGTGGCTTATGGCACAGACCAGCAAGGTGGATTCAGAACTGACCTGAAGAACAGGTTTGCAGTCCAGCGTACCTAGTACTGCCTTACATGAAGGCTAACTTGCCCCAGGGCTGTTTCAAGGTACTGAGACTAGTAGGGTAAATGGTTATATCCTGAACATATTCTGTCTTTCAGAATTCTTTAACATGCACTTGTGCTCACATATGCAAGGACAGTGGCTCTCAAAAAAAGCCCTGTGCCTACTTTGTGACAATGATGAATCACAGCAGGAGCGATCTTTAGGGTTCAATAGGGCTTTCAAATTTCACTATCGTTGCAGCCAATAGCAGTAATAACAGGGAACAACCAAGGTCCAAACCCAGGGATTTGTCTGCAGACATTTATTGGTGATAACCTGACAGAAGTTATGACCAACACTGTCCATTAGGAAGTCCATTGAAGTTCTTCTATTTTTTTAAATTATATTCAGTTTATCATCATCCAGTGAAAATTTGAAACTAGTATTTCTGGGAGGAAAGGGAAATAAAAAGAACTCAATGATGTTTGATTTGAGGACACATTAATCAGATAGTGGTACTGATAAAACTTTTCTGAAAAAACCTTTCAAATAAGTGAAACTCGTATAAGCTTCTCTTGGAAAATTGTTCAAGATACATTTGTCCAGATTAGCTCTGATGTTGAGATCAGGTCAGATAAGTTAAAAAAAAAACAGGTTGGTTTGGACATTATTGGATGTTATCTCACTTCAAAATCTGGAATGAGATACCAGATTAAGGAAAACTCAACCTGCTTAGAATTATGTGAATATATTTAGTCTTTAATATAAGCAATAGATTTAAATATTATTAATTTGGGTATGTGTGTGAATTTCCTCCTACTATAATTATGTGGGATTGAGAAACTTAATATCAGTTAAATTATAGCAGTGAACCACTTGTGTCTTGATACTGGCTTTTACAAGCAAGTATTTTTCATGTTGTGCTTCAGAAGAAACAGCTAAAATATCAAATATGCTCAAAATGCAGACTAGAATGCAGAGCTTGAAGAAAAATATTGTAGTTCAGTATTATGGAAAAAGTATAATTTCTTTGTTTGTTTTCCCAAATCTTAGTGAAAAATAGAAGCTTTTAGAGCTGATAAACATTTTCCAGTGAAAAAAAACTTTTTTTTGGAAGAATGTCACATTTTCAAAATAGAAGTATTAGTGAAATGTGTTACTGAAATTTTCTGGAAATAGGTTTGTTTCAAAAGTTTTCATCTGGAAATCAAAATACTTAATATTCCATTTTGAGTGGTAAGAAGTACTTGATTTATGTCTTGTTAGAATTTCTTGCTTTTTCAAAGTTGAAATCAAGCTGAGATAATGGAGTGGTATTTCAGATCAGCATGATCTGTGTTAATGGGCATGTTTGAATCTTTGTTATGGTCAAAGTAAGGACCTGAACAGAGCCCAGACAGTCCTCATGCATCTGGAGACTTTGCCAAACCCTCTGCCCTGCAAACTTGGTCTTTCCTTCACCAGCCTGGGCCCTGGAGCAAGGACCTGTCTCTTCTCTGCTTAAACACATTTATACTCTGAAACACAGGGTAGATGTGATCTTTGACTTAGTACTTGCAGTTAAACTCTGAGTCATGTGAAGGATGCAGGCTATAAGATGCCTTACATAGTAAGTAAGAGATACAACTAGTCTTTCCATAAAGTTTCTGAACATAATACTGCTGTTACTAGTGAACTAGAGTGAAATTTGCATCACCACAAACTGAAGAACACTGTAAAAAGACTTACTCTAGCTCAGAACTTCTGTAGAAATCTGTAGTGTAGGGAGAAGTCTGTCTATGCTATAAATATCCTATAATACTGTTATGCATCACGAGGTATTTATAACTGGTCGTATTAACAGAAAGACAGAGATGGTAATAGCCAGGCAAGTAAAATCATATATAGGTACATGTGTACGCTGGCTTGGACAAGGACAAGTGAAAAAACCTTAGCACCTATTGTAAAATGCCCCTCAGTGTAGATTCTAAAGCTGTTTATCTCTGGGAGGCAAAAAGCAGACACAAAGGTCACTCATTCATTTGCTTGGCGGCTCCTCAGTCTATCAGGTTGAAAATCTCAAAGACAAAAACCAGCAGACAGCTGAGGCCAGCTGCTGGGGCAGTATAACTGGCCGGCTCGATGCATGTCTGCAGAGTAATGTTGATTTATGGCACTTGAAAACTGGTCCCTCTTTCCCTTCACCTGTTAGAAAAAAAAAAAGCTACTTGAAGGCAGACTATTTTTTTCTTTTTTTTTCTTTTTTTTGGTGTCCAGAATTTAAAGATTTGTAAAAAATTAAGGAAATCTTTAGATCTGGATTTTGTGGAAAAGCCTTGTCATGATCTGTTCCTGGATAGGGAAGTTGAAGAAAAGGGAATACTCTAGGCTGGGTCCTTGAGGATGGATAACCATTTCTTTAGCAGCAGCCTACCAGAGGACAGCCAATTTCCTCAGAATATAAAAGCAGAACATTCCTGTGTCATAATCATAGTGTGTTTGTATGTCCAGAAAAGCATATTGTAGCTTCCCAAACTAGACTCCATGCTAATAACTCAAGAAGACCTGCTCAGAACTCAAGCTTATGTTCATAGAGGCAAGATTAGCTTTACCAACATGCAATTGCCTACAGAGTGGGACAAACCTGGTCTGTGAAGGAAACAGAACTCCTTCCAGTAAGAATGACTTAACTGTTTATAAAAGGAACAGGCTCAAGATCTAATGATGTTCAGCATCTGGAAAATGGCTGCAGAATTTAGCAGGTGCTATACCATGCAATGGGATAGTCCGCTTCCTGAACATTGGTGGCAAAAAGCCTTTCTTGATTTCAAATCCACTACTTGTATGAGATGTATGTCTGTACATTTATACATTTGGATTAAACCATTTGCAATATATACACATAAAAACCATACCAATTCTTTCCCTTAAAGGCTGTCTCGGCAGTTCCCAAATCTGTTCTCTAGTAATTTTTTTCCTCAATATTAGAATGTGCTTCATGTTAGAGACCTATGTTGAACTGCTGAACATGAAGTCACAGCTAACAATGAGTGCTTAGTATCCACTGAAAGAAGGTCAGTTTGAATTATTCCAGAAACGTTCATGCTATCTGTCTCCAACAGCTGTTGTGATATGTAGAGTGACTACTCTCTGATCTGTCAGTGAGGGTGCCTTTGAAATTACAGGAGGCGAGAAAAGCGACTGACTCATTATATATAAAATAAAGGTAGATAAACAGGCTTTGCTCTCTGCAAGAGAAGGTTTATGCTCATTGTGTGCGTATCATCTCTAGGGAACTGACTGGAACAAGGAAAAACAGAAGCATAGTAGGCTTTAGACTCACATTTATCACTTGAAAATTGGAATTAACTGCTTAGTAGAATTGATCATCCCAGCCGTGTTTGCCAGTTGGAAGCTTTGGGGCTTTTGGCCATGAGTAAAGGATAAACTGCAATATGGACAGCCTGAGAAGCTGGACATGTCAAGTGGAAAGTTGTTTTTTTAATGCTAGTTACTACATTTTAGGAGAGATCTCATGGAGTTGCTGATAAGAGTTAGACAGGAAGCAAATACTCTTTCAGCCCCAGCAAGGGAACTGGAAAGTTTATTGCAGTAAGTCTGCTTAGAGCAGAAAGCAGCTGTTTCTTACTGGTAGCCAGTAAAAAGGCAGTTAGAGCTAACATCAGTCATGCTTGAATATTCCCACCAACATATTCATAAATAGTTTGTGTTGTATGTTGAACCTTTCTTCCTCTCATAAAATTTGAACGTGGTCTGATGTATTAATTTACATTACCTGTCCTCATTAATTTCATAGGACTTCAGGAATTATGCATCTGTAATAACTGTTTAACTTTTTTAACCCCCAAAGCCTTGCCCTTTTTAGCGTGGAAGCTGAATGAAAGCTTCCTGAAGAGAGTGTTTACTACAGATGCCTTCTTGCTATGAGGAATATATAAAGAAATTATGCAAAATTACAACAGGGATTGCACATACAAGACTAGACCAGAAAGGTATGGGAGTAGTGACACTTCAGTGAGAGCTACTGCCAACAGAGGTGGAGTGGGTACTGTTTTGTGGGGTGGAGACGGAGGTACACATGGACAGTGGGCTGGAGGAAGTCAGAGCAAGAGAGGCAGTGATGATACGACTCTGCACAGCGATGTGTGGCAGAGATTATCCCCTGAGCACAGGTAGGTAAGCACTTGGCTCTCTCTAGGAGAGGACTCATACTGGAACCTAACAGCTGCAGGACTGAAATCCATGTCCCCTGGGAAAACAGCTGAGACAGTGTAAGATCAGTTGTCCCCTTACACCTCCAGCTCACTGTCCTCTTTTTAACACATGTCTTTGAGGATGTGCTGTATCAGTGGAACTGGCCACGGGTCCTTGACTGCTGCCATACAAAAACCCCCAGCTCAGCTCACGCTGATGCAGGAATGGGCTCTTGCCAGGACTCTGTTCATGCTGTCCCTTCTTCTGCTCTAGGCAACGTAATAATTTCTGGTGCAAGTTTTTAACAAAGAGCTGCAAACAATAACATTTTAAAATTCTGGAGAAAGGCAATGATTTTGAGAAACGTTTGCCTGCTTGTTGTTTGACTCCTATTACATGCAGAAAACCAGGACTCATCTGCTACACATAACAATTGCCCTTAAAGCCTCATCTATTATGATTATCTCCTCCTAAAAAACTAACTTATAAATTCTTCAATACTTTGTATGGTGACATATGCTTGTATGGTCAATAGCTGTATGGTCAAAAGAGACTACAATGTATTCAGTAAGCTTCAGGTGAAGTCTCAACTGATGCAAACGGAACTTTTGCTATTTCCTTGACGGAGGCTGTAATTTCACCCCTATTACACTACGGCAGGAAATGATTTTCTGCTTCATAAGAGTTTCCCAGGCTTACAGAAATTGTCCCTCAACACATTGATTTGAACTTTTTGCCTAGTGATCTTGAAGCACTCTGTTTTGTTCTCAAATATTATCTCCTCTTTACTGTGTAGAGCTTAACACCTGAAACAAGCATTCCTGAATAGCAGGGGTTCCTTGATGGAAAAATGTCAACCTGAAACATTTCAAACATGACAATCTTCCAAGGAAAGATGAAAACATTGAGTGAAAAATTCATTCTACTTCCTTCTCCCCTCCTCTCTACCCCTTGCTCCTGCTAAGCTTTGATTTCAACAAATGGGCATTTTCTGAGCAAAGAGCATTTCAGTGGAAATTCCTCCCGTAGCTATACTGCCCGGTAAGTCAAACCTTCCTAAGATTCTTTTGTGACATGGTTTGCATCCCTTTCTGGTAGACATATATTAGACCATATGAATGTGCATCCTGCTTTTCACTCTGAGCACACTCCCACTGTTTCAAACTAACTGCAGTAGAACCAGTTTAAAGCATGGCTGAAGTGTAATAAAAATAATTTCCATTTCAGAAGAGACTTTCTGATCAACTCCAATCTATGCGCAATGAAAATGCAGTTAAGAAAAAAAAAGCTAACACAAATATAATTACAATGCAAATATTCTTCAAATAGCAGATACCTTTAGGCTGTCGGCACATTGACAGTTTTTCAGAAGAAAGGCAGAACCATGAATATATATGCGATGAGGAAAATACTTGTTGACTGTTGAAGAATTATGGAGGATAACAGCAGAACATTCAATAAACTGAAAATAGAATTCAAGCTTGCCTAGGCTTATAGGGTAATATAAGTCTTATTCTTTTATTTTCCAAGATAATTTAGAAGCAGCTTTGAATTAGTAGACATGGGCTCAAAGTCTGGAAGAGATAGTTTCTGGTGGGTTGGTGGGAATGCTCATGTAAATGGACATTTGCAGTAGTTACAAAGGGTCCTACTCTAATTTCTTTATGAAGTTTCACAGAGTCCTGCTGGCAATCCTAACATTATTTGACTTGATTTACAAACACACAGAACCTGAATTTAGATGTTTCTCAGGAAATAACATCTCCTCAGTATAGCACAGATAGTATTAACCTCTTTGGGAGGGTCCTTCCCTTCATCATATCTTTTGATATCATTTATCAAAGTTATTGCTAGGTGTAAGGAAAGCTGCAAGGGGACAGTACTAAAGAGGTAAGGATTCCTGAATCTGTACTGTAACCGACATTAATGAATTGATACAGCTAAAGCTTAAAGCTTCTGACTTAATTAATCAATGTGAGTGGGCTTTCTGCTAACATTGGAGACAGTATCTATTACTCACTCTCTCTCGGGGAAAAAAATTAACCCTCCATATTTTCAGAAAAATTCCAAACATGTTTATCAAAAAAAGAACATTTGCACTCAAAACCAACTAGGCAAACTTCTGTTTATGTTGCTGGCCATTGTCTTTGCTTAAGCCTAGTCAGGGATCACTGCAGCATGAAGACTGCCTGTAGTATTTGGCATTGTGTGTGAAAGAGCTGCTTGGACAACCGGATTAACAAAGGACTAAGGAAGCAGAAAACAGCCAAGCTGCCATCCTGGTCAGAGGCTGCATCAGAATCTCTTCAATAAAGCTTTTCTATGAAAAGTCAAGATTTTCAGGAAGAAGCCCACAACTTTTTGCTTTTTTCTGGCCATAGTTTGGCCAGAAGAACTGTCTCTTCTTAGAACTGAGAGAAACTCATTCTCTGCAAGATTCTAGCTATATGCTTATAGTGTATCACCCCACATTTTCTTACTTGGTCCCTGCCTTGGATATGTGGGTGCAAACGGTCTTCTGGTCATCTAATAACAATTGCTGCTCATAGCATAATGAATGTAAGTACAAAATTAGTTCACCTACAGACATCTAATCAGCTAGCCGTTACCTAGACTTTTCTACTTCCCAACCTCCCTGCTCTTCCTCTACCTTTGATACTGCTTTTTCCTCAAAATATTAAAAGATAAATAGAACTTTGAGATATACCAGGTGTGCAAGTGTGTATTTTGTGGTGCTGAGCTCACATGGGTAACAGCATTAGATATTCAAACACACAAAATATAATTAACTTTTCAAGAAATTTCCCTCCACCAATTTGTTATACATGCCTGAATGAATGTTAATGGGGTCACATAGCTCTTTGAACTGCTGCTGACAGAACAATAAAGAGTTCCTGTGGTTTTCAAGAAACAGCACAGTATAATTTTGCTTGCTTTGCAAGGGCATTTATTAATGATATCATTATAACCTCTAAACTCTTAGTCCACTCTCAGAAACTCACAACACTTCAAATGACAAGTTACCATCTCTTCTCCCTGGGAGAATTGAATCTCAATTATAATTTATAATGTGTTACTTGGTGAATATTCTTTTCCTGTGTCTCTGAGAGGTGCCAGCTATGGTATTTTAATGAAGCACCCCTTTTTTTATAGCCTTTCTCCTCTTAAACTGGAACAATAGCATTTAAAGGGCTAGACCTCGTATCCGGCTTGCTGAGTGTAAGGAAGGCAAAGAAATTCCATTTGAACTGTCTTAAAAGACAATGAAAATAACTTAAATTTGTCTCTGTTCCAGATGCTTGAACAGTATTGTCTGAGAATGTATAAATAACCTTACTAGCAAATTCCTGCCATCTGTGATAAAATTCAAATGTTTAAAGTATTTTACTTTGACTGCTTACACCATTTTGAGGTTGTTTGTTTTGCAAAGATATTCTAGGCAAATCAGCTCAGGAATGTTTGTTAAACTAGCAAGTAAGTGAACATTGCTATTAGCTTGAGTAAATGTATTTGGTATCTAACTCTAAGGATTGCCCAGCTTTGCGTGAGTTTATAGGGAAAAAAAAGAAAAAAAAAAAAAAAAGCAACCCTTTGTAGTAGTGCATTCCTTTTCTTTGAAGCTAATGCAGAAAGTACATCTGTAGGATTCCAGGTTTAGACTGAGAGAAAAAACAACCAACAAGGAAATAATCTTGCATACTTATAGGAGATCTTACAAGTTGGTCCTCTCTGATGATTTTCTTTACATTGGAAATTTTACACAGTACAAATTCTGTAATTTGTAATCATGTAAAAAGAACATGATTTTCAGAAATTTGCTTTTAACAGCAGAGTGCTTTGTTGGGCATATACACTGTTGAAAGGAAATATCTGATTTAAACATACTTCCATGCAGCTGTCAGGTTCAGTTTCCCCTCAGCAGCAGTACCTCAGATACCAGTTTTCCTCAAATTGCCCTGGATCAGTCAGGAGACATCCACACCAATGGCACGAACAAGGGCAAGTGATCAAGGAGATCAGTGTAGTGGATCCCCATACATGTGACCAGCATTACTACCATGACTGGTAACCACAGGCAAAAATCAGTGTCTCCCTTCTTTTGTATATTTGGGAGACTGTGTCCAAGCCCAGAGAGAAACCTCGTGCCACCTCTCCCCAGGCCCTGGAGGCTGTGTTTTCACAGCAGACCTTTTTGAATCTGGGCTGTTTGGCATGCTAAAAGAAGATGTGAAATAACCCTTGGCAGGAACATTTCACTAAAGATGAAACATCTGTTGATTTTTGTGTATATTGCATCCTTTTGAGAAATGTGCCACCTCAGTAGGGGCAGCCTTGGAAGATGTGACACAGGTGAAGACTTTGAACCTTTCTGATTTCTTTGCCATTCAACTGTTGTCTCATGTGAAGCAGACATGCACCCTTTTAAACATTTCAAAATACTGTCTGTACATGTTAAATGCAGCAAACCACCAACTTTGAAATTATTTATCTTTCTCTTTTTATCTTTCTGCCCTTTCTGTCACGAGCTGACTGTTCCCCTTGCATTTCTCCAATTGCTAATGCACAGCAGAACTTTACAAGCTAAAGTATTGTTACACTGCCATGATGAGAGGCTTTATGAAGCAGAACAGCTAGTGCCATACCTCTTTTTTTCTGTTTTGATTTTTTCCCCCCAGCTTCAGAATCATGTAAATTAGCTCAGCAGCAACACATCAAACACTGATAAGCTTCCTGTCAGGAGGTAGTACTGGAAGGATATTTGTAGTAGTTTGCTTTGCTAAATACACCAGAAAGCACACTATTTCACTTTTTCTTTTGTTGCCACATCTCCCATGTTCTTGGTGTTCTGCCTTTTCTCAGATAATTTCTGTTTGAACTTCAAGGTACTGTCTCTTCAGAGATTTTCTATCTACAGTAAGCAAAGCTCATATGTATTTAATAGTTTTACTACCTTTAAAAGAGTTGCAATGAGTGGAAGGGCAGAAGGGATGGTCATTTTTTCATACTATACACTTTTCCAGCACTTGTATATTGCCAGCACATGCTGAGATGCCATAGGAATGCAATAGAAGTAATGTTCTGAAAAAACCATTCATTTTCACCCTGCAGCAAAAGACAAAATAAAAATGGGGACAAATTAAATAAAACTGGAGTTGCCCTTTGAAATACAGCTGTCTGTATATTTTTATATCCTGGGGTTGCAAGCAGGGGAGTATTAAACAAATTTGGGCTTGTGAAACCATAGCAATTCCAATGGGGATGTAACCCCCCTAGAAGTCCAGTTATTGATGGTGTGTTTAAAATCTAGATCCAGCAGAAACAGAGCTCTGAATCAGAATTCACAGCGAATTCCCTCTCTGTGGGCTTGATATTAGCAGAGGGGCTACAATAACTGAACTCTGGGAACTATTGCTCTGAAAAACTAGATGAGCACAAGGCTGATGCTTTACTACTGTCACTGGTGGCACCTGTTACTTGTCACTAGTACAGGATGAGGAGATAGCAAATGAAGTTACCTGGAACCAGGTTTGGAACTCGTGAAAGGAGGCAGATCTTCCTGCAGTGTCCTGTAGACCTGATAGACCTTGTCTTGAAGGATATGGATGCCATGACTTCAAGAGGCACTGGGCAGGTTAATGTGACAGAAACCCAGCGAGGGTGACTAGGGAGGCAGGAATCACATCTGACTCTGAAAGATGAAAGTAACTGAAGGCTGAGACCATGCTGAGTGAGGACACGCTTACCTGTTCCTCCTCTTCCCTTGGCTGCTGGTCTAGAGAGAAGACATGAGGCCAGATGGGCCTTTGGTCTGTCTGGCATGGCTGCCTTCTGCTCCAGAAGCAGCAAAATTTACACCTGTCCTCAGCGATTCCTTCAAGCATTGCCTAGTCATGGTAACAGATATAAAGCATTTGTTTCCAAGAGTCCAAAGACACTAAGCAGAAGTGGTTCTAAACTTTCCTTTGGGATGCAGCCACTGTCAGGACAATGGACTGTGGTGAGGGCTCAGGAGCAGCCCTTGGGCACTGTGGGACTCGGTTCTCTGGTCTGTGCAATTCAGTGGTATCAGGATGTGCATTACTGGTTTATACTGAAAGACATGAAAGCAGATTAGTATTGACCCCTTTGAATGTTGACCAAGTCCATCACATAGAAACTACAGTTTTCTCAGTCAGTGGCTCTTTTAGTGATGTTACTGGCATGGCAGTATATATATATATATATTTATATATATATATATATATACACCCTTTTCCTTCAGACACCAGTTAATTTCCAATTTCTAGCATAAGGGAGGGACTTACAAATATCTTCTGGGTTTACCAAGTAAGTAAAGATCTGTTTCTGTTCAATATGGCTAAAATGAGCAAATAACCACCACCTCTCCCTGATGTCCCCCAAAAGAGAGAAAAAACACGTCACAGAGTGAAATAAAAATGTCTGAGCCAATGCTGTGTGAGCTGACGGGAAATCATTAGCTATATACTGCCCACCCCCTCCGAGCTACATGTTCCATTTTGAAACAATCGTGCACTTGGAGGCATCAGTAATTATTTTCATTTATTTTCCGCTTCAGTGATTTGTAAAGCTGCGGTTTTGATATGGCTTGCCAAATACCTCCGTTGATTTACATAAAAGGTTCACAGGAGGCAGAAATATTTGCCTGAAGGATAAAAAAAAATATATTCAAGCAAACAAGATGCTAGTAAAAATGTAGTAAATTCTGAAATGTAGTGGAAAGCTGATTGTATTTTTTTCCTGTGCTTATCTAAGCATGACCACAGCAGAGTTTGGCAGATCAAAAGCACAGAGCATTCAGCCATCCCCCCTGATCCACCACCTGCTCCTAAACAGCACCCTTGCCATCCTGGTGGCCTCTTTTGTAGAGGACAGCATGAAGGCCTGGCAGATAGCTGGTCTGATCAAGGCAGGTAGGGGCAGGAGCTGCTGAGCTGAAGGTCTGCTTCTGCTCTTGTACTGCCTGAGGGAGTGCTGCTGGTGGGAAAGGAAGAGAGGGAAGAATCACAGAGCTTCTTCCTTCACCCTCTTGAGTAAAGCCTACACACACCCCCTGTCCTGGGGCCAGATGAAGCGGTGACCATGAGCATAAGATGAAAGCTGGACTGTGGCACTATTGCTCCAGTGTCCCATGGAGTGCCTGAAGCACAGGAGGAGCAAAAGATCCCCAGATTCCCCAGCTGTGCTCTGGCAGAGAACCGCTCAGTCTTCCCCAGTGCTTTTCAGCTTCTTTGCAGGAGTTCTGCACGAACCACAGGACTCAAAGGGGAGTGAGTTTCATCCAAAACCCTGCTGCTGCTGCTCCGCTCTACCTGGCTTTCTTTGAGGAGCACATGGAAACCTCACAGCAGGTCCCCACCTCCAAGTCAGCAAGAGACTGTCAGAGCAGCTGCTCGATAGATAGTACTGTTACAACCTCCCTCAGAACACATCCAAAACCCCCATGCTCCTCTCTTTTATCTCTTTAATGTCATGATTTATTTATTTTTAAATAGAGATGTAAGTACAAACAGAAAATTTAAGACTCTTCCTTTGCATTTGCAGTCCGGGTTTTGAGTCTTTGAGGTGTATTCAGTTAATGTCTTCAAGATTTTGTCTGCTGCCAAGAAGGCTGGAACCATTTTCTTCCCATCTTAATGAAAGCCAAGCTTTAATGCAATATCACTTTAATACAAAGCTCAGGCTTTAAAGGAATCTTTGAAAATCACAAGATTGATTGTCAGTGGTGCTTCTGTGTCTCCACAGAACAGGAGGTTTACATATGCCCTCGCTCCCTTGCAAGATCCACTTGTGACCTGGCTGCTGCTGCTGCTGGCCTTACAGAAGAGACAGCTGCATTGGATATGGTTGTGATGGCAATGGGATGGTTAGGTTGGATGGAGGAGAAAAGATGGGTGGGGAGGTAAAACCTCTTGGTGCATCTGTTGCACTAAGCAAGGTTTTGTGAGCAGCTCCAGCACTTCCTTCCTCAAGTCCACATCTAAGTGTTTTCCATGGGAATGTGATTTATTTTCAGGTAAAATGTTTCATTACAAAAGACCACTTCCCCGCTTCTTTGGATGCAGTCAAAAGAATTCTTTATGGTGTATAAGAGGTACAGAGACCCTCATTGCTTGCTTTTTCACAATGACAATCTGGGGTGGATTTTTGCTCAGTGAAGAGTTAATATTTAAGAAATCATATTCTTCCTCTCCAAATCAGAGTAATAAGGCACACCTTGATGATGAAGTGCTATGTTGCCATTTGTTCCTACTAGCACTGCAGAATCAAGCCAGAAAGGAGACAGCAAGATAGATTTTACTGCCACTTGCACTCTCCCTGACCTCCCATGATGTGGGGATGAGTGAGAAGGGAAGAACCTCGTGATATTGCTGGTTCCAGGGTTTAGCTGGAAAAAAAACCCTCATCTTGTCCATTGCAAAATGGGCACAGTTTGATCTGGAGACCAGAATTCAGCAAATTGTTCCAGTGATATCAGAAAGCCTTTAACCTATCTGTTGAAATACCACATCCGAACAGAAAACAGGTCTCTGTAGTGATGTGTGCTGTCAACCACTGCAGCACCTGTGACTGCAGTAGGTCTTCCACCATATGAGCTATGCCAGTGAAGGCTTGAAGGCTTTCTTGAAGTTGTGTGCTCTCCCTAGCTGGATGTACTGGGCAGTTTGCACCAACTACTTGCTGAAAATTTAGTGGCTTTTGCTAAGCCATAGTCCAGACCAGGTTTCCACCTTGCTTCATTCTAGCCTTTAAAACTCTGCATAGCTCAAAACCAAGGGCTCCTACTTGTCCAGTTCCACTCAGTAGCTTTTCAAACTCACAACACACTTTTACTGCTGTAAACTCCCTTATACCCTGTTTTTTGTTCACCTTTTTAACGCTGGCAGCAGTGAGTGTGAGGCTGGGAGGCAAATTAACATGTACAATTTACAAGGAAGCACACATGTTCCTGTACTGGAACAAGGAGGTTTTGAATAGGAAAAGGTCTAAATGAGGTATGTAGCAGGGTTTTGTTATCCAGGTTGTCCTTGTGCCTCCTCAACCAGTTATTTACCACAAAAAAATAGATTAATAGAGTGTTGATCCACTGTATTTTCACGATGCCTTACAGGAATTAGTGCACTATAAATGGAGGAGAATGAAGTGTCTTTTTTAAAGGTGAGAACAAATTGCAACAAAGTGACTAATGAAATAACCTCCTGTATTTTGATTGCAATGACAAATGTCAATGGGAAAAAAAATGGTTCTGTGAGAATGAAGCAACTAAGGCTGCACCCTACATGAGAAAGGAAGAATGGATAAGTGCCATGGAGGTAACGCCCCTGGGGTTATATATATATATGTATATAAATAATACCTATATTTTTATATATATACACATAAATATTTATATTTTTATATATAAAGCACCTATCACCATATTGATAATATGCAAGTGGAAAGGAAAAAAAGAAGTGTGAATTTGGTGGAAAGCGACTGTGTGTCATCAAGGATTGGTAGTAAGTTTGGTTTGTACTCTGCCTTGTATTCAACCCATGATGGCTTTTAAGACTCCTGCAAATCAAAATAAATTTTTGCTGATGCAGTGGTCTGTCAGCAGGCTGCTGGGCTTCAGGGCACTTCAACAATGGTACTGCAATTATTTACAAAGAAGATCAAGTAATCTCTAATTCTTTGGGTCTTAGTCCCCTTTACTGTCCCCCACCTTCCTTTCAAATACAGGGTTAAAGAGAGGAAAACAGAGGTAAAAATGCTATTTGGGGTTAATCTCTTTGCCAAACAGATGTAAGGGGGAAAAATAAGAGAAAAAAATCTACATGGGCATTTTCTCCAGTTTTATTTTCCAAATCCTATAAAAAGAGGTGTTCCAGATCTAATTGCAGAGTAAAAGTAAGGAAATTAAGGGTCTAACTACATCTGTTTTTTCCTGAAATAGATCTTATTTTTTGTTCTTTGCATCCTTTTAAAGTACATTTCTGGGAATACACACTATACCTATTTTTTGGAATTCCCTGTGAGATTCAGGAGCTGGGTATTTCCTTCTGGGCTGGATGGTGAGGGAGGAGGTGCTGTGGTGGAGGAAGGTGGGCTCAGCCAGCCATGGCAACTCATTGCAGCGGGTACAGATATTGGCAGAGATGGGTCCAGAGATGTAGAGCTGAGCAGCTATCACTGTTGGGAAATCAGAGTCTTTGAGGGTTCTGACCATGGAGCAGTGAGGGGTGGTAGTGGAAAACCTGGGACAGAAGAACAAGGAGGTTGGGAGGTTTTGGCAGAAGGTTTGGGGCAAGAGGTTGGAAGAACTGAGGAGATTTGAAGCTGAGTGGTGCCCTGGATGGCTTTTTGGGGCAAAGAGGATGGGTGGTTTGGTATGCACTGTGAAGCTTTGGAAAGATCTGATCTGAGATGGATATGTGGAATTAGAAATCACCATGAATGGGGTTTTTGGAGTGATAAGAGCTGTAGGTTGTGGTGCAGTTGGAGAAGGGACAAGGGGTCTCCAAGGCTGTTAGACCAAAAAAGACAGAGAAAGCTTAAGAGGTCGTGTGGGGATAGCTATGTGGCATCACTCGGGCATTCTTACTGTGGTCCTGGTTTGGGGTGGGGAGCACACACAGATGTCTACTACACCACCCGATATCATTCAGCAAAGGAACCTGCCTTTTTCTGTACCACAGGGGCCACCAGGCCCTGTCAAGTGTCCTGCAAGAAGCCTGCAAGGGCAATTAAGCATTTAGTCAGCTCTACAAATTCGTAAAACTACACAAGGACTATGCTTCACTGACAGGCCTAAATATGGAAAATATCATTTTTTAAAATAGAGTGGGTTAGCATCCCTTTTTCACTCTCTCACTTAGCACGTAAAGCCAAAAGGATCTTATTACTACATCCAGAGAAAACCACCAGCAGTATTTTAAGTATGTGGCACTCTTATATGAAAAGTCAGGTCTTTTCTTCTCACTCCTCAGAGCCTGTTCTGGCAAGAGTGCTTAGCACTGGCTGGCCTTGGTCACTCCTGGTAGTGTTTTTCTAGTACCAAAAGCTTGCAGGACCATACTTTATTGAATTGACATTTTTTTTAGTACAGTTTGTATGTATTCATACGTGAGTTCTTTTCAAAACAACGTCAGGGCTATGATTTCAAGTGAGCTAACTGGAGTTGAAAGCAGTGTCAACTCCAGAGCACGTTCTGAGGATAACAGTGTGTGTGCCTCCCCGCCGCAGTACCCTGCTCTCTGCCAGTCGGCCTCTCTCAGTTAAAAAGCCCACAACTTTGTAAGCCACTTAACATAACGTAGACACTAAGAAACTGGTGTTTCTTTATATTTTCCCTTTTGCTTACTGAGATTGAAAGGATTCCCCCTTTGAACTCTCCAGTCCCACAATCATTGGCTGTATGTGCTTCTCTATTCCTAAATTTTTAATTTTCCTCACCTCCTGGTCTGGAGCTTTCTCCAGGTGGTGGTAACAAACAAGTTAGAACTTTAATCTGACATGTTTATTTTGGCTGCAGCTATAAAAAATAGAAACAGTATACTTTCACAGTTTTATCAATATCTTTAGCTCTTTAACTACCTTCGGATTTTATAAATTGATTTGTCAATACTCTGGTGCAGGTACATTCCTTAGAGTTCATCAGAAGATATGAAGCCATGAGTGGCTATTTTAACTCAGACCTAGATAATATTCCTTGTGTTATAAACAAGTACTGTGTTTATTTTGCTCCTCATATCCTCCAACTCAAACCTCTAAAGCCTCTCTACCTCCCTCCCTCCCTCCCTCCAGTATCTTACTCCTGGGGTCTTTCACAGGGAGCTAGAAAATTACTTTACAACCTGCACACATACCCTAGACTGCAGAGAAGATGGTCACCATATATGTTCATGAAGTTTTTGACATGCCTTACAACACTGAGAGTAACTGCATTTTCCAGCTTGTGGATTAATAATGTGAGGGGTTAAAAGTAAAACCCCTTTTGCAGTCATAGTCCTGCTGCAGAAACCCTATATTGCAAATCCAATATTCATCTTCTGTGCATTTCTAAACACTCGCACATGACTTATGAAAGCACACCATGGCAGTAGGCACCTTTCTGACAGCAGTAATTAAGCTACAAACACCAGTCTCTGTTAGATATTTTTATAAATATAGGCATGTATACATATATATGCATATATGTAAGGTGATGGTGGCTCAATGGAGGTCTCTTCCAGCACTGATGTCCTGCTGCAGCTCCAGTGAATTCTTGATAGACCTCCGTGTTACTGGGATGTGTGTGCGGATCAGCCCCCCCAGTTCATGCCCAAGGCCCTGTGGGGTCTGCTATCACTTGTAAGTGGCACATCCTCACAAATACACTGATGCATTTTTGTCATAGTAATATCTGCATAGATGTTATGGGAAAAAAATCACAATGAGAACTTTCCTGGTGTAGGCAAGGTTTTACTTGTGGCCCTGCAGAGATTCTGTTTGTCATCAACTGTATAAGATTTTTTTTTTTTCACGCCTGAATAAAGTTCTAATTATTTTGGGACAAAACCTGCAGACCATTTCTGTCTATGTATGTATATTTTGTTTAGTAGAGGTCTTTAGAAAGAATTACAAGATTTTGCCTTCTGAATAAGAAGCACAGTGGAAATTTTACAACAGACTTCACAATAAACTTACCCCAATATGTCTCGGATACATTTTTGGCATAGCTGCCATTATTTTCATTGAATCACAGCTTTACAATTTTACATACATAGGAATTAAGAATAATATGCACCCAGCTTTCTTCAGGCCATATACAATTCATTCAGTCATTTCCCAGCTGTTTTTATTTCAAAAGTTACTGTTCCTTCATAGCACTTGATATTTTAGACAGCCCTTTTCCTCTTCTTTGAGTATTGATACCCTGTAGGCAAAGAAGTAAGATACTTTAATACATGAGCTATGTTTTGCAATAGATTGCAGAAATATGAAGTAGAAACTTCCTACATTTTAGTTTAGAAAATCAAGGGTCATTTTCTCTTGGGCCATCTTCTCTTCCAGCCACTAGTTTAAAGATTTTGTATCCATTTGAATTTTGCCAACAGCAAGATTTGATGAGTAATTGTACTGCTTGCACAGATTGCCAGAACTGACAACAAAGGCAAATCTTTCGCTGACTTCAGAACCAAGGATTTCAGCCTAGTGAGTCATTTTGAACTATTTGTTCTTCTCAGAGTTTGTAATCACAAGAGATTGGACACAAAAGTGGTAATGCTACCGTGGTTTTGAACTGCAGATACTAATTTGTAATTTCATTGGGTAATGCATTTATTACAGGAAAGAGTACTTCACATCACTGAAGTTCATGAAGTTCATGCATTTTTCCTCTGTTGGCTAATACCTGTCTTTATTTCTAGCTGTGAATGACAGTTGCTTGCAACTTGCAAATAAGCAAATATCTCTGAAATAACATTACTGCATTACGGGATTTTCCCATTTTCCCCTATCCCTGCTAAGTTATAAGATGTACCTGTGTGAATTTATGTGATGGGATCAGTGTTTTATCAGAGGCTGTCTTCCAGGGGAGGCAGATAGCTTGTTGCTTATGTTCAACACCACAAATTTTTGGCAGCTCTCTGCACCTAAGGCAGGGTGTGAGGTCCGTGGAGGATGTGGACCGTGTTGTTGGAAGCAGAGGTATTATCAGTTCTAGGGTGGGCAACAGAAGGATCCTCCTCAGGGATACCCTGAGGAAAGTGTCTAGGGGACTTCTTGAGGAACACCCATCATGCCCACTGCCTCTCTGAGCCATTTTCCCCATTTGCCAGTGCACTTGCTGGGATATTTACCTCTCCCCAAAGATTTGGCGAACATGATTAAGAAATGTAACTCCTGAGAACACAGATGTTCTGTTTTCAGCATCCTGTCACTGGTATTTCTGCCAAATGCTCTGTCATTTCGTGGGCAGATCTCGAGAGGGCTGAGTTCTGCTCATGTAGCCACGTTTGTGTTCAATGCTCTTCTGTTGGACAAAATCCCTCATTTTTGCCTGAGGCTCATTAACCTGGGTTAATAAACTCTCATTATCCAAGTTTTCCTCAATCAACTGCTGAATTGATGATGAGCCTTCCAATACATGGCTACATCAGAATGAGAGTTTTAACATCATGTAATTAAAATCCCCATTATTCTAGCATGAAGGTGACTGAACTGACACAGAGGAAACTATGCCTACTAATTCAGAAAATAATGATGCAGAGTGAAAGCACTCAGCACTTCTCTCATCCAGAGGCCTTCCCATGCCTGTGCAGGATACAACTGAAGGAACTTCAGGTGCTGGGATGGAGAAAAAAGTCATTCAAAATTGGAGATTGAGTCAGAGGAGGTCCATGGTGTAGCTCATCTATGCTGCAAGAGAAAGGGCAGATCTCCGAAATAATCGACTTAAGAACTAGTAGGAAGCTAAATGAGAGATATGTGAATGAAGTAATACTGCTTCAGGTGTGATGTGGCACTTCCACACTGCATCAAGTGGCCTTACTAATTTAGTCAAGGGATGTAGTCTGTGGTGAGGTCTAGGCATGACTTTGGTACCCTTCGACTTGTCTTGTTGACTCATTTCCTTTCCTTTTATTCATATTATTTTTCTAAATACCAAGTATATGGTACTGTTCTGGGCATGTGTCATCCTTTCCCTAGTGAGGTTTGAGGACAACCTTCCTTGCTGAGCTGTCTTTGAGAGAGTGGAGTTATAAAATAGGCATACTCTATAATTCATTTAACTGGTACCTCTGTTAGATTTTTCTCAGGATTTTTAGAGCTTTGTGTCTTAAGTAAAATACAGAATGGAAAATTGTTATGAATGTATTAAGTGTCTCAGGTAAAAATAGTTTTTAAAGCAAAACAGCCATGACAAGAAGGAAAATGAAGATGTTTATGTATGTGTTCATTATACCAGAAATTGAACTCAACAGGGGATGGTCAATTTTCAAGTGATAATAACCAGCTCAATTAATTTGAAGTCTTATGATAACAGTGTTAACAAAAGCAAAATTTTATCCCATGTCTGCACATGTCTGGGAAGGTGATTCTGATATCAACAGAGAATGATGGATTTCTAAGAGTATGTTTGCATTTATTTCCAGTCAAGGTAATTCGCCAATGGGATTACGAGATTGTGCAGGTCAATTCAACCAAGCAGCTGTAAAATAACAATTTAGAAATTTAGACCAATTGAAGAATGTCAATTCATTTCAAAGTTAGTTTGTCCGTGTAACACAGCAAAGCTTTGCTGCTTCCACACACAGGACTACTGTATATTAAAACAAAAGTGGGACCATTCAACCAGGAACAACTCCAACTTCAGACCAATCCATGCGATAGCCTTTTCAGAGAAATGAGGGAAACTAGGATAAAAGTCTTCAGACAATTTGTTCTCTGGGGTCCCAACTGCCTGGATCCTGATGTCTCTCTCTCCCCTTGTGTGACTCAATATGTCCCTGTCACATGAGCAAAATGAAGCCACCTTTATTACATTTCTGCATGAGAAGGGGATGTGGCATTTGGTCACAGAAAGTCCACATTTCCAGCTGTAGAATATATACAAGGATAGGTCTTACAGTCTTCTGGTATCTTTACAGAGGTTACATGACACATGATATACATTTTTCTTCTGATAATTTGGAACCCACATGATAATGGATTCTCCAGTAAGACCTAATTTCTTAAGATAAATGCAACATTCGAGTGTTGAGTATTTCACATCTTACAGTCCTCCCAGATTTCATCGTGGTCTCTCTCTGCCTGGATGTATGGCATAAAGAGATTTTTTTAACAAATTTATATTTTTTATTTAGGTAGGAGGATGTGGCTCCACTTCTTGGCCAAGCAAATGCAGTTTCCAGTAATGATTTATAAACGGGCTTGAGGGACTTTAGCCTTCTCATGTGATGGGGTGGGAAATAACTTGGAAAGATTGTTGATTTCAACCCTCAGCCAAAAGATTTGGGTCCACCACTCACACCAGACCCTGGCTCTGCCCTCTCAGTCACACTCAGGCTGCATTTTCACCTGTTTCCAGATTGGTTTTCAAACTAGAGAAGTACTTTCTATTCAGTTTCTATTCACACTCACTTCGTATGGGCCAGCTCTTGTTTAACACTTTATTTGACAACACTGAAAACAAAAAGAGGAATAGGATTGCTTTCCGATTTCAGAGGTGTTCAGTTAGGCACGTCTGCTTTGCACCAGGAATTCACAACCCACAGCTCCTGTGTGCTAAACCACAGGAATGGCACTTATCCTTTGACATACATTCAAGTCATATGCCTGAATATCGCTGAGGGTTTCTGGTTTCTGGCTGGATTGTGAATATGTATTAGCTATACAGGTGTGAATAATAGATGCATTTTCGGTATCATTAATAAAATCAGTAACTGAGAGAGTTTATCACAGAATACCAGGCTAGACAGATTGCAGGTCCAATCTCAGTCCCTCTGTGCTATCATGGAAAAGATTATCTGGAAATTGAATGATAATTTTATGCAGCACGTAGCACCTTTTTCATGTAAAATATATGCTCATGAGTTTAATTATTAACATTATTCTATACTGTGTCTAATTAAAATTCATCTTCAATGTGACAATAAGATGCCTGCAACATTTTAATACAGGAAACATCTACATAATGCAGCAAAATCACATAACTGGTATACCTGCTTTTTCCCCATTACTTTAATGGATAATTCAACACAACCCAACAAACGCTCCACTGGCCAAAAAGGCATGTGGATCATCAGACCACCTTGTCCACACTGTTTTGATAAGATTTTTCCGTAAAGAAATATTTTAAATGATCAATAGAAATAGAAGATTATTTTGAATTATGACACTAACTTGTTAATCACTGAAAACATTTTACCTGTTCTGCACAATGAGGAATATTATCGGGTGTGTATGAGTTCATAGGCTAAAAATGTTGGTGACATCGAATAAGTTGTTTATTCAATGTGGCCCTGAACCACACTAAATGCCTCATTACTCACTTAACGACTAGAGATGAACAAACTGATTTTCTAAGTCGTTCTCCCAGCATTAAAGTTGGAAAAGCAATTGTTGTGGGTGAAACCAAGACAGAAATCAGCCAGTTCATTCTTTGACTTGCAAAAAGGCTTCATGTCATTTGAAAATGTTTCTGTCTCCATTTTCATATCACACTGAAACTACATATCAAAACAAAATCAGAGTTCAAAATAAAAGTTGGAAATACTTCAGTATGTGCATTTGCTTGATTTTTTTCTTTATTCTTTTTTGGCAAGTTCAGATAAATACAAGTTATTTCAGTCAATCTTTTGTTTATTCAGGGAATAAACTGCTTTCTTAACAAATTTTGGCCACATGGACCTTGTCTCTACAATTGAGGCAGACAGATGCTGTGTCACTCCCACTTGCTAGTGCTAGTCTGAAAATTGGGTGTCCACTCTGGTGACAAGCACTTGAGCTAAGAAGATCTCTTCAGATGCATGTATATACACTGCTTTAAACATGTCACCATGTCAGTGTAGATGTGCAGCTTTCCTGAACAACTTCTGATTCAGACAGCAAATGCTTGATGTTGCCAGAAATTGTCCCCTGGCAGAAATTCTTTTTTTTTTAGTTTGTTGTTTTTTTGGGTTTTTTTTCTGTTGTGGTCCAGCTGCTACTACCTGGAACAAATTGATACCAAATCATTATCACCTTGCAGTGTTAAAAACTAGGTAGCACTGCATGGAAGAGTGGACATCCTTCACTGAAGGATGTAGGGTTTCAATTTGGTCATGTTGTCAGCAAAATCATTTCTTGTTTACCTATCTAAACAATTAAATGGTCATGTAAGAATGGTTAAGTATTTATAAAGGGCTTCCCGTGGTTTCCCAATCTGGAGCTTGTTTACTTCACAGAACAGATGGTGCTCCCAGGGCCAGGGGAGGGGAGTATCTAAGTGCTCCCTGTGGGCTAGGCAACAGAGAGAAATCCTGAAGCAGAGGGCTGGTCTATAGTGGGATATTCACATGTTGATTCTAAAGGGAGGCTGTGCATAGGTCCATATACCCTATGCAAGCAGAGGGGACTATACCCCTTTGCTGGTTTTAACCATTTTTTTTTGCCAGGGACTTTTACAAGCACTGCAACCCTTCAGCATTCTGGGTAGCTGCAGTGAATTGCTTCCACTAAGAGTCTGAATTAAACTTTATGGATTTCATGTGGTGTTGTTTTCTTCCTAAAACCAAAGGGTTTTATGGATGAGACATTCTGCTTTACAAGAATAGATTTTTTTTTAATGACTGCTTTTTCTATCTTTGCCTGTTTTGGTACTGCATAAAAAATACGTTGAGTGGCTCTAAACACACAGTGTTTATTAGTCTGACACTAATGTGAGTGAAGTTTTTAGAAAATATGCTTTATTGCATTTCCAGGAGTAAAGATAGCTACAAAAATAAAAAGCACTGGAATAAGGGATGCTTCATACCTGTTAGAAGACACTGTAGTCCTCATGACCTCTTCAGAGTCAGCATTTCACTCTAGCACTCCAGATGGCTAAGTATAACAAATTGTGAGGCATTCTTAAATATGTCATATTTTGGTGAACTGAATAGCTTTAATGCCATTTTTATCTTTTACTTTGCGCTGAGTCCTACTAAACACTTGACAGTATCAGGAGATGCAGAAGTACTGCCACAGAATGTCACAGAATGGCAAGTGCTGAGCTCTTAAATGGCAAGTGCTTCTGGATGAAGTGCTGTTGTTTTCACTTTCCTTGCAAATTGTTTTCTTACAATGAATCATCACCTTTTACTCAACCCTTTTTTCACTTTAGAAAGGCCATATGCCTCAGGCTTGGAGGTGAAGCTAAAAGGGAAACGTCAACTTAATGAAAACAAGCAAGTGTTTAAGAAAGTCCCAAGTCTGTACTTCTAAATGTTCAACACCAGAGTGCTGAGCCAGCTCAGCTTCTCAGGCAGTCCAAGGAGATCTGCTGCCGTGTGGGTCCCAAGATCATTGTCACACTGCAAAATATGCTAGTGACTCTCAGCTCCAAGGATGACTTGCAAAGTTATCTATTATATAAAGCAATGTAACCAACGTGATCATGAAGATCCTGCTTTGCTTTTTTCTGCACATCCACACACACCCCCTCCCCAAGTTTTTAGGCCTTGCTGCTTAAACACTGCTTGGGGAGCAGAGCTCTCACAGGATTTACTAATATCTGAAGAGTGCATGTAAAACTTTCCTGGCTAGCACTGAAATGTTGCTGGAGCACACATGGAGTTACACACAGGATGGTACCCGATCCGAGACATGGAGGGGGAGCAGGCGGAAGGACATTGCATGGCAACATTTGGGATCCTGATTCATGCTCTCAGGATAATAATAGGTCTGGCCCTTCCCACAGAAATGCTTTACGTTATTTTTTCTAGTGGGAAATTCTCCTACAAAACCCAGAGAGTCCCAGAGAAGTATTTCAGTGAAGCAAGTCATGAGCTGTTGACTGTGGCAATACTAAAATATGTTGAAAAGGCAAAACCATAGAAGTAGAAATCATGATGGTTTTGCCTTCTCATAACAAACCCTGACTTCTAGGGACAGTGTTGCAGCTAGCAGGTACCTCTTCTCTCTGTAAGGAATGTTTTGATAGGAGAAAGCTAAACCTTGCCATCTATTCCCAGGCAGGCAAGATGGACTCCTAAGGTATCGACAGTCTTCAGAATTCCTGTCACTTCAGTTCATTCTCTTTTTTTATCTATAGATTGGATAATCATGGCTGAATTGTCATTAGAAAAGAGATGTCTTTGGGGATAGAAAAATCTTTCAGGAAAAGAGCAAACACTGGAAGCCATTAACTGGAGACTGACAGTACTCTGGGAACATACCAAATTCTACCCTGATTTTGTACTTCTTCCTAACTGTCCATCTTTGACCACTGCCAGAGACAGAATATTGGGATATCTGGATCTGGCTCAGTAAGGACCTTCTTATGCTTTTATAAAAGGATTTTTCAAAAACGGAATTTGAGCACGGAAGTGTTGAGTTCCTGAATATTTGTCCTGTTGTTAATAACTCAGAGGGAAAGAAAAGGCAATCAGAGATCACACTGGTGTCAGCAGCCAGTCATTAATAAAAGCAAGTAAGGTCAAATGATGGAAGAGAAGGAAGCGATGTTTAGATCCAGTTGTACAACTCGGGGAATTTCCTGCTCTCACATTTCCTGCTTTCCGTGATAACAAAAATACCAGGCAACATTCATGTACCAAACCTGAGGGCACCTGGGTCATTGATCAGATGTGGGGGCTCACCTTAAAGTGTTGCCAGAGCAGTATGTTCTTTGAAGAATATCTTTCTACTTTGAAGAATGAAGGAGGGAGCATGAGGGGAGAAGAAGCTGGTAGGCAGCCTTAGAGGGGAAGATACCCTGAGAAGTCTTCCAAAACATGGCCTCACATGAGACCACCAAGTGCAACAGAGAGGGGTTGAGATTCCAAAGATGGCAAGGCAGAGCTTTCGATGTACAATGTTATTCAAAGAAAAGTAAAGCAAAGGCTGAGCAGATTCTCATGCAAATGTTCAAGCTGTCAAGCCACCACGAGACTCACCTGTCAGGCATGTTTGATGCCTTTTCATGTTGTCTGATGAATATTCCCCCTGGTTGTCTCACATTAAGGCAAACTGCCAACTGTCCTTTGTGGGCTCCTGCCAATAAACACAGTCCTTCAAGATAACACACAATCAGCATTCAGTATGACTTCCATATAAATGTCAGATTATTTCACCATCCCAAACCCATGACAGTGGAGGCAGCTTTTAAAATATCCTGCCATGATATTGCAGTTGTTTTCTCAAAGTCCAGTACCACAAGCTATGAAAAGAAACATCAGGTTCTTCAGGAGTGTGTGTGTGAAGCTCTTGCAGACCCAGCCACTGCAGTATGTTTAAAATACAAAGTAATATCTGCCATCTCCCCATCCCCCTGGCTCATAATTGCAAACCCCTCTGCTTGCTTGCTGCATATGTCAAGGCGTACAGCACTGCATGGCACAGAAGAATGCATGGCTGAAACCTTCCCTCTTGGTATGATTCCAGTTCCACCAAAAACATACCTGGCTTGTATTATGCATCACAGAATCTAGGCTGTGTGATACAAGGCTGAAACAAAGCTTAGTGCAGAAAATCAGATGGAAATTAGAATTAGATGGGAAAGTTCCTAATTCTCCTACAGTGGAGTCAGACCCTTGAGGCCAAAGTCATTCAGAAGTTTGTCATTTTGACATTCTGCAACCTGAAGCCATTGGAGCTTGCCCTGTGCTTTGGAGCTACAGTTTCCACTGACATTAAAATCTGCCATAAAACCAAGACACTCATCAGGCAGAAAAAAACCCAATGCACACCAAATTTCACTGCTTCAGGCACTGGCAAGCATTATATTCTTGTCCTCTTCTGAACAGAGAAAGCATTGCCCACATTTTCTGTATGTAAAATGCACAAAAGCTAGATTTTAACCTTTTCTTCAGTGATCTGGCTTCTAAAACACTTAAACACATGGGAAGATATTTTTTAACAACTTAGAGAATAAACATGTGATTGAATAGATATAAATTAGTAAGACTTTACATTGTTTGGGGGAGGTAAAAAAACGACAGCATACGTGTTGCTAACCCACCACAGTTCTGCAGAGATCAGTTTAAGAAACTCAAACCTCTCGAATACACTTGGAGGAGTACCAGAGAGGGGCACATAGTAGTATCCATCCCTTATCTTGTAGTTTTACACAGCTGTGGAGCAGAAATACTCTTTGATGTCTCACAGCAAATACCTCGGGTTCACCTAAGCCATCCTGGAAAGTTTCATTTGTAATGCTACAGGGACCTTCACAAGGCCAGGTACCGTGAGGGATGGTAACCAGCAGCTTCAAGGAGGTTATTAGCAGCGATGGGACAATAAACTGTCATGCTTTTTCAGAATTGCACCCCTATTTTCGTGTGCTGTGTTTCACTTCACAGTAAATTTCCCTGTGTCTCAGCAGAGGCAAGGCTTTTCATTTTGCCTCTGTGTCTTTAGAATTACAGAGAACTGCTGCGTGCACGCAGGTGGTGTTTTCTTCAGCTTCCAACTGGCACTGCTAGCTTCATGTTTTGCTAGCATGATCAGATATTTCTGTGGCATGTACTATTTATTTAGAAGAATACTTTATAAAGCAGCAGGGAGTGATGAAACTTTTGACCTATGGCTCTAAAAACACATGGGAAGTCAATCAAAATGAAGGGCAAACCACACACTGAAATATATTGTCCAGGATTTTGCTTCAACAAACTCAGCTGAGCCAGGAGAAGACTATGGATGATGGGAAGGGTGACGGAATAACAACAGTGGGGGAAAAAAGGCACAAAAAAGGTACTTCAGGAACATTAGCAAAAGGTCATGGTTTGCAGCTTGAATCTGAAACTTGCCACAAGCCTTGCAGCATAACAGAAACAAATATTCCTTATCTGGACAGGGATTTTCTTGGAAGAGTATGAAAAGACAGCAGAAGGCAAAGCAATGCAACATTGGTGTCCCACTAACCTGCACCTTTGCCTCCGGCTCCATCCGCATCACGCTGGCAGCTCAGAGAGAAGAGGCCAGAAGAGGCCAGGGGGAAGGTCAGGGAGAAGCCGTAGAACTGTGCAACATGCAGATGGATGAATCTGTGAGCATAAGGCAGGTGCAGCCACACAGAGTGGAGCTGGCCCTGTGAACCTACCCCACATGGGTCCATAACTGGGGATGTGTCCTGGAGAGGGGTCGGACCTGCCACAGGGAGCTGAGTCCTGCACCCGTGCTGTGAACACCAGGGTTGTGCGTGTCGCTGGCCGTCACTGGTATTAAACATGGTTGATATTCCTATAGTAAAGGCTCTATGAGTGCTTTACACTCTCTTGTAGAGTAGCTGACTTCAGGATATTTTAACTGCAGTCGTGCTTTATGTTACTTCAATTGCTGGTACTACTAGTTTTACTCTTCTGTAGGATGCTTGATTTGTCTCACATGTCTTTTTTTTTTAGAAGAATAGGCAGGTTAAACTACACAAATGACATCAAAAGATTTTTTAAAGAACAGACAAACAGGATTAAAAATGAGACCCTGTTTACTAAAATAAGAGAAACCCTTCATAGCTGTGATGTGACTGGATGACTAAGCCACCGATCCTTTCTTGAAGTGTGCTCTTTCCATGAGCAGATGGTTTGCTATTATGACCAAGGGATCTGAAGCCAGAGAAATTATCCAGTTGTGAGAATGCCACTGGAGAGAACGTGTTTCCTACCTCCTTTTTCCTCCTTCTTGTCTTCTTTACTGCTGCTTCCTACTGATCTGGTCTCTGTAAGCAGCGTGGGAGACCTTACCCTGTCCCCTGCAGGGGAAAAGAGGCTGTTTCTGCCACTTTCAAAGGAGATACAAAGAAAGTGCTGTTTTGCGTTTCCATTCCAGGTTGTGAACACAACAGCTGTGGGGGTAATAAACTGATCATAGTGAGACTGATGGAAGAAGGGAAGGGATCAGTAATAATTTATTACTAAGTGGCTATTTTAAGGTCTTCCTGCAAGTTCTTTATTTTCCAACAACTTCCCTTCCTAGGCACACCATCACTGACTTTTAATGCAATTCAGAATCTCAAAGACCATCAGTTACCAGTGCTCGATTAATTCTTGAGGTGTGCCATACTGTCACGTGGACCTTTGGATTTCAGCTGTAAGATCCATGCTGCCATTTCTGCCACGGCCGGGTCCTTTGGTTCCCACTGTCACATGTCCTGGGGCTCAGCTGCCTCAGCTGAGGAAACCTACTCCAGATACCCCCACCTCTGCTTGTGTCCATCTGGTGCAGCAGCATCACTTGCATCCGTGATAAGTCTACTGCACATTGGTTTGACTGCTTCCCACCTTTATCACTGCCAGCACAACTTCACAAACCATACTGGACTTGCTGCTTTGCTTTATCTATCTCAAGACACTTGTGAGGCCAAAGTGACTCTGGCAGCTTGCTGACAAGCACAGGCATCTTGTCTTCAGAGTTCATGTGACCTCACTGGTGCCCCATTAATTTCACAATGTTAAATACAGATCTGGTTGTGACCTACCCCTCCTGCATGTATCTTCTCAATAGCCCTCTCAAGCTGCTGATGCAGGCAGCTTGGTGAGGTGTAAATTTCCTTACAGCTCTCCCATCAGAGGGGTCTGCTAGGGGATAAATTCCCATGGCATTCTCTGGAATATGTCTGTACACCTTACATCTTACTTTGTTTGGTTTATGTAAGAATTTGTGTTTTCTGAGTTGCTTGAAACCTCCATATAAGATTTTTTTACCTTTCCCCCCCACATCTGTCCTAATTTATGCACAACTTAGTACTGTTTACACTGTCAAGTGTGTTCTATTTCCAAGCAAAAAACTTCTGGCTCTGACTGCAACCCAATGGCATTCTGAGAAAAAGGTTTCCTAAGGAGATAATGATCATGCACAAATGGATGCCCCAGTTTCATAAGGTCATGTCCCAGAGTGTTACTGCCCTTTCAGTTTCTCATTAGAGACACTGCAATAGATGCCCTTTCCAGGTCATTCATATGCAAATTAAATATTTCAACATTTTTGCTTGCTTTTTATGTGATCTGTAAGAGCACTACATTCACTTGTTAATCTTAGTTATATTTTCATTCCTAGAGCAATAGGCTTCTCTTATTGTAGCTTGAATTATGGCAAGATAAACTTTCTTTCATGGGTAGATGAACCATGGACCACCTTGACTGTTTCATCCTATTCCACCCTCTGTTGTGAGTTCCTGTATTTCCTGAAAGCATCCTTAGTTTCCCCTCCAGTTGCTGTCAACAATTATCCATCCATTGAATTAATTCACTCTGAGATCCAAAAGCTGGAATCTTTTTATCTCAATAATAAGCATTTTGTTTTTTCCTTCTGGTACTATTATAAATTTTAACTTTCCCATATTTATCAATATTTTCCTTTATCCAAACACTTACTGACAGAATTCTATAATGGAATATGTTTTACCTGTACAGGACCAGAGATACATTGTCCTACCATTACTGACTTTTCTTTGCTAATGATGGTGTCCCTGGTGCACCTAAACATCATGGAAAATCAGTCAGTGTCCCGTGGGCCCTCAGGTGGACAGTCCATTCACCTTCTGCTATGCTGTTTTCCATGACTGCCATGAAGTGTGCTTCCTTCCTCTACAGATCTCTGCTGATGCTTGTAAATGCCTGTGTCGTGTTGTGAGCCTTTCACGAATGCCAGCTAATACCTTGCATGAATTGTTTGTCCACTCTGAGTTTCTCAGAATCTTGGACTCTGTGGACTCCCATGCTGACAGGTTTATATTTTCATGTCGTAATGTCATTTGCAGAGATATTGTGGACTTTTTTTCATGTCCACAGCATCAAAGCAATATCTAACCTCCTCAAACTTCAGGCAAGTCTTTCATTGCTTTAGAAATGCTAATTGCTTTGCTGTAAGTTGATTCTGGGTATTTCAGTAGGTACTTTTTTGAATGATATTTCCCAGAATCTGTGGTCTTATCACAAATCAAATTTGATTCAAAAAATTGAAAAACTTTTTAAACTTTCTATCCATCACAAAAATAGTATTATTTTTACCACCTTCTTTGTAATGTCTATTTAAAAACATATATCTGACATGTTCCACTTTACCTTGAGAGTAGTGCTCAAATTTCTGTAATGATCCTTCATAATTAGACTCCTCTGCCTAAGTTAATGGGAAAATATTTTTAACAATCAAGGTGCTTCAGAACTTCTGTGTCAGAAATTAAGCTACCTTTCCAGTGGCACTTCTAGCTTAATGGATATAGACTGAAGTACTAGGCAAACAACTCCAACTACCTTCTGTAGTCTGAAAGAATTTTGCTGCTATCAAGGCATCTAACTTCTCTGTTTTTCTGTGTAGGATACTTCCTTGCTGTTTATGCTCAGGAAAATTAGTTGCTCAATAATTGTGATGAGTGGAGAATTTGCTACATTCAGTGGTGGATTTCACACTGAGCAGGCTTTCATAACCTGTTTCACAACTCAACCAGTTCAAACAGTAGAACTTATTTAACAGAGTAGACTACCAGATTGTACAATACTGTGTGCCTAAGATTTGTTTTAAACTCAAAATTGAAACAATACAGTCCCTGGAGCAGAGAATTGGTGTGTGGGGTGTGTGTGTGTGGGGGTGTGTGTGGGTGTGTGTGAGGGGAAAGAAGGATGTTTGCTGACAGTTTGGTCTTAAAATTTTGGGGAGGATGGCACCAATAAGCAGTGAACTGACTTTCCCAGACAGTCCCTTAACAGAAGTGGGGAAGCAAGACATTAGTGTAACCTCTGCATTATAAGGGTGTAGTCAGCAGCCCTTATCTTGATATTTTTATGCAAAGATGTACTGTACATGCACACTACTGCATATATACAATAAAAGTGTGTCATTGTCAAAAGAAAAGGGGAAAAAAATTAGTCCCAGGTCAAGCATCTTTGAAGTGTTCAGCAGTACTATTAACTTGTCACTTGCACAACAACAAATGTTGGCTTTGGTTGCAATCTCCAAATGTTTTCCAAATTGCTGAATTTCCAGCAGAACTTGTTTAATTCCTACCAGAAATAACGTAGCACTACTGGAAAGCTGTCCAGTGAACAGTATAAATGAACACTCCTAAGCTCTGGTACCTTCCTGTGCCAGTTATAGATTTCAATAATGGAGAGGGTTTAATTAAGTTGATGGACATAAGTGGGATTAATATGCATTGGGGCATGTGTGAAATACTGTAGCAGTTAGTAGGGAATGCAGCTTTTCTGATGACTTCTGTTCACCCAGCACATTCCCAATAACGAGGAAATCCTTCATTCTTGGAACAACAGTTCAATGCAGGGAGTTAGTGATAATAGATTTTCCTCTGGTCTGAACCAATTATTTTCCTTTGTTTATTGCTGTCATTTATGCTCATAATATGGGGTTTGGGGCAAAACGTGTCATAAATAAACCTTACCTTCCTGCACATTAGTCTGTAATAAATTCTGTGGCATATTTCAAAGATGATAAAAGCTTCAGCTTTAAGCAGAAACTGCAGCCTGAAGCCCCGAGTAACCAGAGATTGGTCAGTGGTAAGTGTGGAACATGAGTAAGTAAATTATAGGGCAGGAGCAATCTGACACCTCCAGATGCACACAAACCCACACATATAAAACACCACAGAATCATGGGATAATTAAGATTGGAAGGGATCTCTGAAAGTCATCTGATCCCATTCACGGCTTAAGGCAGGGCAAACTTTGACATTAGATCCAGGTTTGATTTTAGATCAGGTCACTCAAGGTCTTTTCCAGCTGAGAGGTGAACATCTCTGCAGATGGGGTTTCCACAGCCTCTCCAGGAAATGCATTCCTGTGTTAGACTGCCTGCTGGGAAACTTTCTCCAAGTATGTGATTTGGCTTTCCTCCACAACTGCAACTTTTGGTGATCACCTTGTCTTTTCTTCCTGAGAAAAGTCTGGCTGTCATCTCCATAGGTGCTCATTAATTTGTTGCAGGGAACAGTGAGATCCCCCCTTAACCTCCTCTTCTGTGGGCTGAACAGACCCTGTTCTCTGAGCATCCTCCCATAGGTTATGTGCTCTAGTCCCCAGCCATCTTGGCAGCTTCTGATGGACTCACTCCAGCACGTCAGCCTCTCCTGCAGTAGGAAGCCCAGAAATGGACACAGTACTCCAGATGCGGTCTCACAGGCGCTGAGGGAAAGGATCACCTCCCTCACCCACTGGTTACGGCACTTGTTAGTACAGCCTAGGACACAGTTGGCCAGTCTTGTCATATGAATACACTGTTGACTCATGGCCACCAAGACACTCAGGTCTTCTGCAAAGCTGCTTTCTAGTTGTTCAGTGCCTGACTGTCCTGCTGCATGGGGTTGTTCTGTCTAACTCAAAACACTTTGCATTTGTTGATGTGGTTCCCAGTAGCTCATCCATCCCTCCAGCCTGTCAGCATCCCTCTGAATAGGGACTCTGCCTAAACTTCTAGCATATCAGCTGTACTCCACAGCCTGCTACCATCAACAAAGCTTCTGAGGATTAGTTGCTCCCTACCATCACCCAGGTCGTTTATAAACACATTGAGCTGAACTGGCTCCGGTATCCACTCCAGAGAAAAAACATTACTAAATGACCATGAGGCAGGCTTTGTACCTTTGATCTCAACACCTGAATCCCAGCAATCTGATCGATTTTTCACCCACACTGTATACTACCTCTCCAAACAAAACCTCTGCAGTTTGCTAGACGGACAATATGGGCCACCATGCCTAAGGCCTGGCTAAACTCGAAGTAAATGACAACCACTGATTTGCAAATGCCCTGGTACTCAAGCAGAGAGCAGTAATAAAATGTGTGCAGTTTAACAAGGAGGATAGACTGTTGCACGCCTTCAGGTGGAAAGAGTTCTTGATGGGAAGTTTTCAAATGAGAAGGTACAGACTAACTGCCCTGTATCCACCTAGCAAATTTAATGACCTCCAGGGATATGACACAGCATACTCTAAGCCTCTGGGTGGAAAAAGCCTAGTTCATTTAAGACTTCATGTAGCAGTACTTAATGTGTGACTTTAATACAATCAGAGAAGAAAGAGGAAGAGGAAAATCTGTATGGCTTTTTAATCTGAGGTGGGTGAGAAATGGGGTCGTGCCTTCCTGCTACCTGTAGTTTTAGCAAATTTAGAGACATCTTCCTTTTTTTCTGCTCTTGGCCTTAGAAAAATTAATCAGAACAAATTCTTAAGAGCAGAACAGGAGAACAGAGGAATCATTAGCTTGCAGACTGATGCTGTGCTGCCTGAAAACAGAATTAAGAGTAACCTTTTGGGGTAGGCAGCGCAAGCACTACTTGGGCAGTAAACTTAACTGGTAACCCTCAGACTCTACTTGTTCAGGGATGGTAGTGGGAGCAGGTGATAATATAGAAGAGGTCAAAAGAATAAAACATTATCCTGGAATTATCTCCACAGTCTGATATCCGTGCTTGGCTGATAATAATGAAAAGGCTGGGAAGCTGCAGTGGTGAGTGTCCTGCTTTCCTTACACCTCCACAGACAGCAGAAATAATTTCCCTATTGTTATCTTTTAAAGTTGTTTTGAGGTCAGAGTTAAGGTTGCAGTAAATCAAGGTAGTGAGGAATAAGAAGTGTGAACTAAAGGGAAGTTGTGTTGTGGAAATGAAAGAGCTGTTGCAAGGAGTATAAGCTTGTATTTTGTGTAGCAAAGTGTACAAAGTTTAAGCAGCATTTAATGTTGCCAGACTGATAAAAGCCCTGAGTGATTATGTGATGAGCAGAACTGGCTGTTGCTTGGCATTGCTTTAGGTGGTGAACATGGCACAAAAACCCCCACATTAAAATGGCGAAGTCATGCAGTTAGAAAATGAGAAAACCCAGTATCAAAGCACAGCTTCAGGGGGCCCTGACTCCACCTGTGCTTCACAGTATTTCTAGAAGCAAAACCACTGCAGGGAGAGCTCTGCCTCCCACCCGTGGGTCAGGGCTGCAGTAGCTTTGTTGGGAGAACACAGCAAATGAACTCTAAGGATTTTGACTGACCATAGCTTTTAAGGCAAGAGGGTATAGCTATGACTAGTCCAGATTATGAAACTCCTCAACCTCCAAAACTCCTTGAATGAGTTCTGGCATACACACATGCAGAGCTGCAAATTCTCACTGTGACAGTAAAACCATGTGAACTAGGAAAACCTTATGTGAAATGCTGGGTACATGCCCCAAAGGCTTTGAGCTTTAAATCTCCATCCTCCAGTAATCATAGAAATATTTTGAAGTGCAGAAAACACACACACACACACGTACACACACAAACTCCCCCACTGAAAGAGAAAAAAACAACTGAAAAAATATCTTCACCATGGGGACACATTTGTTGATGATGACACAGACCATAGAAACTGTTTTTAAAAGGGTTTGTGTGAGAGCTAGGGGAAGGGACACCTTCCATTTTAACATGGGGTTCCAATCTCAAATAAATTAGGGTAAACCCTAAAGTTCTTAGTGAAATAAGATGAGAAACTAACTCCTGTTTAGCAGATAGCCTTGAGAAATGAGTGCTAGTAACCTAAGATACCTTCCAGCAGCTGCATAGAGAAATCAACACAAAGGGTTGTCTGAACTTCTTGCTAGATGCAGAGAAATTTACTGTCAAATAGTTTGTTTCAGTCAGTCAACAAATGCTAATAAAAACATTGCTTGATCATTTTTTTTCTGACGCATGCTAGGTTATAACCTCATCATAATAATAGCCTATAATATTTACATGCTGCTCTACATATGAATGCACATGCAAAATCTTTAAGGTGATTGCACACTTTGTTCAAGCCAAGCTGCAACAGACTCCTGGTCAGCACTAAATAGGTTGCCTAACTCCATAAATAACAAAATCTCCTTTTCTCCATCATCAGCTTTCAATCAGAACACAAGTAGTGTAATACGACTGTGTGATTTCTGTGTACACTTTGGTGCTTCATATGCAAGATGGAAAGCTTTTCCTGCAAAGTCAGTAGGACGCCTGAGAAGAAAGGCAAGTGCCACAAGACCTTTTTTAATTGCTTTTTTCTGTCTGACTTTAGCTAACACTGTGGGTATTTGTCCTCACCATGACAATTTGGCCCTCATTGCCCCTTCGCTCAGACATAGGACTGTTTTGGCAGAGAGCAGATACATAGATACAGCAAGTGGCGATGTGAAGAAAATATAGAATAGATGTTCTACATACATGATGTAGATTCTCAGCATAAAAACGCATATCAAAAGAGGTAGCCTTTGTGCAGGGTCTTTTGTTTAAAATCCCAGCACTGGACAAGAAATAAGGTGCTGTACTTTGTCCTTTTCAGAAGTGGTTTTTTTGTATGCACTTGACTCTCTCCTTTCAACAGCCTTTTAAATCCTAGTGGATTTGTTTCAGTACCATCTTCTCTGCCGTAACTCCTTAATTCCCTGTGATTTCAACCACAGTGTCCCACAGATCTATTGCCCTTTGGGATAGACACCTCTCTATGGAAATAGAAATAGATAGGGAGAGAGAGGTTTGAATCAGGTCAGCTAAGGAAAATAGCAGATTTTGGCTACAGTGGTTAATAGCGCTGATTAATTTTGTTTAGGGCTTGCCTTTTAAAAATTGCTTTCAAAAAACTCTATGTTATTCTTTTTCAAAAATTTTATATTAAAAATAGAATATTTTTGAGTCAAGTTTTCCATGCCAAACTTTTTAACCCCAGTGCTCCTGGCTGGATTTTTTACTAGGTGCAAAAGACTTAGGGTGGTCTTTCCTTAAAGCTTTCTCAATGCCATCTTTCACTTTCACTGTTGGACATGCTCATTCTGCTGGTGGCCGTTTTGCTTCAGAAGGTCCTGTGTTAAAACCTGGCTGCAAAAAACCCACTTCTTTATCACACCCCCAAAACTGAGAGCAGCTCACACCCACACAACCCACCAACGAGACACAAACAGCATTGCTTTAACTCATAGTGTCAGGGAAAGGATTGGAGGGACGTCACTTCTCTCAAAAACCTGGTGTTTGCACAGAGACTTTTTTTTCCCAGGGATTCTTAGTGAACAACCAAAGCTCGTAGGTCACAGCCAGCCAAGGGCCGGGTGTCCCAGGGAGAGTGAAGCATCACAGCCAGCCTGTGGTCACACACTTCAGCCAGCAGCCCCTGCATTCATCCAGCAAGCCTCCAGGCCAGGCTTGTGCTCTGCCCAGCACATTTTACCGTTTCTAATTAAGCCCTAAACTACTTACAGCTTTGATGATCTCCCTGCTGCTTTTTCCTTCCCCCACAACTAATTTCAGACATTCATGTTCAGTGAGATACAGGAATAGAAGCAGCTCAGCTTGCAGTCACCCTCACTTAAGAAAGCTGGATATAAATGTTTTTCTGAGCTACAATTTACACCGAAAATCAGGACACTAGAGACAATTTAGCCTGGTTTGCTAGAGCTGGCTGCAAAGATCATAGCAAGTCCCTAAACTAACTCTGAAAAATAGCCTCCAGCTAATTCATGTCCCTTCCCATGCTGCTGCCTGTTCCTGTGACCCCATCTACCCCTCCTTAGTTTAGTGTGTGACTTTCATTTTTCCTGCTCCACCAGAAGCTCCCTGAGCTGGCCTCACCTAATCTGACCTAATCTAGAGCAAACTGTGCCGCCCTGGTTGCACACACCTGCATTGACTGCTTCCAAATCAGTGTGTCAGTGTTCTTTGTATTATTATTTTTAATCACCTTTTGATTTCCTCTCTTCTCTGTGTATCTCCTCAACCAAACCCCTGAATGAACCTACGGTTTCTTAGTCAATATAATTTATCCATCTTTTTTTTCTGGAGGAAGCATCAGTCTCTACCTTAAGCTTGTGACACACTTTCGAATCAACAGGGGGCACATGCCAAGCGAAAAAGCAGCACTGGGGTATGATGTCAATTCAACAGTCACTGCTTCTGGGAAATTTTCTGTTCATAAATTATTCTGAGCTGGTTCAGCAAAGGGTTTCTTGTAGAAAGGTAGTGAAGAAATCCCCCTTTTGCCCCAAGGTTACAAGTTATTTTGTTAGACCAGATGATATGACAGCATGATTCTATCAGGACAAATCAAAGTTTACTGAGCAAATCTGTGTTCTATAAGCTGATTTATTGGTGCCATCTGCCAACACCCGTGAACAGATGCTCTGTAGGACCTCACTGATATGCAATAATGATGGGGAGAAACCCACAGCAAATGCCTGGATTTTAAAAGTTATTGAGTGTAGCGGGAGAGATAACAAACATAATGAAAAGTGTCTAGGGGAATGCATCCCAATGTTCATGTTTCAGTCTCACTTCCCTGACAGCAGTACTTCAGAGTGTACGCATCTACATATGTGGGTATGCAGTGTAAAAATAAACCAAGCACTTATATTTCCCCATGATTTTGCTCCAATCTTTTCTACTGTATGCTTCAAAGAAAAGAGTGTTTTGGTGGGAGCAGTTACAGTCAGAGCTTACCCAGAATTGATGAGTTCTTCCCAATTGCAAGAATTCTTTTTACGGTGGCATTTGAGCAGGTCAGGACTGCCATATCGCTAGCACTAATGTCTTTTTTTTAATGGTTTTCCCTGACTCTGCAGCTATTTGTAAGCCCCATGTACTCTGAGGGCATGCCAAGGTAGAAGCAAACGAGTTTGCAATTACTGCCACCGGCAACATTAATTTTGCATTCCCGTCTCTTCAAAAACACAGGGGAGCAAAAAGAGATAACACAAAGAAGAGCAACTTGCCCAAACGGAGATTTGAAACGTGCCTGGGCTCAGAGCAGGCACCGCAGCAGGTGAGGGGGAGCAGCCCTGGCTCCCGCAGCCCCAGGGATGGCTTGGAGAGGTGTGGGAGCAGCCTGGTCCTGGGCTCCTCATGGCCCCCAGCCCTGCTACTGCCTCCCACTGCCTCCTGCCTTTTGGGATTTCCCAAACTAAACATTCATCTCTTAGGAGCTGCATTAAAATTAGAAGCTGAAGCTGTAGTGATGGGGTGGGAGGCACTTTACCTTCTCTCCTAGCATACACTATACAACAACCTGCTCTGTCCACAGCAAGGGCATTATGTGGCATTCATCTGAAGACGCTCAGGAACGTGTTTTTGATAGCCACAACCTATCCAATATCTGACAAAGTCATAAAATTGAGGGACAACAACTTTCAACCACTGCCACTCTTTCAGAGGCTGAACTTGGATCCAGAGCTGGAGAGCAGAGAGCCTCCTTCCATTGTTGTGCCGATCCACTAAAATAAAACACACTCGCAGAAACTCTCCGTGGAGAAACTATCAGTGTACTATTAATAAAATCTTCCTGAACTATTAATATGATCTGCGGGAGCTTTAATACACCACAGGGACTGATTATGTAAGTCATGAAGATGCTGCTTTTATCCTTAGTTTAAATGACCTTTCAGTTTAAACAGTTTTGTTTACGATTGAATTCTTCCTGAATCTAAGGGAAATTATTTTTTTAAAAACGGATTATATTTTGATTTGCAGTAAACTGGCAAGTATCGTTGAGATTAAAGTGTATTTAGATGGCAAGATGTGTGTTTGCTTTTCTGATTGCAAAGGGTAGAAGTTATGAAAATATTTTTTTAAATGTTTGTGTCACAAAATTCAGATGTCCCAAAACCTAAAAATATGCTATAATTTGGTTTTTGAGCTTAGGTCATCAGTCTATGAAGTCAATTCATGCGGTTTAAAAAGATTGACCTTGACCATCAAGTTGGATTCATTCCTAATTTTGGAATTCCAGAGATTGTTTTGCTTTTCTGCCACACTTCGATGTGAGAAGATGCTGGAAGTTCATCTTGATTTTTAGCTTTCAGGCAGTTCAGAACAACACAGTAAGTGTTTTCTGATGCATAGTCATGCCAAAAGAAATAGATGTTGTGAAGGCAAGAATAGGCAGAAATAATGAAAAATTGTCTCTCGTTCACCTCGTAGCTATCACTCCCGACCTATTTAGTGTAACATTATGTACCGAGGGTTTTCAGTCCCAGACTCATTTCAGTTCAGAAATTTCCCTGCACAGGAGGTCTGAGCAGAAAAGGGAAACAATGATTTCCGTAACATTTCGCTCTAATCTGCGATCTGGGAGACACTTCTCCAATCCGAAACAAAAGATATATTGAGGCTTGTATGGATTTTGGGGTGTCTGTGGCAGCTCCACTTGTGGCATTCAAGTGTTCATGTCTTTCTTTTCTTTGGGGACGATGCAGAGGGGAATAACTGAAACCAGTGAGGAATGTATATAGTCAAAAAAAGACAAATCAGGCAAAAGAAAAGTCCCGTCTATGGCACCAGTTTCGTTCAATTAAAAGAAACAACTAAAAACCTGCGTCTGGACAATTTCCTTCTCTAGGTTTGCCTACACTGCTTTGGGAAGGTGCCACTGCAGCATGGTTAGATATACTCCTTAGTTTAGTTCACTTCAGGTCCCAGTGAAGGAGACCTGGTCTGACTCCGGAGTGAGATAGCTGCCCAAGAAGGTATCTGGAGTACTTTCACTGTTTTTTCCCTGCTATTGCTGAGTAGCAAGTTAGCTAGATTAGCACTGGGTTGGATGCATTTATTTATGCTGCAATTTCATCTCAGAGCAACGTGCTGATATGTCAAGCCTGGCTTTCAGATAAAATGACAGTAGTGCCCACAAATAATTAGACCAATTCCTGCATGCTATATTTTATTTATGTCAATGGAGTAAATACAAACATATCCGCAGGTTTGGGTATATTTAACAAAGAATCAGGTTAAGCAAAGGCTCCATGATTCCAGGGTCCTTTTCACAGTAGGCTCCAAAAAATGTACCTCATTATAAAATACACCTTCCCAAGGAATCACAAGACATGAGAAATCAAAAGAGAATTCCTAAAAGCAAAAGCTTTCCAGCAGAAAATCAATTTCAGCTACTTTCACCTTGCCCCAGGGAAAGCAGCAGAGACACTAAGTGGGGTGTGGGAAATGTCTCATACATCTTCCTGGAACTGCACAAGGCAGACCTCCAGACGGGAGCTTTCTTTTCCAAGACAGCTCTGCTCTAATTAGGGACTTCTGCAAAATTGGTATGTTGCGTTTCCAAACAGTGTCTGGATGAATCCCATATCAAATTTCTTTGGTTAAAAAAAAAAAAATGTTGTCTTTGTCCTTGTTCTAATTGACAGCCTTACAAATGCAGGTGGACTGAGGGATGAAGGTCAAAATGAGTTTATTGTGCTTAACAGGGCAAGAAACAAAAATTAGCAGAAAGTTACACACAAAAAAATGTTCTTTGGTGGTTGCTTTTTTCCTGGCCATCAGGTTGCCTTTTCAAGGGTCTGTCTGTACACCTTTTCAGGTATGCCTTCAGAATGAAAAGAAAGAAGTTGTCCTTAAATAAAACTGTTATATGATGGGCTTTCCTGTAATGGTTTTAATCTACTGATGTTCCAGACAATCTAGTTTATGGATTCAACAGTCTCTGTTGGATGGACATAAAATTCATTTTCTATATAGGAAAGTACATTCTTCTCCTTACTTGACCTTTCCCAGAGCCAGTCTGCCCATTTAAACCTCTGGCCGGTTCCTATAATTCTCAGCATTCAGAACTTTCCGGGTAACGTGGTATCATTAAGGCTGGTCAATAATGTTTTAAAAAAAAACACTTTCCCTCTTGGAAATGAAATCTGACTGACATTTCTCACTGGAGATTGTGATTAATATTATCTGCATTCCAGTGAGAAGGCAAAACAATTTTTCTTTTTCAGGTTGGTATAAATCTCTGTCCTAAAGTTATTCCCCTGCTTCCCATCTCTCATTTCTTTACTGCCCTTTGCTTCAGACTCAGACTGTATCTCCTATGCTGACCTATGCTACTATGGTACAACCTGGGATAGCTGTGGCAGCTCAGCCCCAAAGAGCAAAGAAGTCCAGAATTCCCCCTTAGAGATACAGCTTGTGGGATGGCAGCCAGCCTGACAAATATAGAATTAAAAAAAAATAATAATAAAAAAGCAAATATACAACATTCCAATATTTTTTTAATATATAATTTTTTTAATATTCTGTGAAAAGTTTCAGATCTTCAAATTTTCATTCCCATGCTGGAGGAAAGCAACTGAATATGTGAATTTTGCAAGAGATGGGCATTTTTGGCTTTGGTCTACTCTAAAACTCAATTTTAGGTTACCACAGGGTAAAAAAATCACTTTGGGCTTCACTTCACAGTTCTGTTGGTCAATGTTTTTTCTAGGTGGGCTCAGACCCTCTGCAGCTGTTTCTCAGCCCAGCTGAAGGCACTCCACCCTGCAGCACTGCAGTAGTTTATATCAGTCAGAGCTGTGTCCCTAAACTCCAATGAATATTTCAGCAGCAATGGAAATACAGTCATCTTTATCATGAATGAACACCTCAACAGAGCATGTGCCATCCTTAAAAAGCTCAGCTCAGAGTTTATTGGGATTTACAGTGGGATGCCCTGTTATGTTACACTGCTTGGCCCCCCATGGCTTGGCCTGACTACCAAGCATGTGGTCTTGCACAGAGCATCCGATATTGAGATTTGTAACAACTTCAGGCCAGCTGATGTGTCTGAGGTCTAAGCAGCTTGTAGCACTGTATAGCAATAGAAAAAGGTATCACTTAATGCCCGTGGCTGCTCACGAACATTACCTGAGTATGGTTTAAGATGATTACCAGGGCAATCCATGACCAGTGCTAAAGAACATAGAGAATCCTGCCAATCCACCCTGGGTGATAGGAGGTTGTGGGACACCTACGCAGTGCTAAATCTGGGGACAAAAATGACCTTGAAGCAGCACAGAAGCTATACTGAACAGGTGTATAAGGAGATTTTCCATAACATCTCACAAATTCATCCCATACCCTCACCAGCTGTGCTCAACCTCTAATGCTCTGGAGGAAGGTGAGAGGAAGCCCCAGGACAACCTCTGCTAATTGTGGGGGGAACGAACCTGCCTGAGTCCCAAAGGCAAAGCCCTGAAGGAATAGACCTGATTATGCTCTGTCTTTACATGCTGAGCTGTAGGGGTTAGGAGCACTCATGGGATGAGGATGGCTTCATCAGTATCTCCCTTCACGGGGGAGAGACAGGCACCTCTTCTCTCGCTGGAAGCGTATTTGCACACAGGAGCAGCGGTTGCCCCACTACTTATGCAATATGAAAAAATCCTGGGCTTTTCCCTGACTGACTGACATTTGTTAAATGAGAGTGTAGGTACAAAATACCCACCACAATATACAATAACCTTTCAAGACACACCAGCAACCTCCTCTTTTATTAAGCATGCCTCACTGGCTGAGCAGAGTAGGATGCTATTGCAAACACCTCCCCGGCGGGACACTACCTGCATGCTAATGCCGAGGGTGTTTGTGCACAGCCTGGCAGCAAGAGCTGGGCTCCGACAGTTTCCATGGTGCCGTCATGGTGCGCTCTCCCTACACCTTCACTTATCAACATTTCCCACCCATCCTCCTCCCCGTAATACGCTGCTTGCTCACCCCGAAAGGTCAGCCTTTGTAATGATGATTTGAGCAGGGGGGAGGCAGGGAGGCCGAAGGGTGAAAAGGTGAGCTGTGTGCAGCAATGTGCGTGGGAACCGGGGGCTTGCCTTACACTGCACAATGAGAAATTAGAAAGCTTCCCCTCGAGGGAGCAGTGCTCATCAGCCCCCTCCTCTGCTTCCCATTCTGGCCAAGTCAGATACCCTGGTGGAGTTAAAAAAATGTTCAGGCCAAGTGGCTGGAGAGCCTACTTTAAATCATTAGCAATTGATGCGTTCTAGTGTGTGGAGGGGAGAAGGGACTCTGTCTGCTGACAGGGGAAACAGATACAACAAACGTTTCCAGGCATCTTTCTTTTTCCATCTCCCTCCTGCCCCCTCCCAGCAAGCCCAGTGCTCGTCTGCAGATGGAAAGAGGCAGACCTCTTCCTCTGACTTTCATCCTATTGACTGCTGGACTAAAGCACTGCATCTATTAACTGCCTGCCTTTTCTTTCCTTCCGTAGGACAGCTTTCCTGCCCGTTTCGGAGGAGTCCATTTTGTCAACCAGCCCTGGTACATCCATGCCCTGTACACACTAATCAAACCGTTCCTCAAAGACAAGACAAGGAAAAGGGTAATTAGACGGGGCCAGGGGGGATAGGAAGCCACAGAACCAGAGTAGCTGAGTAGCAGCTGGCTGCTTTCTTCCTTCTTTTTCTCTCTGCATTTTTCATATGGCCTTAGAGAATTGCCTCTGTTATTAAAACTTAGAGTTTGCAATGGTCTGGGTTGAATCAGCAACTCAGCCAGGGACCTGAAAGCTGTTATCACTAACAAAGTGTAGATACGTTTTAATGGGACACTCCCGGGGACAGAGAGGCTCATCTTAGCCATTTGTCCTCTGCAATCTATCAGACAACCCCTGGATCATCCCTCGGGAGGCCCCAGAGCCCACCCTGGGTGCATTTGACCAGACAGGACAAGGGTAATACCAGCCCGAAAGCAAAGAGGGATTAGGGAGACAAATGTTGCCAAAGCAGCGTGACGTGGCAGCGCTGGCTGGTACACCCCTGGGAAATGTCAGTCCTGGGGTTCAGGGCTGGGTTGCCCTCTCAGACACTGAGGACCTACTCTTCACATCTTTCCGTAAGTTCAGTGAGTTCCGCTATGCCCCTTTTCTTCTCACTGCTCTTCGCACAAGCCTCTTACTCTCTTACAGTATCAGTAATCTGTCTGTCATTAGTCCCGACTTTCATTTTCCTTGATCTGGTACTTAAGAAAAAGTGAAAATGTCATATGCCAAAAGCAAGCGAATCAGAGTTTTCAGAAGTGTTTAAAGTGCCAGCCTAACTCTTCAGCTCCCCCCTCCTGCCCACCTAAGCCAGCCCCAAGCCTCCAGACATTCCCACCTGAAACTGCAGCATCAACTAATGATGCTCCACACCTCATTAGTGCTGTTATTGTTGTACTTAATGAAGTATATGGCACCAATGATTACTTTGAACTTTCTTTTTATTTGTTAAAGATCTTTCTTCACGGTAACAACCTGAACAGCCTTCACCAGCTAATACACCCTGAATGCCTGCCTTCTGAATTTGGGGGGACTCTTCCTCCGTACGACATGGGGACGTGGGCGCGAACGTTACTCGGTCCTGACTACAGCGATGAAAATGAGTACACTCACACCTCGTACAATGCCATGCATGTGAAGCACGCATCCTCCAACCTGGAGCGGGAGGCTTCGCCCAAACCCATGAAAAGGTTAGTACTGCCTTCGAAATCACCTGCTATTTGGCTCTCTGAACAGGTTTGGCATAAGTCTGGCAGAAAGGGCTCATCTGGATTGGAGAGAGGCTGTAATCTGACAGACATTGACGGTAGGGAGCACTTCACCCTGGACCGCACTCGTGGCATGGTGGGAGAAAGGAAGCTCTCTGTGGAACAGTAATTACTCGTCTGATTATTGCACACGAAAAAGAGGGAAAATTAATGAGCCCCTGCACAGAGCGTTGCAGAAAGCGTATCAGAGTGAGATGCTCTTTTGTACAGCATAGCGCAGCCAGCAGCATCACCAGTGTTGGTCCCTATTACTCGCTGCTGCTGCCCCAGCAGTTGACAAGAAGGTTCTCGCCTCCTCGGAAATGCAGCTTTGGTACTACGAACACCACTGCCCTCTAAAGGGAAAATGGGTTAGTCTTCTGCCGCTGCTTCTGCTCCCGCTTCCCCTGTCCAGCCCTGCCAAGGCAGCACATCTGCCCTTTAAGGTCTCTGGTTTTAGATCTAGTGGTCGCACATTCAGCTCTAATGCTTAAAATCACAACTCTCGAGAGTACCACCCGCAGCAGGTTGCACTGGTTGCGGGGACGGGAGTGAGGAGGGTTGGGTACCTGTAGGGCAGAGCCCACAGCAGCTGCAGCCGGCGATGGCTTTTGGCCACCCTGCAGGAGCGTAACATCTGCACTCGCCTCCCCTCCGCGCCCCACGCTGCAAAACTGCTCTCCGTGCAGATTGCAGCGATGCTTTCACTTGCTGCTGCCACTTGATGAGCGCCGTTGCTCAGAGACATGGCGTCACTCTGTGTGACAGGGAGAGGCCATCATTTTGCTACAGCAAAATCAAAGGTGACAACACAGACAAGCCACAATGCCGTGCAATTAATTTTAAAAGTTTTTCATCTTCACAGGAAAAAAGAAATGCATCCCGGATTCACAGCTCCCTCCCAGGTCAGATTGATGCCATGCTGCTGCAGATGCAAAGTGAAGCCTCGTGTTGCAAACGCACCTACAGCTGATGTTAAGTGCTGTGAGTCCCATGACTCACAAGGCCACGAGACTGCAGGGCTACGACCCTTCGCAGCGTGGCAGCCACAGCATGAAGAGAGGTGGCCACCCGTGCAGTCAGCAGTTCTCACTACTGACTGCCAGCCAGGACTGGGAGTCAGGATGAGTTTAGGGAGCCTGTCCCAGAGAGCTGATGTTAAAACAATTCTTTTTTTTTTTTTTTTTTCTTTTAAAATCAGCAGTGGAACACACTGGTTTTAGAAAGGTACAAACTAAATATTGCATTACTATTAAAACATACATCAAGAGTGTACAATTTATGTAGCTTACTAGGAAGAAATCTGCAGTTTTCAGAGCTTGGAAGTGTTAAGAGCTGTTCACAGGTGAATCTTTGCTGAGGATCAGGTCCTTGGCTGCAAAGGAGGGATGGTCTTGTGCCCTCAGGGGAGAACCTCAGCTTGAAAATGAGTTCTGTGCCAGAAAACCCTGCCTCGAGGCAAAGCCTTCTTTTATAATCTGTTCACTAGTACAAAAGTGCATTAATACAAATATGGCGAGTAGATGAATCTAATTTGTCACGTTGCCTCCGGGCAGACTAGCTCTAACTTTCAGTCTAATTTTGTTACTCGGCAGTTAAGTGAACCATCTGATCCTGTACCCCATGGTCATTACTAGCTGTTAGAGGTGAAAAGTTCACTGCTTCAACACATTTTCTCCTATGAGTATTTGCTTTGATTCTTCTTCCCCTGAAATTATGGTTTGGCCTAACAAGGTAAAAGCCTGTGCTTAGGAAGCATAACTGTGTGCTTTATTAGATGTATTAGACCAGATTGATATCTAAGGCCTATTAAAAGGCCTACAGACTTCTACCAGCATTACCTGTCTTTTTATATCCCGCCTCCTTGCCTCTAGGTTTGTACATCTCTAACAGATCGAGAGTCTCAGGTCACAGCTGAGATTCCTAGATGCTCCAAGGAGGTTTGTACTAGGCACAGGTGATCTCTTAGCATTAGCCTTCCTCTTAAATGCCCTCACAACTGCCCTATCATTTTTTCCTTTATTAAAGCGATTTTGCAGTTTCATTAAAAATCTCTTTTCTCCTCCTCCACTCACAGCATACAAATCTCTAAATTCTTGTGTAAACATGGTAATTTTGTGTTATGCTGAAATGCTGGATTTAACAACAACAAAAAAAGAAAAAGAAAAAGTGGGTGACCCTTTCTTTAGCATTTATATTCCTCTGAAAGGGGTAAATATACGAAGACAGCCTTCTTGGGTTTCTGTAATTTAAGGATGAAAAGCCTTGCTGAACAATTAGAGTTCTCCTTTCTGTCTTCCCAGATATCACTGTAGGTTTACCTGCCCAGTAATTAGCTGCAGGGAAGGGAGGTGATTGTGAGAGCTGGATTTACCCCGGAGGCTGGGGGGATGGTGCATGTCCTGCTGTGTGACAAGGTGCAGGGTTGCAGGTTGCCACTCCTGGTTCTGTGGCCACCTGCTATAAAGCCATACAAGCACTTCCTCACTAGAGCTGCCACTTGACCAGTGCTGTGTTAAAGGTTTCTTAATGTTGGGAGCTCTGTGCTGCTACAATAGCTTAGTCTTACACTGTGGCCACTGAGAAATAACTCTGTGAAATGTAATACCACCATCCTACATCTAGAGAGAAGCTCATCCTGGGCACAACCTACTGCAAACATAGTGTCTAGCAATTGTAGTTGCACAGATGCTGAGAAATCGAGGAATTATAGATCTGGAAGAAAGATGCCAGGAAACTGACTCAGAGAATAACTGACCAAAGTACTTTTGTAGCCATTTAAACTGTGCTGGAAAATGAATGCAGAGGGGGAGAAAGAGGGTGTGCTTTCAAGATGTGCCTGAGACCAAACTGAAGTCATCACCTGAAAATTAAAATGTCTCAAAATACAGACCAGGAGAAAATGGGACACCAAACAGCAGTGGGAGGGAGTGAATCTGGAGCAGGTACGTGCCCATACTTTGGCTTCGGGACTGACAGCAGTGCTTTGCTCCCGCCACCAGGACAGATGCATATCAATTGAAATAAGGCCACCTGAGCGCTGTGAGGAGAGCAGAGGGAGTATTTTTCCAGCAAGAAGCTATAGAAGAAGGTAGTGGCTTGTTCAGCCTTGCTGAGCGAAGGTTGAAATGGATGTGATCATTCTCTACAAATACAGGGCGGGGGGGGGGGGATAAAAACTGGGGAGAGACAACAGGTATTTGAGAAGAAGGATATCTTAGTAGGTTTGCCAGTCATCAGAGGAGTGAGTCACCGAAACAGCTTATCAATATGATGACCTAACTGATACATGAGTGAAAGGTCTGGTATGAGGTGGCTACCAGTAGTCACCGGAGACTAGACTTGCTCCCTCAAAGTCTCATTAGGTTCCAATATCTGCTCAGCTTAACAGCAATGGGACCAGAATATTATCTTCCCCCAGCCACAGGCAAAGGTGGTTTTTCCCTGTGACTTGAAATTGTACTGTTTTGCTCTCAATAAAGAGTCCTTGTTTATTTTAGAGAATGGAGGCATTGTAGACAGGGAAACTATTGAAAATACTCTTAGAACAAACCTGCTACCGATTCTAGTTAGTAACATGATCTTGAAAATCTTGAGATTTGACAAGTTTCTATAATATGGAAAATCTTTAATCAAAACCATTGCAGTTGTCATTTTTCCACCAGTGGTCACATGAAGCCCCACCGGGGCAAAATCAAAACAGTGGAAATTGCACTCCCATCTGCAGTATTATCTCACACCCTGGGAAAAATCTCAAGACCCAAGTACTCTATGAACAGATGGGAAAAAAAGCAAAACAGCTGATGACTCCACATAATGAGTCTTAATGGCCAGGGGGGTGGGGTGCGGGGAAAAGGCAACAATAACAAAAATCCATTCAGAATATATCTGTTTGTCAAGATTCAGCTCAGCTCAGGTTGAAATGGGCAATTCAATAAACATTCCAACCAGCACCAATACAGTAATAGCAAAGTCAGTTCAGTCTGAGCTTGGCCACATCAGTTTGATAATCCTGGGAGCAGCAATGGCAACAGCCACCTTCCCCTGTCTTGGGCCATCTCTTCTGAACTGCCTGCATTCGCACAGGGAGCCTGTCAGGAGCTGTGGGATTTGAGAGCAATGTAAATGTGTGAAAATTCAGAGCACAGCGAAGAAAATCACCTCCCTTTCAGCTGTGGCCAAACCTTCTGTGAGCCCTGGTGGTCAGAAAGGGGCCTGAGTTTCTTTAGTCAACAGGGAGCTAACACAAAAGCCAGGCATTTGCCTGAGGCACTCGTGCTAGCTTTTTTTGACGAGCTGTTGTTTTTGGGAGCAGCTGGAGGTTTTATCTGGGTGTGCAGTGTAATGAATAGTTGTGGTGGATGGTTAAACCTAGCAGTGAAAGAGTCAGAGATCACTCTGTCAGTAGGGCATAGTCCTTTGGCCAGCCACAGTGGGAGAGGCTTGCCAGTAGCTATTTGGGTACCTAACCACAGTGAGCAAGCATCCCCAACTGGGACATATTCAGTGACTTGGGAGGGTGTGAAGGAGCTCAGTTTTTTTGAAGAGTTTCCTTTTTCTCCAGTGTCATCCTGCTCTTAGGCTTGGGTCCTGCAGCAGCAAGTAACCTGCAGTAGCATGTTGCCTCCCTGTGACTTGCTTTTCTTTACAAGATCTGTCTTTCTACAGCTGCATCTGGGTCACTTCTTGATGTCTGAACCTGATCTTCAGTACAAGTGACAGTGTTCTCTGCCTTTGCTTGTACCCTGTGCAGTCACTAAGTGCAGCCTGGGAACTGAATGTTCCTTCCCTGCCCTCCCAGGCATCAAAAGAGTGCTCACTTTTAACCTGCTGCCAATGCAAACAGGTCTGAAAACCTAGTGCAATTTAAAATTGCCCTGCAGAGAAAGGAATTTTTACCAAACAGCTACATAGATATTCTGGCCAAACAACCTGTGCTATTTAATCAAATTTATTTAATCAGAGTTTAATTAAGGACAACTTTAATCAAATTTGGGGTTAAATTTTTTTCTTAGGATAGCATGGATTGCAAGAATCACCAAGTCAAGCTTTTTAGAGACTCAGAAAATTCAGAGTTAGGGTAAAACTTTTAAAGTAAAGCTGTGAAAATGTATAATTTTTGCATCAAGACACCATTACCTTTTCCTTCTGTGAAGTAGAAACTTACAGAATCATAGAATCATTTAGGTTGGAAAAGACCTTTAAGATCATCAGGTCCAACTGTAAACCTAACACTGCCAAGCCCACCACTAAACCATGTCCCTAAGTGCCACAGCTACATGTCTTTTAAACACCTCCAGGGATGGTGACTCAACCACTTCCCTGGGCAGCTGTTCTAAAGCCTAACACCACTTTCAGTGAAGAAATTTTTCCTAATATTCAATCTGAACCTCCTCTGGTGCAACTTGAGGCCATTTCTTCTCATCCTAAAGGATCTGAGCACCTAAAGATGCAATGGCCTGCCTAGTGGTGCATCAAAAGCCCCCATGTTAGGCATTTTGAAAATGCAGTGATAAAAATGGTTAGAATGCATTGCCCCTGATTTAACATTGTTAAATAAGAGCATGTGGATTTTTATGTCCTAGGTTAGAGTGAAAGGGTTTTAAAGTACAGATTAGGGTTTGCCATGATTGCCTCCTGATGTGCATGTTTTCAAAAGGACTGATCTTCAAATGAACTTGTTGCTGAAACTAATTGTTGGTTCTCAGAAATGGGATCCTGCTCTCAGAAGGAGCGGTATGACAACTGTTATACACTAGTGCCGACTGGAACAGTTTTAGATCCAAAAGGGGCCATTCACGGGGGTGACATTTGTAAGGTTTTTATTTATTCAGACGGGTTCCTCCATATGCCCAGCTGGGCTGTGCAAGGCAGACCTTTCTAGTTGTTATCCTTGGTGTGACCTTAATGTTCCTTCACCATATGTTTCTGCTTTTATGGGTCATGTTTTATGCCGGTTCACAGTCAGCACCAATTTACTGCAGAAGCAGTAAAATACCAGCAAATAAAAATCAGAATGAAAATGTGTGAAAACTTCTTACTGCCTGCCCATGGATGGCACCTTGTAGCTGGGGTCTGTTTCCACATGCGCTGGGGGAAAAGGGAAATATTCCTTGTAAGCTTTCAGATAAAACATCTCTATAATAAGCAAGATCTATGGTGCAAGGCTTATATTCACTATTTTGTTATGAAGAATTTCCAAATGCTTCTGTGGAAATGCTTCCCCCATACACAGATTATGAACGAGACACTTCTTTATAGTAAAGTAGATGTGCCAGGTAAATCTATATCATGTAATGTATGCCTTATCTAGTAACATAGATTATTAGCTGTTGAACAGATTTATAGATTTTGACTGGAATTCTGCTAATACATCAGAAAGAAACGGAAAGGAGCCGGTGGATTTGGCATGTTAGCAGGTCCCAGGGAGGCTGCAAAGGAGATAATGCAGAATATCCTCGGGAGCCAGGAGTGAGAGAAGCAGGAGAGACCAGAGTTACAAAGCCATGGCTGAACCAAGGACAGGAGGGACAGGTAGCTTGGTGCTGGGGGTCCCCTGAGGCAAGGCAGGAGATCGGTTCCCCTCTGAGGGTATCAGCAGCACGGGTTTCATCTGTCCGCAGCACTCCGTTACCAATACACGGGTGCACAAACACAGCCTGGAGGTGGGAATGGCAGAACCAGTGCTGTTCAGCTGCTTAAAATATTGTGTTGTAAATTATGTCTTCAGCTGGCTATAAATTTGCCAAACGTTTAGTAGTTTAGATTACAGACACGACACTTAATAAAACAAATGGTTTTACACTGCTTATGTCTTTTGCTGTCCTGTGAAAAATCCACCTACATCTGGCTGAATTACAAGCCTTTGAAAAGGCAATTCACACAAGCTTTGTAGACACATATTTAATTTTAGCATTTAATGACCCCAAGGATTGCCTCATGCTTTAGCTTGGCCTCCCAGCATAAATAAACTTGTTCAGCTCAGGCTGATGGTTCAACGCCCACAATGTGCATCTCCTGCCCAGGCCATGGGGTGCAGAGGGCTTCTGTGATTACAACATCTGCTTGTGGTCGCAACAACTTTCCCTGCACTAGGCCAGGCTGTAGCAAGACAAGGTGCCAGGATCTAGAAGACTGACACCCCACGCTCTTGACTCTTCGTCCTCCCCACTGCTGGCAGGAGAATTGGAGACATGAGGATTTAGCGGCGAAGTCAGCTGGGATACTGGGAACTTGGGCCACTGGGATGGGAGCCATAAGACAGACTGAAAGATGAGGCTGGCATAAAGGACTGGAATCAGCTGGGCTAGGAGGTACGCTTGGTGGGCAAACCAATGGGGACGGTTAGAGGGAGGGCTGATGGAGACCAGGAACGATCCTTTGGTTATGCCTGGTGGCTGCAGCCCTGGAGAAGCAGATCCTGCTCACCCTCTCTTGCTGAGTCCCTGAGTCGGTCTGGCAAGATGCTTAAACCAAACTTCACACAGATGGTGAGATTGCACATTGCTTATTTTCAGCCTGCCAAGTTATAGACTCTGGGGTCTAATTTCCAGAAATACTCAGTGCTCACCTGCAACAGAAAGCAAAGGGACATGTGCTTTGAACACACAAGCTACCATGTAATGCGGAGCACTCTGCGAAATCAGACCCTGAGCGCTGGGAAATGGGCACCCCATGTTAGAGGAATACTTGGACCCTAATCTCACTGCACTTCAGCTCTCCACATGCGAAATGGAAATGAAAAACACCCCTCACAGTCGTGCTATGGCAGTAAATGAATTAGCATTTGAGGCACACAAGTACTGTGTTGATGAACTCCACAGAAAAGCTCAGGAGGGAATTAACAAAGGCTACCTGCAGAGCAGGCTTGGAATAACATGCAGCAAAGGTGTCACAGAGCCATACCTGGAACAGCTAGAAGAAAGCAAAATAAATAGCCACTTACTAGCTTGGCACAGGAAAGAGTTCTCTGAGAAATAACAGTGAGTGCTCCTGGGGCTGGGGTAGCAAAACACCCCCACGGCCCCAGCCGAGTGGCTGTTGCTCCCACAACCTACATTTTGGCTTCTCCTGTGACATTGCTTGATTTTCCAGCCTAAACAGTGTATCTGCAGGGTTGCTTTCATGCTGCAGTACTGTTCTTGTTAAGGACAGGAAACTTCTGATGTAGGACGGGGGAGTAGGAAGGATTACAACCTTTGCTCTTGGGGCCTCTTCTTACCTGTGAAGGGACAAAATCAGTGCCGAATCGGGTTGAGATAAGAGAATTGGAGTCACTGGAATGGAAGCAAAAAAGGCAGACTGCAAGATGAGGCAAGTGTAAAGGACTGGAGTGTCTGAGCAAAGGGACTGGAAACTGTTTGGCTAGAAAGAGCATTTGGTGGGCAAGGAAATGGGGATGAGCAGGTAAAGCATAAACGGTGATGCAAGTGTGTGTGTGTGTAAAATTCATAAAGTATGAGAAGAAAATTTTCTCCATTACCTGGCCTGAATTTCTTTTGTTTGGATGTCATATCCTGCACGCTTTTTAGCAGCTCTTGCCAAATCTGCTGTAAATTGGTGTTGACTGCTGCTGCAGTGCTGCCTTTATTTGGCCCTGTGACTAGGCTTACCTTTTGATAGGTGACATATTGCACTCCAGGGGATTAAGAGTCTTCCAGGAACTCCTGGCTGACGCAGGTGCTTCTGTTCCTTCTATGTGAATAAAAGCATGTGGAGGAGTCAGTCTACAGCAGAGAAAGGAAATGGAGAGGATGAGCTCCCACCTATGCCTTTCCCATGCCCTGGCCTTGGGATGTGACCAAGGCATGATCTTAACACAGAAGCTCAGAGCATTCAGGAGTAGGAGGTACCGGGCACATTCACACTGATGAAAAAGGACCAGGCTGTGCACCCTAATCCCAGGGTTGGTGGCACAAACTGACTCCTGTTTGTATTTTTCAGGGATAGCCTCTGCCAGAGGAGTCTGGTTGCATTTGCTCTGCAAAGTGCCTGGCTCTTGCTCTCCTCTGGGTCTCAGTGGCCTTAAGGCATAACTGTATATGCAATACCAAATACTTAAGCATTCTGTATATTTCACAGTTCAGAGTGTTCACAATAAGCTGAGAGCTGTGTCATAGCCCACCAGAGAATGGCTTTACAGCAGATGCCAGAGGGTGTGCACTGCATTCCCTGGGGTGTGGTGTGGGCTAAGGGACAGGTCAGGACAGGATGCACGGCCAGCTGGGCCATGGTCAGAGCCCAACATGCTGCAGCGTCATCCCTACCACCCTTTGGCGCAGACCCTGCAGTGAGCTGTGCCCAGGGGTTGCAGGGGGGAGAAGCAGCTGGGGCAGTGTAGAAGAATGAAGCTGGGTTAATTATCATTGATAATATACAACGGTGGGTTGGCTGATGTAGATAAGGTGCAGCTGTGGCTGGTTCTGTTAAGAGGTTGGGCAGCCGAGGGAGAGAGAGCAGCCGAGGAAGAGAGAAGAAGCAGAGAGAAGGGAGCAAGCACGCCTGCCTGCCCGCCTGCCCTGGGTGAGAAGAGATTAGGAGAAGGCAGCAGAGGGACTGGCATGAAGAGTGTGCTGGTATGTGATGGTAAAAGACCTTGTTGTGGCTGGCTATTTTGGAGAGTGCTGTGACAGGGCAGCTGTCAGGAAGGGAAGGGCATGGAGGGACCTGGCAAGCGCAGGGAGGACAAGGGGTCTCGTGCTGGGGTTCACTCTGTGGTGGATGGCTCTTTAGCAGTGTAGAGGCACCCGCAGAGACTTCACGCATGCAGTTAAGCACAGCTCTGGGCCATGGTTGCCCCAGCTTCGAGACCTCTCCTAGGATGTGCTAACACATCAGGGAGAAAGTTGGTCACTGCTGCCATGGTGGCCACAAAGATAGCTCCCATTTGGGAAGTGCAGCAGCTTGTCTCCATTGTCCTGTGGGCTAAGCACTGGGTTGGCAGTAAGGTTAAGTCAGATTTCATGCTGTTTTGCACCCTGACTCATCGTGTCAGTGATTCACTTAACCAGCTTAGCTGTGTCCCTAGACATGGATGCTGCTTCATCTCTTTGAAATGCTGTGGCTGCTGCATCAAAGCTGCCCCTCTGGGCAGGTCTCAGTAGCACACCACCACATTGTCCTAATGCAGAGCTGTGAGCCCAGGGCAAGTGCAGGAGCCGCAGAGTTGTGTTAGCAAGAGATTTCAGCTGGGCTGATTAGCCTGGGCAGAGAGCCACACTTCATGGCTCCTGCGCTGGAGCTGCACACCGCTGAGCAGAGCTTGCTTGCATCTGCCCGCACCACCTGCGGGAGCATACATGTCTTTCGAGGTGCCTTGCCTGTGCATTTATTATCGAAAGCACTTGAAAATGAAAAGAGAACCTTTTAACACATTGACTTCACACCTGCACATCTGCATTGTTTCTGTGATACCAGGGTAGGGGGTGGGTGGAGAATCCTTGGTATGAAGGCATACTCTTGAGGTGTGTTGCAGAGCACTCGGGTGCTGCACCCTCCTCTGCAGTCTGATGGAGAGGGAGGAGGGTAGAGAAAGAAGTGCTCCTCAGACCTTGTCAATACAAAAATTCATGGGTGTGATTTTAAAAATATGCTTATTATGTTCTGTAAAGGGAATGAATAATTGGGAGACGAACAGCCCTGAGGTGCTGGTGAAATGGGAAGGGAATTAGAGGGAAGTGAGCAGATGGGAGGTGAGAGGTAGATGAATAGAGTCACACAATGTGATCTGATTGATTGGCTGCAGTGTGTCACTGAGAGACCTTGAAGCCTCCTGCACTTGGGGAAAAAAACATCCCACCTTCCTCCTTCCTCCACACAACCCCTAAAGGAAGCCCAGCGTACATGTAATATGGCTTTGCTCTGTGGGCTGGCAGCACATAAGCATTGCTGTGATGAAAAGCATAAAATGAGGGGTCAGAGAACTGGAAGATGTCTTTTAGGCAAGCATGCCATGGCATTTACTGTTAGCTCAGTGCAGGATTTTGGTATTTTATTTTTTATGGGAAACAAAACTGATACCCAAGAGACATCAGCTCCTGTGAGCTGATTCACTCCAGCTGTACCCTGACAAAAGCCTTCTAACACCACTGCAGCTAGAGGGCCTGCATCCAGTCATCTTACATGGTTTTTGACTGAATTTGAGACAGTTGCATTAATACGGCCACACACATAAAGCCATCTGCTCTCTTAGATACTGATGTACATACCTACGCAGTGCTGTCATTTGAAATATATGGCTGATCTGCTGGAGAAACAGCTGGGTAGTGTTGACTTTCCAGACTTCCAAATATTCTCGCTGAACAGTAAAAAAAACATGGGGGGGAGGCTGATTGACACTTTAAATGGACCACACTCAAATGGTACCTAGGCTTCAGAAGGGAGACTGAAAACAAATTTGTCTTTCCATTTTCATTTTGCTTTCCTAAGCAAGGCTACCCAGCCTTGGAAACTAGGCTAGGAAAGTCTATGGGCATCGACTCATCTGTTAATTACTTCAGACTTAGCTCCCAGCACACAGTGATCACGTTGTGCATTTACAGGAGCCGAGTCTGCCACATGTATCGCGTTAAAGAAAGACAGGCACGGGGTCTGCCACCTCAGGGCCTTACACAGTGATCCTACCTGTGTGACACAAATGATTGCCTCCTTGTGTTAAAATTTAACTCAACCAGATCCTCCATACCCAAGCATCTTCCGACCTGGTTGCTGAGAAAAGAGGAAAACCAGAAGGCTTTAAATACAAGTATACTGGTTTAAAATAATTCCAAAGTTGCAGCACACACAGGACATGTGCCACATTTCAGATAAGTATTGAAGGTAACACAGTGTGAGGCAGTCATGGCTATGACGTACAAAACATTGCCTCATAAATCATGAAACCTGTTCCCCCTGGTGTTAATAGATGAGAACTCATCAGAGCAGGGACCGGAACATAGGTAACTCGTAAATCATATGATATGACCATATGTTTAGAACAGGTCAGATGAATTGCACCCTGAGAACGCCCATTTCTCTCTGCCATTTATAGCACAGAGTGACCATAGATGTCTGATGGAGAGATGAATCACAGCACAAGTGACTAAAATGTAGTGATATGAGGAGAAGGCAAATGTAATTACTATGTCCTGCTTAGATGATTAGTTCATATCTGGCCCAGGTCAAAATGACTTGCACATGTCTTTAACGTTACAAATTAGTTGCATTCGTTCAATCAACACCACGGGTGAGGCTCTGCTGCCTCAGTATAGGCATCCTGTATGATTTTTAACACTGTGATGTCCTCTTGGCCTCCATCTGTTACTCCAGAAGGACATAAGTCCTCTACAAGTCTTCTATAAATCCTGGGTCATAATAGTCAGTGATCAGTTGTCTTGGATACCCTAAGGTGCCTTAAATGGCTGTAGGTATCTATGTTTAGCAGCTAAATGTCATCCACACTGTCAAAGTTGGCACCCCAAAGCTTTGGGGGGGGGGGGGGGGCAGGGAAAGAAAAGAAAAAAAAAAGTCATGTATTGGGATGGTTCAGAGAAGCTGCTGTTTCTGTGGGCACCGAATCACAAAAAGGTTGAGGAAGGGACCTCTGGAGATCTACCCAATCCTGTGCTCAGAGCAGGCCAGATAGAGCAGGTTGCTCAGGACTGTGTCCAGCTGGATTTTGAATATCTTTAAGCATGAAGACTTCACAAACCCTCTGGGCAACTTGTTCCAGTGTTTGTCCACTCTCCCAGTAAAAGCATTTGTTCTTAGGCTGAAATGGAAGTTTCTGTGTTTCAATTTGTGCCTGTTGCCAGGTATCACCAAGAAGGGTCTGTCTTCATGTTCTCTACTCCACCCCATCAAGTATTTGTAAACATTGCTATGGAAAGACAGAAAAATAAAAATGCTTTTGTCTGGTGCCATGAGCTTCTGCTTGCCATAGGGTATGGACAGAACAGCATCCACAGCATTTACAGGGGCTAAACTTAAACTGAGCTTGCCAAACAAGGAAACTTCTGTACTGTTTATTTACCATTTTACATCAAAATGGTTTAAACTCCTGTGCAAGAGGGTATTTTGGTGTCTGTAATGAAAAGGTAGTTGCAAATTACAAGGACTAGTCAAGGCAAAGGTACTTTAGTGCCTCACTGTAATTTAATTTTCAACAGGAGATTAAGGTGGAGTTAAATACCCAAACACCTTTCAAGAACAGTGATCAGATTCTACTTAAAAATTTGAAATGTGAGTGTAACGTCCAATAAAGAAAGTATTTATGTAGTTAAAACAGGTAGCAGTACTTTTAAAACAGAAACTAGTCTTAGCCCTAGGTTCAATATACTAGAGTCAGCATAAACCTCCACCTAAATATTGTGTAAACTTGTGCCTAGAATACAACTGCTTTCCTTGAACTGAATATATGTGTTAGGTACACAGGAGCAAGATGAAACCCACACATAGGGTGGATCAGATATATTTGTCTTACGTTACTTTCTACAGCCACAAAATATAGTTACTGGTCAGCTGAAAATGCTTTCTGCAACAGTAGCCTGTTGCAAGTCATCTTTCCTTTGCCATTAAATAAAGTACAGCTGTAGAATACATATTCCAGGACGTTCTAGGCCAGTAAAACGTGTCTCTCATGCTGAGTTATTACATTAGATTATAAACTCCATTGACAAATACTGTCAAAATTAGATTGTAAGCTGCACTGATATATGCCACCAAAGTGCATTTCTGAGCATCTACGTTTTTAATATTTACCATAAATGAAGAATATGAAAAAATTATTTTAGAATCTTGTTGATAAATGAATAATTTATTTTTTTTGTACATAAAACCGAAGTTAAAAAAACCCTGGAAACATTTTTCAGCAAACAAAAACCTGCTCTATTTGGAAAATGGAAAACACAACAGCAAGTCCTTTATTGTGGTGTCTTAAAAAAATTGTTCACATCAATACTGGTGCCCTTCAGATACATGTTTAAACTGCTTATTTTAGGACAGGGGGATAAGCAGCTTCTAGCAGAAAGGTGATTGTTGCTGCAGAGCTTGGCAGATATTAAAATCCCAGTTGGATCCCTCTTCATGTTATTCAGAAGGGCTGGGCATAGCATTTGAATCACTTGGCATCTCTTTGGAGGTCAGGTGGGCTGTAGTGCATTTACTTGATGCTCTGGCTATTTTGGCTCTGTGTGAAAAAGGAGCAGCGTGGGACCTACCTAGAGTTTGGGATTATGTCGCTTCCAACCAGGCATGCATTTGAGTACCAGTATGGGGGAGAAACTGGCATCTTGCTGTTACAGATGCAGGAATATTTTTTTGTGTAATGAGATGACAGCAGAGGTAATTAGCAGTGATCACAAAAGGCAATATTGTGAGATTTTTCACATTTGACTTAAAGTTTCTGCTTTTCAGCTGTATGCTGGTAAATGGTGCAATGGATCTACAACTTCTTATGTTGATTGCAGGGCAGTGCGTCAGGCAGAAACAATACATTGTTGACAAGTATTAATCAGCTATGATTGAAAAATAATTTAACCTAATAGTCCAGAAAATAAAATAAAAACCTGTTGACATTGTGCTTTGAATCCATTCTGTATCAGTTTCAAAGCCACATGATTAGGTGTTGCTGTCACAAACTAGAAATATATAAATTGCCATTTTGCATAATCTCCTGAATCAGCTTCTTTTCTATATTAAAATACAGTCGTAAATATTATGCATGTCACATTACTGTAAAAAATACACAGTGAAAATGGGCAAATGTATTTTCTTTGAAAATTTTGGCATAAAATCTTCCCATTGAGCATCCAGCTTTTGTTCTCTCTCTTTGGAGATTATTTTTTTATGAAAAATTTTATTATGCTTTAATGAAAGCTCCAGGCATAAGAATAAGAAAAATAATCATAAAAAGTTATTCACAGTCATGGTACTCAGTCCTGATCAAGTCCTGCAGTACTAAAGGATGCAATTCATAAATTAATCTTATATATATAAAAAAAAAGGTGATATCTAATCTCATGAAATAGCCTAGTCCTGAACTGCGGTTACCATAATGAACAACTGAGAACTACAAACACATCCTGTAGGGAGTGAGAGCTACCCCTAATTCTAACATCTATGTGAAAACTGGCTCTTTAAAACAATACTATGCACTTTGCAAATGCCTGGGCTGGATGACTCTACCCCTACCTTTGAAAAAGTTCCCTTTCTGAAAATTCCTGATTCACACAGTGATTTTGCCCTAAAGCTCATTGCCCACTCCATCCTGGGAGGCAACTCCTCACCCAAAGCAGAGAAAATGGAGGATAACAAATCCCTGTAACAACAACCTCTGCAGCTCCCCCTTCCATAGCTCAGTAAACAAACACTGGAGCACACAGACATCAGAAAATGAAGCAGTCTTGGATTTTCCCACTAGTTTAAGCTCATTCAGTTTTTGTCACTGCAAGAAATCATGGTGCTGTACTTTCTCTAGTGTTTTCTCATTTTTTACAACTTGTTAGCATCGAAGGATAAACTACGCTTCCAACTTTAGAGATAGAAATGAATTTAAAATGGACTAGCCCTGAATAAAGTTTTCCTTCAAGGGCACAGACAAGGAGATAAAGGTAAATTGCAAAACCGGGCTCACCAGAAGCTCCCTCATTGTCATACTAATTGCGGCTTCTTCATTGATTTTGGGGAACTCATGGAAGTTCTGCTCTTTAAACCCCTGCATCAGTAAAGTGTGATTTATCTACTTATGCTTGTTACAAATCTTGAGAAAGGTGAGCTGAGACTTACCCCTGCAAGCACTTGCACAGATGACTCTGCTTTCCAGTAAGCAGCTGCACAAGCAGTTTTGCCTAGGGAGATATTAAGTGCCAACAAATCTCACAGTATCTCAGGATCCGGCCTTTAAGTTACTGAGTGCATTCAGCATTATGGATAGCAGCTAAGCACTAAATATTTTGAAAGCATTTGAGATCTGCAGTGAGTCACATCCCTGTTCGTATTTAAAGGAATACTTCTCAACTTCCTTATGTGTTCCACAGAAAAGAATTAAAAAGCCACGAAGATGACAATGGACAAAAGCAAAAATCATAAAATGAAGCAAAGGGACTCCAGGAAGGTGAGTGCTTCTGCAGCAGCCTTTGTTAGCATCTGTCTTCTTGCTTTCAGGTCCCAGTCTGTGGTGGAAGCCGGCACGCTGAAACACGAAGACCAGGGGGAAAGCGAGAACACCCAACCGCTGCTGGCTCTGGACTGAGCTCCCATGTGCCCAGCACACAAAGACACATTAACAGACTTCCACCAGAAACCCACCGAGCACATGACACACATACACACACACACACACACGCGTTTTGCTTGAGAACAAGTCCTTCGTGTTTCTTGACCAAGTAACAAATGTCACCAGCCATCTGTCCATGCAGCTGATGCTGAACAAAAACTGAGAAATTTCTATTGACACAGGAGTCTGTCCATATACAAATATTTTTTTTCTTTTTGACTTATGACATTAAAATACCAGAAATAATGGAACTGCATTCTCTGTTTAAAGAAACAAGAGTGTGCCAGTACTTTTCCTGAAGACTCCAGCAGGGATGCTCCATTTTATAGAAGCAAAGGTTAAGTGTGTTTTAAAGAAAAGCATCTCAAATTTAAACTTTGCACTGTAATCAGCAGCTTAATTTGGCTCAGAGGGCAGAAACAGCAGCGTCTACAGAGTACTCAAGTTTTACAGAAGGATTTTGCATTAAAAAAAAGAAAAAAATAGCCAGCGTAATGCCATTCAACATGACACTTCGTGACTGCTTCATCCATGCTGCTTATAGGGGGTCACATTTCAGTATCTAGCAAAAATTACTCTTAACTTCTGAAGCCCTTATAAAACTGTCAGCTAAGTGGAATGAGCTATGTGGGCAGCAGACATACACAATTTGAAATGCAGTTATTTAATTTTAATGATGTGTTTTTCCACAGGCAACTTGGGAGCCTATTAGAGATGTGCGTGTGCGCGTGTGAAGGGGGTGTGCTAGGGAGACCCATCGGACACATTCACCAGTGATTAATGGCTCAATCTAGATTGATTCATTTAGGTCACAACAGCAAATGAAAGCTCTGCAGAGTCATTTACCCCCTTCCCTCCTGCAGTCAGTAAAAGGTGTAGCCAGAATGGTATGCTGATCGCAGATGCAGGCAATCAGATGGTTAAAATGAAAAAGGAAATTTAGGTTTAATTATTCAGTACAAGCTCCTGCTAGAAGGAAATGTGGAAGAATAGAAGAACTGAAATGCCAAAGATCAGTTTGTTATTTCTCTATTTGCTCTAGCTGCAAAGAGAGTCCCATCCCTTCATTGCAATGGAAACCGGATTAAAGAAATAAAAGAAAAATTGTTATCAAGTTGCATGTGCAGTGACTTTATTTCCTAAAATGGGTTACAACCACTGTACACATCTTTAGTGTTCAATTAAATTGCCATATATTGACAATTTATTAGAATAAGCAGTTAGCAACAACACATCAAAGGTAGCAGTGTAAACCATATATATAAAACGAGATGATAATAGGCACAACACAGTGCCTCTGGAGCATCCACTGACTTCGTAAGTGATACACTGAAGTGATGATACAGCTCAACTCAACATGGCCAGCCCTAACAGAGGGACTAACAAAATACTGCCTTTATCTACAACATTTTATGCCTGCACAGGGCAGAAAGGACATCCTGGCAGACCCTATCAACACACCTGAAATTTACACACTGGCATTTGCACAGAATAGCCTCATTCAGACAAACCTTCTGCAGCAGTGTGTCATTGATACAAAGCCTGGACACCATGACAGACAGTGAGCCTTTAAGGCAGTGGATGGTCCCAGCAAGGCAATGGAGGAGTCAGAAAAAGAAGTAGCAGCTTGCAGGAACATTAAACAAGACAACTGACCCCGTTTATCCTTGGTATTTCTTCCATCCCCCCTCCCCTGGCATTACCACCTATTACAGAAAACTAAGATGTCAAGTCCTTGTAACAAGACACAGAACCTTTCCCTTCCTTGGGCTCACAAAGACTCACAGGTATTTGGATTTGTCACAGCAAACTTGCTCAAAACAGATTTAAAAAAATTAAATAATAATTAAAAAAAAAAAAAAAAAGGCAGGCATTGGCTATTATACTGCAGCATTAACGAAGAAACGCTTTGGTTTATGATTCTTCTCTGTTCATACACTTACCTCCACTGCCACTGAATCTTTGCGATGACCTGTTACAATCACTGTTCATTAGAGTGGGACTTACTCTGCCCAAGAAGTGCAAATATCACTGAAATCTAGTCCTTGATGATTAAACTTTGCAGAGGATTAGAATTTTTTCTTTAGCTGTGACATGAATAAATACATATGATGCCTTGTATATAACTGCACAATGCCTGTATTTAACTGTAGGATCTTACACAGACTGTGCTTGCAAGAAGGTAAACTACAGGCAAGGAGGAATCCACCTCCTAACATCATGATGAGTACATACTGCCTTACAAACAGGAGACTATATTGCCCTTTTCTGTTATTTCCCTCTGTAAATAAATCTAAAGAAAAAAAATATATTCAAATTGCAACAGTTCTCCATTTAAAAAGCATTTCCATTCACTTCTTCCATTGGCACTTCCAATGTTGAAAAGGTTTTTCCAAGGTGAAATACCAGTTGGCAAACAGGAATACCTCAAATAATATACCACTTACTGAATAATTTCTGTAGTTTGCTACATATATATCTCTCTATCTCCCCTCCCCATGTATTTAGCTAATCTAGTAAGTGTACCTAACAAAGAGATATGCTTTCAGCTCCTCGACAGGTCGGTATAGAGTAGATTCACTTCAATGTTGTAGAAGCTATTCATAATACAACTTGCCATATTCAAGACACTTAAGATTTTAAATGGCCAATATATCACTACACAATTTAATAAACAGTGCTACTCCAGCACACACACATCTTGGGTAGATTACTTTTATCTCTTTGCCAATTTTATCTATTTGCCAATTGCAACTGGAAAAGATGAAGTATGTTTCATTGTTCCTTTGAAGGCTCAATCTGAAGGATGGCATGGATTTTCATAAATAAAGATCCAAAGCTTTTAACACTCCTTTAGTATTTACTCTGAGCTACAGAAACTAAAATGCAACATTAATAAAAATATTTTTAAACAGTTCTTGACTCCTCCTTTACAAACTATGTCTTTATTTTGGAGAATTACAAAATAGATTATAATTTGTGCTGCTTGATCACTTTACAAAGATATAAAATACAGCCTCTGACTCAACAACTACCACGAGATTTTAAAGAAGTTCTACTGTTTTACCTCCCACAATAACAAGTAACTTTTTTCCAGTTTTGCACGAGTCTTCTAAAGCTCTCCAGAAGTATTTTTATATTTTCTTAAGCATGAAGCTTGTATCTCTTTTCAGTTTTCACAATGATTTACTGAGAACTGTTACTTTCTTCTATATTTTGTATATTTTCAGTGTTATTTTTGATATGGACAACACATTAAAGCCTAATTATCATAGTTGTCTAAAACTGACTCTTGATCAGAGAGAGTTAATCAGTTTAATAGTCAAAAATGGAATTAAAGTGCGCACCTCCAGAAACTGCTTACACCGATTCATGGTGCAATCATCATGTGTTACATGGCATTGCAAGATTTAATTACCTAGTAAAATAAAAAAAAAATAAATCTGAAAACCATTCAGTTTATGGGAATGCAAAGCTCTGTATTTTGCTTCAGTAAATGTGGCATTTTGGTCATGATACTTAGGTACTGTGACGTAGTCTGCAGTACAAAACCACCGAGCATTAAACAAATCAGATGACTGTTCAGTGTATCTTGGACTACAAAGCCAAAATTGTGGAGGCTAAGTAATCTCAGTGTCTCCTTGTTTAGTGTTTGTCTCTCTCAGCCTTCAGTAATGATGCCACTTGACAAGCCCTGAGCACCCTTAGCACACCTATCCACACCCAGCTGGTTTTGGGGTGAGTAGGTAACAGCCAGCCATAAACATCAACAGTGCAACCTCAGGTCTCTCTTCTAGCGTTCTTAGAAGTTAACAGTGAAGGGTCCTGCACCCTCCATCTCCCATTATAGTACACACCCAAAAGACCAGCCAATTGTTTAAACATCCAGTCAGTTTTCTTTCTTCAAAATAGGCCTTTTGACCATATAATAAATTCTGTATGGCAGATACAGAGCATACTGTAAACAGTACTGGGATAAAACTACTTCAGCATTATGTCATACATTTCAAGACTAGGAAAACACCATTAGGTCAATTAAAGGATCGTTCTAGCACTGCAGGACACTGGCAGCAGAAGTTAATGCAAGCTAATAACCTGAAGCTCTTTGCTCTGCATTCTGGCAGGAAACCAAGTCAGGTCTTGTCCTTCTGCCCGAAGCACTGGAAATTCTTTGTACATTTTTTTCTGCTGAATGACCACCTAACGGCAGCCTAGGAGTCGTCCCTGGAAGAAGGTGCCCCAGACCTTTGCTAGGTAGAAAACAGATACCACAACACAAGCTTTTGTAATGATAGGAGAAACAGCAGTTCACCACGTAATCCTAAGAACTGTCAAGAACTTTAAGATCTGAGCCTAGAGATGTCACATTTGCTCAACGTCTTCCAGAATCACATTATCAAGCTGAAGGTTTCCTGCTAACTGGGAGAACTGTTCTGTTTTAGAAGAACAAAGCTTCACTAAGCTGCTGATTATGCAAGTTTCTGTTTGCATTTCCAGGAAAGCAAGAGAAGGCCACACCTGGCAAAAATGAAATTTGTTTGTATATAGTGATTTCCTTCTGCTGATAGCTAGAGATACACTTTATATATATTTTATATATATATATATAGTGTGTGTGTTTTAAAAAAAGTGGTTCATTAAAGATTTGTTCATAATTATGCTAGAAAAATACAGTTACTTAGGTAGAAAAAAATACAAAACACATATAACCCATTCACATTATCTGCAGTTGATAACATAGGGACATGTTCTATGCCTAAAGCAGCTAACATTACAACTGCATACTGATTTTCAAAGTTGGTTGGTGCATATCTTTGTAAAAATCTTGCATGTTGCTTCCCTGGGAAGTATTTCCCAGATGTAGAATCGCAAACCTTGTGCCTGAACATGGTCGGGTAGGTGACTGATACATCGGGTAGGTTTTGTACACATCATACAGGCAGGGCAAAAACATCTGCACATTCCTCCATTTGAAAATCCAGATCCATTGCTCTCTGGCTGACAGGATTTATATTTTCAAACTTGCAGCCAGGAAAACAGTACATATCAGTGCTGTACCAGTACAAAAAAAACCATGGCTTTTTTTTTTTTTTCTTCTTTCTCTCCTTTTTTTTAAATCAAGTCCTCTGTGATTGCAAAATATCATCCTTAACTCTTATAACCCTTGCAATAGTTGTATTCTTTGTATGCTGGATAAATTAATCCTATTTGCACACTCCAAAGGGGTTAAAGCTCCTCTGCTTCACACATCAGAAGGAACCCCTTAAATAGCAGGAAGGGTGCGTCTCTGTTGTGCTGTTAACTCAGGGTGCCACACATCCACAATAAATATCAGGCGATAATTGTCAGCATCCTGCCATACTTCATGTTCGAAAGAGTCATCAAAAATAAGAACTTTCCCTTCTTCCCAGGTTCTGCAACACAAAAAAGCACATGTTTTAGTGTAGTATTTGAAGTGCCATGGAGCAGGCAAGCTAAATATCAGCTCTGAAGATGCTCTTCGACATATGAGAATGATTTTAAAAGTACATATTGTACAGTCAGATTTTCATTACCTAACATAAAGAGACTGGAGTATCAGAGTTTTAACTGAAAAACTACAGAAAGAGCAGTCTAATGGACCTTCCTATTACTGAGAGATTGTTTCCCCTCACTCTGCGTAGTTATGCCCACATACACATTCAGACTTTTGTAATATTTGTTATATATACACTTTTAATGAGTTGAGTCCAATAAAGAGGGAGCAGGTATAATACTGGTGCAGTAATCAACTCTTCCCCTTTTCTAATCAGATGCATACATAATGAGGGATGGAAACTGAGGGAATTACTAGTAAAATGGTCATACGGTTTGAAAGCAAATTACAACAAGTCAACCTGTTTTTTCTAAAACTCAGAACAACAGAATTAGGCCCTGATCGTGCTTAAAATTTCAGAGATGTTAACAGTCTTGTCCCATAAATCCATCAAAGCACTGAGTCTAAACATTTTTCTTCAGAGGAAGGTTGCAATGTGATAGTGTACAGTGGGTTACCTATACTGTTAAAGCTGAACTGGAAGGTTGAGACCACACAACTTAGAGCCTCTCTGCTTGCCAGGTACTGCTTTAGCAGAGCAGATCACTGAACAGATATAAATACACTGGGTGAGTGTTCATTACAGCATGGAGGAGCAGAGTTTTAAACAGCTGTAATTCTGCAAGATCTGTACTTTCGTTAGGCACAAAAAGGGATACACGGAATTTATTCAGAGTGGCTTGGTTTTCAGTTTTGAGCAACTCCACCATTTGAATAATTAACAAAATTACCAGATTGAAAAGCAATGGCAAGAGGCAATGTAGAAGGGAGATAACATTGTCAGAAGAATCATTATTTCTGTCAATTTTATGAAGTATAGAATCACAGAATAATTTAGGTCAGAAGGTCCTTGGGCCCAAGCATCTGCCTAGAGCAAGAGTCACTGCAAAGTTAGAATCAACTTAGAGATTAGATATCTCAGGTTCTTGATGAGTGGATTTTTTTTAAAACCTGCAGCCATGGATATTGCACCATCTCTTCCTGTGTTTCACTAACCCCATTGTGAAAATTTTCTTCTACCTAGATGGAATTTATTTCACTGTTAACTTGTGTTCATTACCTCTCATTCCATAATTGCACACCTCTGAAAAGAGTCTGTCTCTGTCTTTCACACAGTCACTCATTAGTAGCTGAAGTGAGCGACTAGGCTCCCCTTTAGCTTTCTCTTTTTCAGACTCCAAACCAACGCTCTGAGCTTCTCCTCACATGTTTCATGCTCCAAGTCTCCTAATCATCTTTTTCATCCTCCACTGGAGCCTCTCTGTTTTATCAATGACTTTTGTTTGTACTGAAGAGCCCCAGAATGGACATAGTACTCCAGAGGCAGTGTCCTGAGTGCAGAAGAGAAGGGGAAAATTGCTCCCCTCAAACTGCTTCCTACGTATTTACTAACAGAGCCTAGTACACAGCTAGCCTTCATCAAGACAAGAGCACATTATGATTCATGTTCAGCTTGTCCCCTAGGACCCTTAAATCCTTTCCTGCAAAGCTGCTTTCTATGTGGTCATCACCCAGCCTGTGCTGTTGTTACCAGCTGCAGGGCTTCGCATGTGCCTTTGTTGAACTTCATTACATTTCAGCTGGTACGCTTCTCCAGCCTGCTGAGATCTGGATTCATAGATTTGAAAAGAGGTTTAATGTCTGGTTAAATGCAGTCCTTGGTACTGTGAAAAATCAGTGGCCACTAGGGATAACGTCACAACAAGTCAAAAAGTCACTGTATTAGTCATTTGTCGCTGCCCCTCAGATCTCAATCTTACCCACTGCATTTAGACAGAGCAGCTGATTATGAGTTCCATGGTTTTTCTATTGTAAAGCCAGGCAGTGGTATAAGCAAAGCAAATTTCTTTTGCATTGCAGTGGATCAAAAGCATGCACCCGATTATACCCCTTCAGGTAAGACTGGGTGAGTAACAGTCAGTCGAGTCAGTAACAGTCAAAGTAGTATGACCTCCTGCAGCCACCCTACAGTGACCATATTATCAAGTTTTTTAACAGGATCCCTTAGGAGCTGAAGCAGCCCAAGAGGATGGAAGTTCTTAATTTCCTTTAAGGGCAATCAACAGCAGCCATGGTAAAGAAACAAAGGTCTTGGCATCAAAGATGGAAACACATTGCTTAGCTCATTCAGCTGTGTCCATTCACAGAGTTTTCTTTTTTCAAATAATGGTGAAAATGAGACTTAGACTCTCACATCTTCACTATTTTTAATTCAACAAAAGCAAAAATTAACCATCAAAATTTATGGGGTTGTGCTGTAATGTTCTGAAGAGAAACGGAAATTGAAATGGGATCATTTCAACTGAAATGATCATCTAAACACATTTTAAGCAAGAGTAGACAAACCACAAAGCATAACATCGTAAAAAATTCACGCTGGCTTGCACACAGACATCAGCCTTGAAGGCCCAGACAATGAGCCTTTTGCAGGTTTCAGGTATGATCATGTGTTTTTTCTGCTACCATGTCAGTTACTTGGTAACAAAAATGTTTTATGCCATATAAACCAGAGTCCCTGCTACTGCACTGAAGTTACGTTGGTATTATTCAAGTCAACAGGAGTCAACCACTTGCAATGCTATAATATGGTAAAAAAATATCAAGCCGACCTTCAGGGGTTTTGGGGTTGTGTGGGTTTGGGGTTTTTTTCTTGTTTTGAGGGGTTGGCAGATTTGGTTTTGTTTTTGTTTGGCAGGTATTCTGTTTTGGTGGGGGTTTCTCTTTGTTGTGGGTGTTGGGATTTTTTTTTGGTTTGTTTTGTGTTTTTGTTTTTTGGTTTTTTTAAATGAAACCAGGCCTGAAAAATTCTGCCCTAAGTAGCCTGAAAGTGCAACTCAGTTAGGGACAATAAAAACTTCAAGCACCCAAATGAATTTGCTTCAGAAGTTAAACCCCAGGATCTATCATTTGCATTATAATGTGATGGGCTGTTCTGCACAACAAAGAAAAAGTCATAAAGTTGACAGAACTATTAGCCCCTTTTGAATAGATTACAAACCCCACCATTAACATGCAAATAAATATTTTCTAGAAGCCTTCATGGAGTGAGAAACACTTCACAGAGAGACCACAGGGACGCTATTATTCTGGTCTGGTGCTGAGCCACCTTGGGGTAGTTTCTGTATCAGCTGCAAGGCTCTGGTGTCACCTGCTACAGGTGAGATCTTGGACTGGCTGCTGCATAAGGCTGTAATTCTGCAACTTCATTTCCAAACATGATTACCTTGTCTGACAGAGATGTTTGGTTTTGATAACTAGGTGTTTACCCACAATTTTTGTGCATTGCAACCTACGCTTTACAGAGCTGAGACTCCAAAACGCCCAACAACCAAACATTGCTATAGCTGTGCTGAGTAACAATGGGGTGTATCAGCTCCCAGCGGCTGCAAAAAGGCTCTTCTGCAAGGGAAGGAGTAAAAAACACAGTACTAGACAGAACTGACCTGCCTGTCCATCAAAGGATGAGTCACATTGCAATATTGCCCCTCTAAACACCTGCACTGGGTGGCACAGAGGTAACCAAGCACAAAATCCTCATTGTTTCTGTCCTCTATCTCACACACGCAGCAGCAGGGCAGGAGGCCAGAAAAGGCCTAACCTTCACATCTGAGCCAGCTCCCCTATCTGAAACCACTAGTTTACCACTGTTATGAACCACCAGGAGGGGAGGAACAGAAAATGCCCAAGGTAGGATTTCCTCCTGGCACCATTCCCTTCCACAGGAGTTCACCCACCTCCTCCTTCATGGAGGAAGGGACGTAAAAAAAACCCCTCTCCTGCCAGCAGAAGACGAACTTTCAATGATTTCAGGGAAAACCCTGTCTTTGATTCTGAATGCATAGCTCTTGCCAAAAGCAACTAAAGTTTATACATTTCAGCACAGGCTGTAGTCAATTCTTGAACGTTTTACATTTCAAATGAGCCAGGTTCAGCAGCCTGGACACTGAAGTGCTCCATCTGCAGCGTATCGGCAGCAACGAGCATTTCTCCACTCTTGACTTAGAGGGAATGTTGTTACCAAGGAGGTAGTTAAGTCCATTTTCCACGGGACTATTCTTTCTGTTCAGGTTAAGACAAAGGGTGCCAGCTGTGTTAATGGGTGGTGAGCTGTGGACACCTGCTTTCTTGGCAGCAGATCAAAGCCACCACTTTGTTCACACCAGCTACCGAACAGCCACCTAATGGTATATGCCACCAACCTGAATTCACAATAATGTCCCGAAGTGAAAAGACTCCACATCTCTATATTAATCCTCTAAGCCCATTAGCTTCCTCTCCCTGCATCCAACTATATTTGGTTATTGGACTGGAATGCTAGAAGCAAACGCCCATCACTACCTAGCTGTAGGTAGATTGTAACACTGACTGTGACAGACTATCAAATAAGCAGGAGTCTATAGTAACAACATTTTTGGCTATTAACAGTTGGATACTTCTATCCTAAAAATCCTGACCACTTCTTGCAGTTGTTTTCAAACGTTGTGAGAAAAGTCTTTGCTATGTATTGCAGTCATGTAGACAGGAGTGGCATTTAATTTCTCAATATCAAATACATATCTGTACATTTCTACCATAAAAAGAATTCAAAACTAACGCTTGCTGCACTTAGATGCTGCACACAAGACACAGAATCTTCCAAAAATATATACATCATTAAAATTGCACCTAACTCTCAGAAAATTAAGTCTGTTAGCAAAAAAGCAATACAGTTAATACTATATATCTTTGTCTGTGTTTAATAATATAACGCAAAAACTTATCACATTTTCTTATATTTCCCAGAGGAGTGCATGCCCTGATAGTAAATGGATAAGCTATTGCATTTTATTTCATTTTTTGCACTGAGCAAACAGAGACGATACTGGTCTTCAAGTTAGCATAACTTTTCCCTAACGGGTAAGAATTCTTACTTAAAATGCACTTTGGAGAAATTTGCTACCTGTGTAACTCATTGGCCAAACACTTCATAGATGTCTTCATCTTGAAGTCAACTTCAAGTGGAATATTTTAAACTGAATTATAACAATACCAGCTAGGAAGGAGGCTTCTGCCAGAAATACAAGAGTATTCTGTCACAGTGGTGAAAATGGAGGTACAGCTTAGTCTTGGCTTTTGCTGAATAAGCGACAAATTCTAAGTACCCCCAAAATCAAAAAAAACAAAGGAACTTTTGGCAACTATAGTAGACTGGCCTAGTAAAAGTAAACACAAGAGACTCTGTGGACTAACCCCACTGTTATTTCTACGCCATTGCATAGAGGAGCAGCTTTGTCTCCAAAGAGTCTTCTGACACTGAGAAGTGGTATTTACATGTTTGTACCAAGAGTCAGAGTGCAAACTGCCTGTTCAACAAAATATTTGACACCTTCTGATCAGCAAAATACCCTATTTTTTTTTTTTTAATTACATGCAGTCCCACCCCTTTTTCAGCCTTGAGGAAGGTAGGAAGAGCAAAACCAAAAAAACCCGTCCATACCTGTTGTCTTGGGCACACCGAATTCTGCAGCCTTCCTTGGGTATCACCAAGCCCAAGTGCATCCTTAGCCGACAGTTGGTAGGCCCTGTGTGGGGCCAGACATGAGTCCCCGGGTGCATGATAGAATATTTGATCTGCAAGAAGAGAAAGGCAGGCCTTCAACACGTTCAGCTTCACAGCAACAGGAGCTCAGAACTTCATACATCTCATCCTTGATGATGGGCCAAAAGTACAACGTCACCTTTTGTTAAGAGTCTCAGCAACAACTGCTCTTTCTCATGCCCTAAAGGTGTTCAATGTTACAAAAACCATGCTGTGTAGTGTCTGTGCATCCAGGGGGGTGGCTGGGTGTAAAAAAGCATGTTTTTCATTTTGCTTAAAATAACCATACTTCAACCAAAAAAAATTTTCTCTCCTACCTACAACCAGAAAAAATATCTTCTTTCCTATGGAAAGACTTAAAGACAGTCTTATTATTTAAAAGGATGGGCTGCAGGAGACACAATGCCTGTGTCAGCCAGACTGACTGGCCCCTCTCAGATGACGACATGGCTGTGAAGGTCACAGTCAGCCTTGGCTGGAGCAACCATGAGCTGGTGGAGTTCAGGATCATGACAGGAAAGAGAAAGGGAAAAAGCAGGATTACTATCCATAACTTCAGGCGAGCAGACTTGGGCTTATTCAGGGAACTGCTAGGAAAAATCCCACAAGATACACTGCTGGAGAGAAGAGGGGTTGACGACAGCTGATTGGTTTTTAAGTATCATCTCATCCAAGCCCAAGAATGTTCATCCCCACGTGCAGGAAGCATCACAACCCAGACAAAACCGAAACACAACAAGGAAGTGTACAAGAGGTGGAAGCAGGGTCAGGTCACCCAGGAAGACTGCAAAGACACTCTGAGCATTCAGGGATGAGGTCAGGAAAGTCAGAGCTCTCCTGGTGTTGAATCTGGAGATGGAAGTGAAGTAACATCAAAGACGACAGCAGTAAAAGAAAGCCAAGGGAAAACATGGGCCTGCTGTTAAATGTGGCAGGCGATCTGACGACAGAGGACATGGAAAAGGCTGAGGCACTACATGCTGTCTTTGCCTCAATCTTTACTGGTATGACTGACCTTCAGGAATCCCAGGCACCTGAGACCAATGGAAAAGACTGGAGAAAAGATTACTCACCTTCTGTGGATAAGGATCAGGTTAGGGAACATTCAAAAAAACTCAACAAACTGGTCTATGGGTCTTGAGGGGATCCACATGTGAGTGCGGAGGGAGCTGGACAATGTTGTGAATCCATGCTCAATAATCTTTGAAAGGTCATGGCAACCAGCAGAGGTCCCTGAGGACTGGTAGAAAGCAAATGTTCCTATCTTCAAGAAGGGCAAGCAGAAGGATCGGAGGAATTATAGGCTAGCCAGCCTCACGATCCCTGGGAATGTGATGGAGCAAATAATCCTGGAAACCATTCCCAATCATGTGAAGGAAAAGAAGGTGACTGGGAGCAGTCAGCATGGATTTATGAAGGGGAAATTGTACTTTACCAGCATTCTATGGTGAGATGCCTAGCTTGGTGGATGAGGGGAGATTAGTGGATATTGTTTATCTCAACTTTACCAAGGCTTTCAACACTGTCTGCCATTAAGATCCTCAGTGACAAACTGATGTAACAGAAACAAGGCAAGCTGGCAGTGGATTGAAAACTGGCACTTAAACCAGGCTCAAAGAATTGTGATCAGAGGCACAAAGTCCAGCTGGGGGCCAGCCATCAGAGGTGTACTCCAGGGCTCAATAGTGAGTTCAACACAGTTTAATAGCTTCACAAACGACTCAGATGATGGGACAGAATGCATCCCCTCAGCAAGTCCGCAGATAATAGAAAATCAGAGAGGTACAGCTGATACACTACATTTTTTTTACTGCCATTCATAAGGACCTTGGCAGGCTGGAGAAAAGTCCAAACAGGAATCTTATGATGTTCAACAGAGAGAAGTGCAAGTTCTGCACTGGGGAGGAATAACCCCATGTACCAACACAAGCTGATGGACAACTGTCTGGAAAGCAACTTCCCCAAAAAAGACTGTGGGGGTCCTCATAGACAACAATTTGAATGTGAGCCAGCAATGTGCCCTTGCAGCAAAGACCAACAGCCCCAAAAGCTGCATTAAGGAGAGCTTTGGCAGCAGGTTGAGGGAGGTTATCCTTTCCCTCTATTCAGAGTCGGTGAGACATCTTGAGTGCTGGGTCCAGTTCTGTGCTACCTACTATGAGAGAGACATGGACATACTGGAGTAAGTCTAGTGAAGAACTGTAAAGGTGATTGAGGGATTGGAGCATCTGACAAAAGCGGAAGCTGACAGAGCTGGGACTCCTCAGTCTGGAGAAGGCTCAAGCGGGGATCTTATCCAGCTATATAAATACCTGATGGAAGGAGTGACGATGACTGAGGCAGGCTCTTCTCAGTGGTATCCATTGAAAGGCAAAGAGGCAATGGACACAGATTGAAATACAGGAAACTCCATTTAAACATAAGAAAACATTTTTCTACTGTACACTAGAACAGGTTGCCCAGAATGGCTGTAGAGTCTATCCTTAGATGCATTCATGACGACATAGTCCTGAGCAACCTGCTCTAGTTCATCATGCTTTGAGCAAGGGGTTGGAGTAGGTAATCTCCAGACATCCCTTCCCACCTCAACCTTTCTCTGATTTACAACACCACGATGAACAGGAAGTGTGAATAACGCATGACAGTGGTGAGAAGTGTCTTTCTAACTGAGAAATCTGCACATCTGGCTGGGACAGGGTAACTTTGATAAATCTTAGGGTTTAAGGTATTGCTTGCTCTCCAACTTAACAAAATCAGCAGAAGAGAGTGTTGTGTCTAATGTCCTAGTTGTTACCACTTTCTGAGGTTTCTGCTTACCAGCAGTTTCTTATGACAGCAAGTGATAAGCTCCAGTGGCCGTGGTGAACAGATGCTCCAACCCACCACCTCTGCTACACTGAGATGCGTTAACTTGATTGCCCTGTCAGGCCCTACTGCAATGCAAATACCTGGCTACGCAGGATAGTTACTAATATCCCTGAGACACTATTTTTTAAATGCTAATATACCAGCACTGCAGAGTGATGACTGTAGTTTATGCCACCTGTCCACATAGATCAGTCTAGAAGTCTGTGAATTATACGTATGAACTGAACTCAAGCACTATATATAAGTAGTTCCAAACTACTAATGGGTTTAAAACTATGGTTTTAAAGTAAAAATCTGAAGGGTTAAGAAATGCCCAGGATTAAAACTACCTGTGCTACTTCTAGTTTACAGCTATTTTTAAGAAGAATGACGTTATTTTGAATAATATGATCACTTGCTATTATTCTACACAGTCTCGCAGCAGCACTGAGCAGATAGTTCACCATTTTACACTTTTTATCTTTGTCAGTCCCCGAGGTACCCAAAGCATCCAAACGGTCTATCTACCACAAAATTCCTAATTTCCTCATTGTGTTTGTTCCCATTGCTTCCACATGCTTCAGTACATGAATAGAGATTAGATAATGTTTTAAATTTAATTTTACCAGTAAGAATCTGAGGCACAGCTACCATAAGACCAAAATTGTCCTAGACATCCCCTAACATTGGATGTAAAACTTAAGATTTCTAGAGCACCTTTTTTTCAGATTATTTTACATTTTATATGTTCAAAACACGTGACTACAGCTATAGCTGTAAACACACAATGTTTCTGCAAACCATATTTTGGTGATAACACGTGGGGCACCAAAAAACAATGAGAAAAATAGTGACTCTTCAAGAGAATTTGCTCTCTGGGATAGATATTTTGTCTATGGATGCCACAAAAAGCAGTCTTCTTGCTGTTAGCTGCACTGAGCATGATGACCTCTCTCATAAGTTATATTCACTACAACCAGCCTTTGCAACAAATCAATGGAACGGTAGCCTTGCTCATTCCCACAACATCAGCCATCTAGTGCACTTCTGCACATCAAAAGCAAGAGTCCGGTGAAAAAGCTGAACACCTGCTCTCAAGGCTCTGAATTAGGATTATGCTAGCACTGTGTTTTCCAACTTTTGCATCCCTAATTTTGCAATGTGAAGGTTATTCTCATGTAGTCACTACAGATAAAATACAACAGCTTGAAGAAAAATAAAAAGGCTAATGAAAAATTCTGTCCTACAGAATCACATGACATTTGTGTTGGGCCATTCACTCAGCTGCATATGTATTGATCCATACCATATAAGTCCACTGCATGATTTAATGAGATTGATTTGCAGCCAAGTAGTCAGTGTAGACCAGGCACTTGAAACAAACTTTGTCGGCACCCAAGGCCACAGCTTATGGACTTTACCTTAGGAAAGAAGCATATGACAGCAGTACTGTTGCTTGGCTTCCATGAGGTGATTCTCCTTCCTTCTAAAGAAGCCAAACTGGGGTAGATGGGTGAAGTTTATCACAGTGAGAATGTGGCTCACTGAATTAGCCTTGAAAAATTAGATTTAGACCAGAAAAAAAATATTTGAGGTTAGAAAGGATCTAATCCAACTGCCTACACAAAGCAGGGTTAGCTACGGGTCAGATCAGGTCACTTTGGGCTGAGGTTTAGTAAGTCATTATTTACTGGTTGACCCATGGCAAATAATTTACCTACCACAAGCTCCTAGGAAACACAAGGTAAAATGACTCAACTAAAGAGCCCGTAGGAAGGCTTCAGCTAACATATTTCACCTTGTATTTGCTGAGGGGGCATATTTTTACTGTTAACTTCATTGTGTGCTTGAGGCGTCGTTAAATATACCTGGTTTAACAAGAGCAAGGTCATGCATGCCTTTATACGCATTCCTCAAAATCACCTGCTCCCAGCATTAGGAATTTGCAAAACTGAAGAAATTTTCCAGATACCTGCCCTCTTCTGCAGCCAGTAGCTTCCGGGAATCTTTCCAATAAAGCACATGTTTTCGGAACACTTTTACAAGCGTTCTCATTCTTTCTTCCTAGTAAAAATGATGGATAGAGTATTGGTAAGAGCAATGAAAGAACATTTCCTTGTTCTCTGATTTGCAGAAGAGCAACAAAACCGTCAAAGAGCTGACAATGAAAGACAGGTAAATATTATTACTCCCATTTTACAGATTGTGAAACAGCAGTACTAACATGCTGCAATATCAGAACAGCCTGCATATCTTTGCTTTTAAATTATTTGTGAAGACGAGGCTTCCTATCATTTTTTAAACATGATCCTAAAAGCATAAACATTAATGAGGCTGCACAGAAAAAAAAGATGAAAAATGCTACCAACATCATAGCATTTCAACGCCAGATTATATTTTGATACAAATTGCTTTTAGTGTTTTATTTTATAGTACTCTCTTATATGTAGAGTCTCTTAAGAATATAAGGTTGTTCCAATAGTTGGGCCTCTCACTGCACAACTCAGGGACAGGGCATCAGGTTTCTTAAAATCATATTCTTTTACTCATACCATTTCTGAATGAGAGATCTCACCTAGCTGACAACACAGTATCGAGGATGCACCTTCTCCCATCCTGCCTTTGCTCAGGCTGATCTGCACCACGCATTACCGTGCAAACTGCTGGCAGCCTTGGCAGAAGGGGAGTATTACCCTCAGGGGATTCTTAGAAGTGCTTGGGGACAACATGGTTTAGAATAAAGAACTCTTGCTCAGTGTCACTGGGGTCCCAGACACTATTTTATTAGTTCCCTTCTTCTCCAGATTCAGCAATTACAAAAACAGTTCTGAAAACTATCTGTGTTGCTACTCCTTATTCCACTATACTAATCTGAAAAAGTGAAATTGGGGAAAGAAGAAATATAAAATGTTTTACCTTGTTGCCATAAAGTAAACTGGCTCCAGTCTCCTTTTTCTCGTAGATTCTCATCTTCAGGCAGGAACAGGCTTCTTTTTTTATCCATCACAGCAAGCCCCTCATCCCGAATGAGCTTCCAGTTTTTTTCTAAGGACTGTTGCAAGAGTCATGTTACTGCACTGAGAATTTACTGTGTTTGCCTTTAGTACCATTTTTATTTTCCCCTGCCATTTTTTTTTAATCTAAAAGCACTAAAAAAGCGTTCATCATCGTTATCAAGTTTCTTTGTATTTAATTCCCCTCTGACAAGTTAAGGCAGGAAAAACAACTTTCACAGTATTCTTCGGATTCAATTACACTGGGCTTGTAAGATTTCAATAATCCCCAGACTCTTGCAGACTAGGTCTAACTTTGACTTGCTTTTTTATTAGCCTAAGGGCTCTTTAACAGATCATTTTATATTGCAAGCTAAGAAGCATATTGATCTTCTTAAACAGTGCACGTTACCTGGAAGCACTCCTGCAACTAGAAAACCACTTCTATAACCTGAACTCCAGGTACTGGCAGAACATTACAGTTCAAATAGGACAAATGTAAACACAACACTTAAGTTGGAAGTTATGATTTAAACCTTCAAAAAGGTTTGCAGAGATTCACTTACACATGCTGATGCTATTGAAAAAGATCAAATATGACTCGAAATGCCATACATTTTATGGACACAACCATTAACAATGTGTAAACTGCCTTAAAATTCATACATACCAAAACCACAGAACAGTAGAATTAAAATTTCTGTTCTCTGCTGCCTTAGGACTTTCTATTTTTAAAAATCAGGTAGATTATAAAACCTTTTATACTACCAATAGTAAGTCAATTTAATGTTATAGCAATACAAAGGGAAATCCCCACAGTGTAACAATGGATCTGGATAAAGTAACTTCCATTTCCCAGTCACCTACTTTGTTCACTAAACCTTATTTTGGGTGAATAGTTTTCATTTTTCTTTTGTGCTCTTGAACAAAGCATTTCTATAAGACATTTTCAATCAATTTCACACTGAATTTAGGCTAAGGTGTGTTCCCGCACTACCTCTTTACATGATGCATAAAGCTGAATAAAAGTCAAAAGTCTGTATGACACTGATCAGACTACATGGTATAACGGCCCTTTTTTAGCTTTAAAACTCTGTATGCTTATTAGCTTTCCCACTTAAATTAAGCAGTTGCATTTTCTACTTGAGTTTTTTCACTTAGAAGACAAGCTGATCCCACAAAATAGGCTGTACACTGATATATCATCAAAGGCTCAGCAAAGCAAGCCATGGCTAGAACATGCTGTCTATAATACAGCTACTTTCTACCACTAGAACATTTTTAGGTAGGCTAAGACCTATGAAAATTAGGATTGCATTTCTGTTATTATGGTAAACTTTTCTTCTTCCCAGCAAATTGTTTTCCCTCTCATCCAACAGTAAAGGGGAAGAACACTTACTTTTCCTGGTGCATTCACCTTATTCTTTCCCACTGGTGGGTTCCCATAAGACTCATTTCATGGTTAACATTAAGTAGAAATGTCCTTTTAGAGTATTTTTGGAAAATTGACTTCCAAAATGCAGGGTATAAAACAGATTGAAAATTTCCACCTAATTGGTGGAATATGGAAAAGATGAATATGGGAACAGTGCTGGTACTGATTCAGTGCTACCATATCTACAAAAGGCAATACCAGCTTGAGTACCTCATTTGGCAGTGGCTGGAGAAGAGAAAGAAAAAGTTAACTTTGTTTACACCAGCCTCAATTTAAATTGTACAGATCAACAAGACGTAATATCTTTCAAAGTTTTCCAAAGTGATTCTCTGTTTCCTCAAACTCCTCATACTCCCTCATCTGTAAAAAGGTAAGAGGGAACATTCACCCAGAGAAGGTGATGAATGATGAGCATTGGTTGTCCAAGGAGTTGCAGGCAACAGCAGCTTTGTCACCTCTACCCCCTTCACAAACACCACTGGCTGAAAGTTAACCTGCAAAGACGGGTGTTTGTCCTTGCCTTTTAAGGCTCCTTCCCCAACATGTTGGATACAAAGTGATTTGAATAATGTAATTGATTTTGAACTAGCTCCTCAATGGTTTTAGACATAACTTGCCCTAAAATCAGTAGTGTCTCTACTTCTGAAAACCTGGACCCCACCTATGAAACACACTGAGAGTGCTTTACTATGAGTAATAGCTAAGTCCTAAGCAGGAATGAAGTGGGGAGTTCAAACACAGCTCAGCCGTGATCTCCCTGATTTTACAGACTCTTAGACCTTGCATGGTAAGAATGCAAAACACCATTAAAACACAAAGTCCAGGACTTGGACTTACGACACTTGATCCAAGAGCTGTTACCTACAGAAAAAAGTTAAATATGCTTACTCTCCATGATATGTTGGGATTAAAGTCTCAGGTTAGAGCAACAAATTCATATTATATTTGGTCCAATATCCTGATTTCAAGTGAAGAATCAGGTGGCGACCAGCATTGAGAGCATATGTGCTTGTTTCCTAGCAGCTGATTCCCTTAAGTCCCCACACGGCTTTTTAAATAGAGTTCCTAACAGTAATGGAAGTTTACAGTTGCTTTACATCTGGCGATAGTGTAGATTTTATTGGCAAAGACATTACTGTATTTAAATAGGGATTTCTTAGTATTGGTTTATTTTTATGTGTGACTATTATATTAAAAGAATCCTTACTGTGTGCTGTCAAACCCTTCCAATGCATGGTCATAAATGAAACAGGCAGAGATTAAGAGGTTACTACCCCTCACATGAAGCATAATTACTGACCACACGTCCATTTTAATTCATTGGACTGTAAAATAAAATCAAGGCGAAGACTTTAATCTATTTCACTTTCTTACTGAAACAGAGTAGGAAAGTATTCGTGATCAGTTACTATGTCTTTGCTGGGGAACGCTGATGACCTCCAAGTAAGGGGCAGTCTTTTCAAACCCTTCAGAATAGATTCCTTGTACCCATTCGGTCACTCACGGTGCTTAAATGTCAGCACTTTATGCAATATCTCTTCTCTTTTCAACACAAGGCTTCCCTTAAAGCATCCAGCCACACTTTAAATGCACACTTCGATATAATTTCTCCATTAAATATGAATGTTTAGCTATTATTAGCTAAAGCATTAAGCTCCAGCTGTCACTCTACAGAAAACGTTACGGATATGTGCTGTTGCCAGTACTTTCATTCTCTTCCTGTGCTTTTGTTGCTGCACTTGAAACATTTAATTAATAAAATCTAGGCCATCAGAGAAAACTGACAATACAAGATCTACTTTAATCAATCAGCTATTCACTGTAGTACATTATTGGCAAAGCATCCTCTGGGTCTTTTCTAAATGTCAAAGGATGCAACGTGAGGAAAGGACAAAGTTACCTAGGTCATTACCTGTGTATTTTCAGACTGGTGAAAAGTCTGTAGGATCCAACAGCATTGTACCTCTTTTTACTATTTTTTAAAACGAGCACCAGAATAGAAGAATAATGCCATACTGAGGTTCTACAAAAAGTACCAGAGAATGATGCAATGACTCAGTAAGACTGACTGAGGAAAGCTAATTGTCCCAAGGGAAGAGAACAGGTTTTCAAAGATAAAAGTAAGGTTTCCTTTTAGCTGAGCTCAAACAAAGTTTCTTGAATCTCCAAAGCCCTGAAATACTGTAGATCAGAAACATTACCAGAACATTTCTACATGAATCACTTGACACACCCTTCCTAATCTAAAGGCTTGTATTTTCTGCTCCCTGAGAAATCAGTTACCCCTTCATATTCTTTCAAGGAAACTAAAAAAAACTTAAGTCTTAACGGGCACAGCTGGACAGACAGATGCAAAAATCCCTTCCCTTCAGCACAGTACAGCTAACCAAGATTTACCCCATCATACACATTCTAAATGTTACTGAGATATTCTCAGTTCTCCTCTCCCTGTGCACCACCAACAATACCCTCCCGAAAAAACCCCAGCCATCCCAAAATCCTCAAAACCCTCTTCCTTTAAGACATCCAGGCAAGTAGATGATAGTGAAGTAAATAAAGCATGAGATTTTCTTCTTTAATCTTACCCATCAGGCAGTTAAACATCAGGCCTAAATTAGTTGTCTAGGCTTCATTTTTTTGTAAAGCAGCAGGAAAGCCAACACCAGAAAGGCAGACATGCCATCAATAGTTGTTTAACATAGGAAAAAATTAATCATCCTCTGAAAATACCTCTTTTTTGACCTATAAACTAGACCGCTAGCATGGACGATATATGCCTTGCGGTTGCATGACTACAGTTGGGTGAGCTGAATGCCCTTCACAAGGAATTTATTAACCTGAGAATACTGAAACAAGACAATCTTTTCTTCAAGATTTCTGTGGAAAAAGCAAAACACCGTCAAAATTCACATCTCCAACTCTAGTCCCAAGAAATAGCATGACCTTTTAAAACACAGTCAAGCCAGGTCTGTGCTGCAAGATGCTACTGACCACAGCTGTGCTGGTTAATAAAATGAACCAAAGAGAAGTGCCAGAGAATCTGGCTTTAGTACTGCCTCAGTTAGCACTGTTAAGCTACTAAGATATTGAAAATAGTTTGTTCACATTTAACAACAAACAGTGAAACACGGGGAGAGAGGGTCAGGGCCTCCAGTGCCTCATACAGCAGCTTCCCATGTCAAATTCTATCACCGGGATTTGGTAGCATTTCCCACACATCCCACACAGGTGTAAGAGGAATGTAATGAGATAAAGCAGTAAGAAATAACTGCTGATTGGTTTTTGCTCTTGGAATGTGGAAATAATATTTTTTTAATTAAAACAGGTACGTAAGTTGCAATATTCACAAATTAATAAAAAATGTCTTCAACAATTTTTTCCCCACTTCCTGGAGAATTTTTCAATATTTCAAATTTTGTTTGCAGCATCATATGTTTATTAGACTCAAACCTGCTTTCTTTCATAACTTCAAGCAGTTTCTTGAGTTATGGACAAAACACAATAATACAAATCCTTTTCCTGATGCATTAAACTCATATTTTACATTCGTACTTTCAGTCGTGAATGTAAATCTTACCACCCCCAAATTATGACACCTATGTAAATAGAATAGAAGCCACAATTTAGGCCTGAATCAATGACATATTGCTAATGAAACAGATACACAATGTACTACAAAATTATTGAAGAGGTGTGACTGGATTTTAGGGGTAGTTGTGCTGTGGAGGTCAGGGGTGAATTTCTATTCTTGTTGATCTTCTGAATGGCTCTTCTAGAAGCCATGCAGCATTCTGATCCAAAGCAAGACCTCCATACACGGTCTGATCCAGCTGAGGAAAAATCACTTCAAGGTGGAGCCCTGGCCATTTTATAACAGGGAACCAAATTTTTTCACCCTTCAAAGCTGACTTGTCTCCTCATGCTCAGGGTGAAGGGAACATTACCTTCTGTGACGTAGGAATATGAATGGTTTACAGGCAAGAGACTGTAAAACATCACTGCAGATAGCTCTAAAACATCAATAAAATCATATCTATTCTTTCCTTTTTGTTCGGTAAAAGTATGATAAGAAGTTTCTCCATCTGCTTTATGGCAGGAAAGCTCTATTCCTACACATACCTCAGGAACGAGTTGAATTTGTGCACAATTCAGATCTTCCCAAACCCTAGTCCATAAAGCTCATTGCTTTTCTGTGTGACTGATATTACACTGGACAATCACACTTCAGTCCAGATTTCCTAGTCTTATTTATGCTTCCATCAAAACCTTAACAAAGAGTAATCTTCCCTTTTAAATTTTTTTCTTTCCTTTTTTTTTTTTTTTTTTAAATAAAATTATCCTTTCATAGTAAGTTTCTTAACACGTATGTAACTAAGCATAAAGAAATCACCATTCTGAAAGAAGCTGTCTCTTGCAAATAAACATTTCTGGCTTTAAACTGTTTCTGTAGAATAATTTTGCTAAACCACATACCAATAATTAAATCATACAGGGAAAAAAGGTTCTGCTCTCCTTTTTTGGTTTGTTTTTTTTTTTTTTTCAGGAATTAATATTAAAATTATTAAAATTAAATAATAAAAATCATGCCATTTTGGAAACACAAATTATTATTATGAATAATAACCAGAATTCCTGCCTTGCATTAAATAATAAAAAAAAAAACTTAAAACAACTTGAATTCTATGTTGTCTTTTTTAAAATCCATCACTGGGAATCTATACTTGTTTCTCTTATACAATTAAAAGCTTCCAAAGACGTCATTAAATATTACACTAGGTATGAAGGACAGCCTTTCCTTCACCAATTAAAAATTCAGAACGGGTGTCCCGGACACTACCAAAGTTTACTGTCATTATGCACTTGAGACATTACAGTTGTCTGCCATGTAAAATTTGTATTTATTAATAATTTCAGCCGTCCTTGTCCTCATTCTTAATTTTGAAAATGCCTGGGCTTATTTTATAGTATCTTGGGCTCAGCTGGAGACTGGTGTCTAGTACTCCTAGGCAACAATTCAGACCTCATAGATAAGGATTTTATCTGCTTAATACCTTAAATTATAGCTGTTATAAAAATAAAAATCAAAGTACAGAAACAAACTGCCTTACCTTCACCAGTTCCGTATAACCAGTCTCCCTTGCTGTCCACCACGGCTGAGCTTTCAGTCCCTTGACATTGTAGAGGGAACGCTGCCAAACCGATGCAAAGTGACCTCTTTGGTATCCAAGTTCATACCATTTGTATGCCTAAAAGATCGCAGTTGTTAACAACCAAATCTGTATCAACCAAGCTCCCACAGAAAAAAAGTAACATGCTTTGTTGGCAAGACAACAGACTGTCTCTTTGGATGCTGGGGCTGTTCTTCCAATGTAATGTAGTAACAAACAGTTTAAAGGAACAAAAAAAACCCAACAAACAAACAAACCCCCCCCCCCCCCCCCCCCCAAAATACTGACAATCCCAAAATAGATCAGTTGGCCAAGACTCTCCAATCAGCATTAGCAAAATAGAATAATCTCACAATCATTCAGACCAAACATGGGTCAGTAATGTGGGCGCTGTCCTTGGACTTAGGAGATCCAACTGTTTCTTGTCTTGGACACCCTCGTCTTCTGTTTCAGTCCTCTACCTATGAATTAAACATGACTGCCTTCTGTTGCCAGTGGAGATGCTGTGATGATGAAAACACTGCTGACTGTGGGTCTAAACTGTTACTTCTTCATCTAATACATACATGTATTGAGTTTCTTCAAATATTTGTGGCCACACCAGACCTGATCACGTGGTAGAAACATATCGAGGTTAATACTAGACCTTTGCTTGTCTTACTCTCCCCTTTGCACAACTTGCTTTATTCCTGTACAGCAGCAAAACAAAGTCCTGCAAAGGAAGAAATTCGGATGCTTGGAAAGAAAACATCCAGCATGAGCAGGGCTGTGATGAACTGTATACAGAGAAGTTACAGGTAGCTGCCTCCCTCCTGTAGCAGCTGTAGCTGGTGCTACAGCTACAATGTTTCAGACAACAAGGGGGAAAAAAAAAAGCAAACACAAAAGGATATGACAGGACAGCTAAGTAGGGAGATAGAAGGATAAGAAGTCCAGAGCAGGGGGACTGAGGCAGGCACCAATCCCTGCCTTGAACAAAAACTGTCCAAACCCTTCTTTACTCGGGTCATGCAGAGTCCCTCTCTAGCTATCAGCGCTTGAAATTCACTCCCTCCCAAGCCTGCAACCCATCTGATTCACTTTCACTTAAGTGTCACTCATCCAGACTTCAACCATGTTCTCACACTCCTCCACCTGACCCAATATTGACTCTTACCTCACTGCACATAAAATAGCTTAGAATTTCCCCTTTGTGCTTCCACTTAACATTACTCCCCCCACACCTTACCACTGGCTGCCTTCCCTGGCTGTGCCCACCTTCTTGCCAAGTCCTGCTCAAAAAACCCAAACCCTCCACTTTTCTTTCCAGCAGGAGTATGGAATATCTGGATAAGATGAACACTGCCCAGTAGCATTCTGGTATGGTAGTTTCCCTGCAGGACTAACTATTTAAATTGTTATTTGTTTTTCAAAAAGAGTCATTTTAACTCATGAGCATATGACAGTTGTCCATCAATCTGTCCACACGTGACATGAAGGCTAAACCAAAAGACTTATTGAGACAAAACCAACAGTACTAACTCTTAAGCTAAAGAAGACTCATTTTATGTATGGGGTCTAACGGAAAGAAAAAACACACAATTAAACAAACACATCTCTAGGACAAGAATTCAACAGCCGACCATATATGAGCTTTCACCTTCTTTCCCTAGAGAAGCCCTGTAAAATTGTGTATGGGTCAAAAAAAAAAAAAAAAAAAAAAAAAAAATTATATATTAGCTTTGGGTAATACACAGTGTATCTTTACATTCTGATGTTATCTTGGTTAGGTCTCTAAAATGGAAGCATTATGATTTATAACATCTGTCCCCCAAGATGTAAGTTGTGATAGCAGTGGGATATCAATAGCTTAGTCGTGCTGACTGCCTGCATTCATTTGCAACGTCTGGAGTTAGCCCAGGTGATCAAGGGGATGAATGACTTGTTTCAGCCAGTGACTGATGAGTGTGAATGTTGCTGTTCTTTAAGATCCATCAGCTATAATCACGATGTATAATACTGTTAACGCTTATCTATTAGAAGAATTGTGCTATGAGGTTGTCTTTGACAGAGCGGAGCAGGGTTAGGGTGCCTCGCTCATCCTTTCCAGTTCTGAGTTTCCATGACAAACCTTTCTTTTTAACATGCAGAACTTGGCAGTGGAAAGACCAAATAATAACCACTATATTATTCAGAAGATCTACAACAGTGTATCTTCTTTTCCAGGAAAGAAATTGTTTGAGATTAATTCAGTTTATACATTCTGTGTGAAGAGCAATTTGTTCTATAATACCTTCCAGTTTTAATTTGTCTTTTTTAAGTCTATTTGTCATTGTATCAAATTATTGTTGGAAAGGGCATACTCAACACTGTTCACCTAACGCTTACCACACCACGTTCATAATTCCTAATTTAGCTCTAATAGATGAATATCTACCTTCAACAAACTTTCAGTGACAGCAATTTCACATGTTCCTTAAATATTGATCGGTTTCCTTGATTAAATCTTGAAGTTCAGCAAGTCTGGCAAGGGCAGCGAGAAAAATTCAGCTTAACATTGGACTTTCCACTGCTAAATTTAAGTCTCCTCTATCCCAAGAACTTCATTTGTCATTAATTAAAACTTTTTCTACAGCAGATTTGACCATTAATTCCATAAACATTAACACATAATTATCCTGGGGATTGGGATGATGTACGTTAATTACATCTGTGTGGTATCTTTAGTCAAACATTGTAATGAAGATGCTCTACACTCCACCATTCAACCCAGAATATCCCACAGAAGCATACAGGGATTTCCTTTTTGGTTTTCTGTTGAGAGAAGGACAGAGAGTAAGACAGAAAAAGAGAGTAGAAGAACATTCTGAGTGTGTATACGCACATGTGTGCATGTGTTTAAGTGTAAAATGAGGCCAACTAATTCTTACTTGTAAATGAACTTCTAGGTTAAAAAAAAAACCTCATTGGAAGGATATTTCAGAGAAGGCAATCTAACTTAAAAAAATTCAGGTATTATTACATTTCAATGTTCTAGGTCTACCACATGTATAAAGTATTTTAATAAAAGTTCCATGATTTATAAAAAATAAAGCTAACCTGATGAATTAGGCTTGAGAAAGATCGCACAGATCGGCTCCATTATAGTCCACCTGCCTACAGATCATATTGGAGAACCGCCTACTGACTGGGCCAAGGTACTCAAGAGGGTCAGCATTCTTTATAGTATTTTTGGTACAAATATTTCAGACATATTACAAGATAACTAATTAAAAAACAGTGACTTAGTGATTTTGATAGCTATTTCCATTATGCTTTTTTATTCTTATTCTTTTCACATTTCCTACCTAGGAAGTTGCATGGGGGTTTTTGTTGTTGTTTTTAAATTCACGCCCTTAGTAAAATTCATTACTAGTAAGTATTCAACAAAAGCCCTTTGCTCCCCCCTACCATAACAGTAGTGTTAATTCATGCTTTTAAATGAAATTTTGTTTTAAATTAACAAATTAGAAACACTTATGGCTTCCAGTGGCATATGATTATGTTTGCTGGGCACACAACAGATTTCTTGCACAAATTTCTTCTTTTCTGATCTGTTTGCTAATTATTGAACAAATACCATAAAACAGGTCACACATTCAGTCCCCTCACGGTCCACGGTCTTCTTTTATCAGATACTCATTGGTGCTTAAGGTCACTTTGGGAAAGAAGGTAGGTTTACAAAACACAATTACACCAGAGCTACGAGAGAACTTTTATACAGTGATATGCATGTAACTGTTGTTGGGGTTTTTTTAACTCTGGATAAAATCTTTGTTGCAAGTGGTAGAAGCATAAAACAGACTCTAAAAACACCTTCATTGAATTTTTGAAAAAATTTTGATCCCTTAGCTCCAATTGCCCCATGCAAGCTTCAAATATTTAGCTCAGTTCTAAAGCAAGGGATGCTAAGAAATTGTATTGCCATCCAATGGCAGATTTTTTTTGCTGTTGCTCATCTTGACCTCTACACACATATGCTGGATTGTTGTTGCAATGGAACCACTCATGTTTTCCACACTGTGCCTATCATTAAAGGTTTTTCTGGATTTTGCAGTCTTTCAGAGGTTTAGACTTTAAAGCAAGAACATATTAAATGCATACGTCTTTGTCTCCCATTCTCTGCAAGGCATCACCCAGATGAAAATAAAAGCGTCCATCATTTGTGCCAGGGTCACCAGACTCAAGTCCTTCCTTAAAAAAAAGCCAAATAAATAAAAATACAATACTTCAGTAAAAAAACATTAAGAAGTGTTATCAGTTTTCCAAATCCCATGGCCTCTCCCCCCAGATCCCCCAAGACAGAGGTGTATTCAGAAATGGACATTTGCCCCTGACCCTATAAATACACACGCAAGCATTTTAGAAAGCTGGATGAAGGTTTTATTTTGTGGTATTTTCTCCCCAAACACTCAGAAGTATACACAAGCCCTCTTTGGATCTTTCAAGAACTTTAAGTTTGCACATACTGCCAACCTCAAAACAATTTGAGTCTCACAGCTGTGTACTTAGGGTAACCACTAATAAAACAAATACTTCGATGTTTAAGAATTGATGAGCCTCAACGCATAAGTTTATCCCAGTTCATAGGCAGTGATATAGCAATATAATCAAACAAGTAGCTTGAACTGTGACTTGTAATTAGTATGCTTTTAGCTTGACACATTTTATATATTCCATTTTTTACTGGTAAAACATTTACTGTAGGTAAGAAAAGAAAAATACCTTTAGGTAGGGTATGCTCTCTGCTATCTTGTTTTCTGCCTTCAGGATGAAGCCATAATGTACTTTGGCAAAGCCATCATTTGGAGCCAGGCTTAGAACCTGTTTGAAAGCAAATTAATTAAGTATGCACATATGGATTACGCAAATTAATAAACCTGTGCACATATTACTGTTTAGTGATGCAATGAGATCTTCTTCCATCACCGACTCAGATAAATACTTGGCTGTACTTTCTTTTTCCTATTCACTTTTGAACTTCTCCAGAAAAGCCTATTACAAGCCAAACTCCAAAGTCTCAGAAGTAAAATTATTCCAACTAAATTATCTTTTTTTTTCCTTCTCTTTTCTCTCTTTTAAATTACTTTATTTTTCAGTTGTCTGTGCTTCTCCACCCTCTCTCTTGAGGTACAGCATGCTACATTACCGAATTAACATCATTCATTAACAAAAGTTACCTATCCCAGGTTTGACTAATCTGAAGGAAGGAAGCTGCTCTTGAAAAAGTCTACAGCACAGTCAGGGGAAGCATCGTGTAGAAATATACCTGAAATAGTTTAAAATTAGATAGGTTTCTACTCGTGGCAAACTAGTCTTAGAAAGAGAAAATATACTCTCCTGCAAAACATAATGACCGCAATTTAGAAAGATGCTGTAAAATAGAGCCTGCATCATTCAATGGGACTGTGCAAACCCTGAAACACAAAGGGCATTTGCAGCATAATGGTAAACCGGAGTGCTCTCTGGAAGAGCTTTCCAGGCCAGGAGAAAGAAGGTAACGCAAGGTCTAATGCAGTAGTGATTCAATGTGCTTTCACACTAGAAGGTGCGATGGATAAATTATTCTTTTATAGTTGAACACTGCACTCTTTGACCCAGACCAAGTGTGCTAAATTATGCTAAAAGATTTTATATCCTGAACAAGATTCGAATAATGTACTCAGTGATAACGTGATAACCTAGCTTAATTTTGGCAGAATGGAAAACTCAGACAAATATCCAGAAGTGCGGGACTGTGCAAGAGAAAGATTTGTGAGTACAGGGACAGCTGTAGGAAAGGATCAGTGTATGGGGGAGTGTTCCGGGGAAAGGAGGTGTGAAGGTGGCTGGCGTGAGTTCTGAAACATATAACCCCAACATTACTGAGACAACTTAAGTGCATTTGTTCTGCCTCAGCCAAGGGGGACATTAGAGAATGTCTGGATCTACTTTCCACCTCCATGCTTCTATGATGTATATACTCAGTATCGTTTGTAGCTGTATATGATACCAATCACAGTCTAGTTAATCTTGTTACACCTCTTCTCTCCCCAAAACAAGGGTGGACGGTCTTATCGGGAGAGAACCCCCGTCTGTGAGGATGGTCACGGGAGCCTGGCAGTCAGTGCGCTACAGAGGCTGATACCTGCTGAATGCCTAGCGCAGCCGCTAAGTACAAAACAATGGACAGATGAGCAACTTCTCTTGTCTAAATCCATTTCTGAAGCCACTAGGCTTATGCCATGGATAAAATGTCTGCATACATTATAGCCACTTCCCTCTGCCTTTTCCAGTCACTGTCTAACCTAATTTTTCAATCAAAATAATTACAAGCAAAACCATAACAAGTTCTCTGGGCCAATTTCTCTGCCTTTTCAAACCCCATTATGTACAAACCATATCTAAGCAAAACCAAAATCAGTGCAATGTGGGCATAAAATGAGTGAGTTAAAAATATCAGTATTTCACTTCTTTTTGCAGAAAAGAGCTACTATGAAGGAAGAGTCAGTTTGAGATCCAGTGTGAAGTCCATAATATGACATACTATTAGCACAAAGTGAACCTGGCAAGTCATAGTGAAGATGAGCTTAATGCCCAGTATAAGAACACACCACCACCTTATGCATCTTACATGCCTTTTAACTATAGCATTCTGTGGATAATTATTTTGAACCAAGAATCTGTACCTGCAGGGTGAAATAAAATGACTGACAGAAATATTTATTAGCCATATAATTTCATTACTGTTCCTTTAACTATAGGATAAAGCTATCTGATTAATTAAGACAGAATAGAATTTTCTGTATTATGGTTCATTTAAACTACGCCGAGTTGCATTAAGACATGATCTACATTCAGAGCCCCTAAAGAGAAGTGAAGAGATACAATCAGCAGAAATTACACTGGAAGTATTTAATGTAAATTGTATTATGCTGTTGCTGTTGCTGCATGCAATATTAATTATGTTTAGAAATAAGTTTTACTAAACTGCTCATAGTCCATTAAATATTAATCATGAATATAGAAATTAACCTCTGGGGCTATCAATGGCTAATTAGCCAGGGAAGAGTACTGTGTTAATGTGGATATTCTGCTTTTGGTACCTGAGATAGCTTAGAGCTGGCTTATGTGTGTCTGCATAATGCACTGAGCCATGCAGACATGCCTCAGCATGGCAGGCAGGAAAAGTGCTATTAGCAGAGTAACCGGTCTTATAAAGTTCTCTCCCCCTGTATCTTACCGTAATCTGTAGATCTTTGAAAACAAAAATAGCTCTAAATTCTGCTAGGACTACTTTTAACGTTACGTTTTTGTGTCCCTAAGTGTAATGTTCAAAAGCAAATGCTTTAATATTAGCAGCAAAACTGAAATCCTCTCCAGTTGGACACCATTTTCCATCTGTGGTTCAGCATAAATTCTGGCAAATGCATAACAGGAAAGTGTATTTCATGCTGGTTAGACTATACTACACTACAGCTGTAATTACAAAACTCTCTTGATCGGAAGTTCAGTGTTTATACACATTGCTTCTGTAGCTAAAAGAAGGAACATATCCTATTTAAGATTTACAAAATAAAAATGTGACTAACACTTCAACAGCTGCTAAGACATAATAAACTTGGACTGGAAAATAATAATTGAATGAAAAATAATAATTGAATGAAAAATAAATAAAGTAGCTATTAAATGTAAAGCAGGAAGATTTAATACACTCCTTGGGCATCTATTCAGTTCTTGGAGATGATGCAAGGTAGTCAGTCTGGTCTGAAATGGTACAGACATTAATCCCAATGTAGGGGACAGTGTCTGTGAAGGGTCTAGCTGGTTCCATGTGCTCAACACAGACTGATAACACTAACGTAAGATCAAAATGTTACAGCAGGAAGCAAAGAAGGACATGGGTACCTTTGCCCAAAAGTCTAGCAGATTCCCAGAAAATGGGAAATTTGGAGTCCAGATTCTCCTATACAGGAGTGTTCAACTGCTTGGGAACTTGCCTGAGGAGCAGAAACAAGTACCACGTACACAAGAAATTAGACAACCATGAAGAAAAGAATGGGAACTAAGGGGAATCAGCAAAAAGCGGAGCCTGTAGTCAAACAAGGGAAATGTTCTCTTGGGGATGCGTCCTGCCCTCTGCTCTCCCTTCCTAGGTATCCATGCCTTCTGCATTAAAGAACCCTTGAATAAAATGTATGAACATCCTTACAGTGGGAACCTGAACCCAAGATTCAAAAATACTGGAGGCATCTACTGTGCAGCACTGAGTTCACACTCTGTCTGTGCTCCCTCATGTTTTTCTATAAAATGATTGATTTGTGCTACACTAGTGAGAAAGATTTGATCCCACTACAGAAGTTTCCCAGGCTTTTCAAAAATCATGGGAAGAGGAAGATGTCTTCTGCAGGCCCACAGAATCACTCTTCATGGTTTGGCCCCTCTCTTTATTGACTACGCACAGAACCTCAGCACCTATGATAGGAACTCCAAACCATATGCCAATCACTTTTTAAATATGCATTGCAACAGATGAGCGAAGCCCTCTAGAGCAGACCATATGGCACCTAAGCAATCTGCCCAAAATCATGTAAGCAGCCTTCAGTATACAAAGAATAAAAGCAGGTACACATGAGATTCTCCCTGTTTCTTTGGCTAAGTTTCCTTTCTTAAAATTCTTCATGTAAATTTATCCCGAATTACAACAAAGAGAAAAAAAATCACATTGCTGTGTTGCAATTCAGCCGAGGACTAGCCAGAAATTGGACAAAACCAACACGATTTTTAAAAAGAATAAATCCAACTCCTTTTAAAAGGTATTTATTTGTTGCTCTTTTACAAGGACAGAACATCACTATGATCTTTTCTATTTCAGTAGTTAGCGAACTGCAAAACAGAGTAATTACACTGGATAAAGTCTATGGAAGCATGGAAAATAATATATTAAAACCAGGCCAGATCTTATTTTGCGTATCTGTTCTTAATCAGAGCATTATACACTTCTGAAGTATATGAAACTCAATATCAAAGGAATTATATAACAAACTCATTACCTTCTTCCATTTATAAGAAGTCCTGTGATTACTGATACTGAGAAATTCTAACAACTATATTGTTTGCAGCAAAATACTGAAAAATTGCAAAGGAAAATCTTGCCCAAAAGGAGTATGCTTTTGAGTTCCTTGCAGCCTGAGAAGCATGTTTGGTTAATATATTCTATCTTTAAAAGCTGATGTTTCCAATCCTCTGAGAAATTCTGTAGGCAGGCCAAAAATTATCAAACAGAAATGTTTTATGGAGGAACCTACAAAGTAGCCAAAGTAGCAAAGCAAACACGATTCTCACAATATCTGACTACCAATGGAACCTGAGAGAAAAAAAAAGATGGTATTACAAGGGTTTGGCTCCTCCTTCTAACCATGATGTTGAACATTCTCCTTCTCTTTGAGAAACGACCCGAGATGAAAATTCCCTCAGACTCCCAGATGCGGGCGATGGAAAACTGGGCCTTTATTCTGATGGAAAACTGGGCCTTTATTCTCAGGAAATGGCACCAATCATGCCGACTCATCTTCAGTCTACATAACTACCCAATTACTGTACCACACCTGTAATTAACAAGCACTGCAACATGTGGGCCAACATCAACATGATCATCTCTGAGCAGGTGCTGACAGCTTGTGCTCTACCAGTAATGCCAAGCTCCACATCTGTCAGAATTTTCCAGATGTTAACAGGGTTTCTAGGTCACAGGAGCAGAGTGGTGGTCCTTCCTGGCAGTGAAGTTTCCCCAGCCTGATAACCATAGTATTATATAGGGAGATAACTCCAATGAACAGTTCACACTACAAGCATCATGAAAGAAAAACAGAATTTAGGCTGCCTGTAAAAATCATGAAAAACCCAAGGTTAAATAGCTGTGTGAGTACGGAACTGCTTCATCACACAATTAGAGACAGTGTTGCTGTAAAGAAACAGGCTTACTTCTCCTCTCCTTGTCTTGTGGAAAAGACATCCTTTTTTGTACTGTGCATTACATCTATACGATTTGTCAATGTGTTCCAAACCTGGCTACCAGAAGGTGTAAGAAAACCAAATACTATTAAGCATATGAAAAACATCTGCATTTCTCTATGAGGAAAAACATTTAGTATGACAACATCATGAAACCTGAATTAAAATTAGAATATAATTAAGAACTGCACTAGAAAAAAAAATCGTATCTATATTAACCCTTCATAACCCGACATGCAAAATGTTTAACAACTAACAAAGTTAAAAGCAAGCAAACTTTAGAATGAACATATGAATGCAAATAGTTATTTTACTTGGCTGGAATGGAAACTCACCTCTTCGTATACTTTCTTGGCATTGCTGTTATCTCCTATCAAGAGGTAACCAACACCAAGGTCATTCTTGAATGAAGTATCACTGGGAAACAGCTGAACTAATTTCTGTAGAGTAACCAGGGAACCTCTCATGCGACCTAATTCGATGAAACAAGACTTAATTACATTATGAGTAACATTAATACGAGTAACACTAGTAAGACGCTTACACAACATCGAAGAAAACCCAAATCAGAGCCAAGTGGTCCACTTTCATGAACGATCAAGAAGCAGGACTTGGACAAAAAAATGTGTGCAGACAGTACATGCAGCTGCTTGGTTGTCACCGGGGGTGCAGCCGTGCAAGGAAATCGCTGCGAACGCGTGTGATGCAGTGTTATGGTAGCCTCTAGTGGAGAACCCTTCGCAGTGTAGCAGAAATATTTAAGCTTCCGTTACTCTCATACACAAATGTCAAAAGTACTTAACAAAACTAGGCAAACATATCAAAATAAACTTAGCCTTAATTGATGGAGTAATTAAATGCATTTCTAGTGTTAGGCAACGGTGCTAGTATGTTTCCATTATGAAATTAATCATGCTTTATGTGCTTAAAATTAAGTATATTCCTTGACTTCCTGGACGAGGTCTTGCTGAGAAACAGCAAGGTCAAAACAAGTTGATACTAAAATCCTGCTCATGGGAACAGAACACTTTTCTCCACCAAAGTCGACTGTGCCTCATACTTATGAGCATTTCCCATCCATCACAGAACTGAGATCTAAACTTTCAGATGTTATCCCTGAGCTCAGTTCCATTCTTCTCTGTGTTTACGTAAAGTTTATTCTGGGTATGTTTACTTTGTGCATGCCATCAATTTCCTCATGATTTCCCTCAGCTTCAGCAGAAAAAGAACACTTTCTTCTTTCTCTGACAATAAAAATTTTTGACCACCTCCCATAGCTTCTCATAGCCCCCAGTGTGCTGTTGTCAACAGCCACTATTATCATACAAGGAATTCAAAGAATTTTAAAATATTTTTTCAAAAGCAATTAAGAGGTTGGGAACACAAGTCCTACCAAAAATTCCATAGAATCAGCACTTTTAATTCCTTAGCAATCTTTTGAAAGTCTTGCTCACACAACCTCCACAATTTTTACATCACCCTCAAATCTTACCAAGAAACTGCTGTCTGTCTGCTTCTCGTTTCAAGCTCAGTTTTATCAGATCTGAAGGGACATTTGGCAGACTAACCACCTCATCATAGGTGTTGATAGCTTTTTGCAGCATCTCATTACTTCTCATTTTCTCAGCTAAGTCATCTTCAGACTAGAAAGAATCAAAAAAACATTACTAGAACACATATAATCCATTAGTCTTAAAAATAACTTTGTTTTCTTAAAAGGCAAACTGCAATTGTTAGAATATGGGAATAATTTAAGAATTATCTTCACTCTATGTAATTTTGGCATAACAATGAAACACTGATTTGGTTGTTCTTTATGGTAAGGCAGATTAGAATTACTGTTAATTCTTGTTTCCTGCCAACTGTCTGAAAGTATAAGCAGGAGAAGATTTTTATCTAAAACATACATTAGAACAGATTTCATTTGTAGAATTCATAATTTCTGCTTTGGAAAATAAATTAAACCATCTGTTTTAATAATAATACAGACAAAATGTAAATTGTTGCCTATGGTTTATTTGCATACCAAGCCTCACACTGGCAGCAACACACAGATCAAAACACACAATAAACAATTCTTTCTTATATTCTCGCACAAATTTATTCATACTCTTTCTTAGAAAGCTAATTAGGAATCAGCTTTACTCTTGCATATGTTGATAGAATATCTACCCTACGACTCCTGCAGAACTTAAAAGTTTGTTCATCAAGTTCAGGAACAAACCGAAGGATACGAGATCTCTACTGTAAAATTACAGCTTCGGTGAAGCTAATGGAAGCTACAGCAGATTTCACATGTGGTATGGAATTTTCATAATTTGTTTCCACAGCTGAAAAAAATAAGATTATATCTCAAATGCTGAATTTTTAAAGCATTACTTTTAATTAGTTATACCAACATGCATTTTCAGGTGTTTCATGCATTCTTCCCAGATACTTCTGTTTTTATTGGCTTACGTTCTTTCTTAAGTCAATTAGCAGAGTGAGGTGTAGATGCACTGCAAGCACTGCAGGTGCAGCAGCTCTTATTGATCTATATAAACTCACTGCTGTATCAATCACACACATTAAATGAAACTGCTTCAACTGTGTTAGGTGTATATGTTGTAGTAAGTATCTGGAATCGTTTTGCACTAGCCCTTTACCTTTTTCCTTGAGCTACTTTAAATTTGAGTATGGGAAATACTAAACAATATGGTTACTCAGCCAAACAGCTGATCAGACAGCTTTCAAAGGTAACTTCAGAAACCAGTTTTAAGCAGTAATTTCTTTTTCTGGTGTGCATTCACTAGGAAATTTGTTTTTCCTTTTTTTGAGGGAATAGCAGGGCCAAGAATAGTAAAAGATAAAAAAAAAAAGAGGCGGTAAAAATTGTCAACATAAAATCTGCATAAATTCATCAGTATAGATGCTATAAATCCTATAAGAAGGTTTGAGACCTATCTACTGTTCTTTTCAGCCTTGAAAGTCGTTAACAATTTCTGTGGAATATCCTTCACCCGGCCTAAGAGTAGCTCCAGAAATCAAATCAGGAATTGCTCATATTTCTGAAAACCACTTTAACTATGAAATCTTTTGCAGAATTTTGGAGAAAACAGTTGCCTTTTAAAGCTACTAAAAGATCCAGAAAAATGAATCCTCATGTCTTATTAGAAACTGAATCTACAAAATTAGATGTAATGCTGGTTCATAGAAATGGAGAAGCACACTCTTACAGTGAATTTCTGGCCTTTACCCTTACCCTTCTCTGCAGTTTTACCTTTAGTTAGTGATGAAAAACAGCAAATTTGAACATGTCATGTTGGCATAAATACTCATTTGAAAGTAATGCTATGTTACAATGTAAATCCTAAGAACAATCCATCTGTCAGTGAAGCCCATGATTTTCCCATTCATGCAAACAGCTTCAACTTATAGATACTGGACTCAAGAAAGCTGTCATTTGTCATAATGAGTAAAAAGACTACTATGAGCCTAAGAAAGGCTACTGAAAATGGAAATGAATTTATAGTTGTTTTTATACAATCCCAGGAAATGTTATGACTTCAGATCATGGTCTCTATGACCTTTTAAGTATTACTAAAGTAGTAGGTGGTGACTATAAATTGGAACGGGACAAATGAAATCGTGTCACTGAGTGGGGAATTCTGAAAGAGAATAAGCTTCACAGCTGGCTTCAGTGATCTGCCGTCCTCCCTAAAAGCAGTGAGCTAATGAGGAGGCAGGAAGCCTATTCTCTTAGATATAACAAGCAGTTTCATAAAAAAAAGTAAATATTAAAAGTGTAACTTAACAGAGTTGAGTCCATTACCTGTATGAACCAAAGTGGTCTCCTACCATAAGAAGGCAAATAGCTCAGCAGATTGTCCCTCACACAGAGCACTGAAGTATTTGGTCTGCTGTGTATCAAGTGCTTGTGTGGGAGTTTTTTGGATAATCATGGCCTTGGTTTTAGCATGACTATTATTAACCAAGTGAAAACTGGTTGTGACTCCAATTCAAGCACCTCATTAATTGTGTAACAGCCTAATTTCCTTCTACAGAGAAGGCTTCACTTTACGCATCTTGTATGAGTAAAGCATGAGTTCAAGCAGTCTTTTATTACACCTAATGCAGTGGGATTATCCTACTATTTACAAAAAATACAAGGATTATTCTATTCTGAGACATCTCAACACAGCTCAAAATTATTATGAACAAAGAGCTTATTTTCTGATGCTTTTTTTTTTTTTTTTTTTGAGGGAACACCTGAAACACAACTCACTCCACATGAACAAAACCCCAACTACTCAGTTCCTTTAACATTCTCTCTCTATAAAAACTCAAAATCCTCTTCCCTATTGCCACTAAGCAAAAAGCAGCCTTTAGCCCTGAGCTGACTGATGCTTTGATGTACCAGCTGCAGCGAACAGTATGTAATAGCCAGGTTCTGCCTATTGCCCCTGCAGTTGGGATTTATCTCCTATCATTTGTCTGACAGTTTTCATGAGATCTACAGGACATATTTTAGTTTTGTGTTATTTACAATACTTCCCACTAAAGTTAGAGAAAAGCTCCCAAAGTAACTGGGGAAGGACAGGGTCAATGAATACTACAATGCTGCTTAGTTTTATATCCTTTTTCCTAGGACTTCTTGTTCAAATGGCATAAAGAGGAAAAGAATTTGTTTTGATGATGACGGATTGGGAAACATTTAATCATTTTATATGTGTTCTGGTAGAAAGGCATGTGGTGCTAGGAGTGGGGATGGGGATATTTTCACAATGATCTAAAAAAAAGGAAACAAACCAAAGCCACCAAACCCTACATGTGTGCTAGCTACCTGCAATGACATAGTTATCTTCTGATAGCTGTTATCTAATGGTTGGACTCGATTCTTAGAGGTCTTTTCCAACCTAAGTGATTCTATGAATGAAAGAGATACAATATGACAGATCACATAATTCTTTTTTCCCTAGGTAACATCCATAAAATTATAAATAAAGTCTGACTGGGGTTTAGAACTCTATTGTTAAAAAAGGTTTATTTCATCTTTTTAAACATTTATGGCTTATTTTAGTACCTGTGCTTTCCCGTATCTTGCTCGAGGACTCTGTGGATATTGATTCACTAATGCTTCAAAGGCCCTTAGAGCTTCTTCAACTTTTCCCTGGAAAGTGGAGATACTTATCAGCAATTCTATCTAATAAAAATGCTGAAGGATGCATGACCTAATACATTAGTTTCCCCAATTTAAAAACAAAAAGAAAAGAAAAAATGCAGACTGAATCAACAGTTTTCGGTCATTTTTTTTGGTGGCATTGCCTGCTTATTTAAGAGAAATTAATTGTCATTATTTATGAAACAATATTATCTACTTTCCATGGTTAAAGTGAATAGCTTTGGTTTTATTTTACTCACTTTGCCTTTGCTGACTTGAAAAAATGTTGAGATGACAATAACCTGTTATTGCTAATAACAAAATCCAAACTGGATGTAACAAAGAATATAAAGGAAGTTCTAGACATACGCAGAAATTTCTTCTCTGCATACCTCACATATTGAACAGTACGGTAACTATAGTTTTTCTCGGGGAAATACTGTAGACTCATCCACACTGTATGGCTGTTTCCTCCAAACGTTTTGCACAACCATGTCCCTCAGGACACCTTATGCGCCCTGTGTCTCTTCCCTGTTGCATACAAAGCCCAAATGTAACTATGGCATTCCCATGATTGATGCTGATTAGCAAGTAGGGACAGAAGTTGAGAAGAACCAGCTGCACCATTAAGCAGGAGCTAAGCACTGATTGGCAAAATCTGGCACCAGATCTTGCTGCCACTTCCAGCTCTTACAGCTTTATAAATATGAGTGGACTGTTATACACAACTGTTTTGCTGTCTTCAAGTATTACATATGCCTGGTTTGTTACTAATTTCATATGCAGACAAGCATGATCGTCTGCAACTCGGCAAAAGACACAGGCAGGAAAATCTGAGTCAGTCAACTGACCCCATAGGCTCACCAAAACTTTCTGTTATATCGTTCTCTGATCAACCAATTGTTTAAGCAATAAAAAGCATGAAAATGCTTTCTATTTTTGTATTTTAACATATAAAGAAGGCTCCTAGTGAAGAGCAGCAGCAGTGGCAGCCGGAGGTTAGCGCTCTCTATGTAGTAGCCCTCGAAGCCCCATCACAGACCTACAGGAACTCTGGGGCTGCACAGATGGCAAGGTAAAGCTCAAACTGCACAGTCAGTCTTCTGAAAATCAAGAATAATCCTACACCTGCAATGATGAAGATAATTTTTATTGTACTATACTGAGGATAGCGTATCTTGAATCCAGGGTACAACAAAGACCTGTAGTTCTTCTCCATGCGCTAGGACTGTCTGTGAAGCATAACAGAGTTTTTACAAGATTTACATCCAAAAGACTTAAGGACTCTCATTTTTAATGGTCACATAGTCTTGCTTTGCTATTTAACCTCACATCTGGAAAAGGGCCATCTCTGCAGAGGTCTTGTTTTATGAAACATTCCAATGAAAAAATAAAATTAGAAGTTATCAGAGGAGTGACTGAAGAGCTTTTGTTTATTGTTGGGTTTGTTTGTTTGTTTTTCATAGCCAAGTTATTGAATTCAGAACTACCAAAATTGACTGATTGATGCTGAGGTCTTGCAGCCACTGATGAGAAGCAGGAACATCTGCTTCATGCTCTAAACAGCTGTATGGGAGGACAGACACTCAGAGAATCCCACAGAAACAATGCCGACCACAAAGATTTCTACCTGACGTTCACGAAACACATGAACGCTTACTGCGAGATCCGTATTAACATGCTTATATTATTGAAGTTCTCGATATGGTAGTAGTTGACTTCAGTACTCAAATGGACAACAGTGACAGGACAGAACTAACCCTGTTCCATGTGATTAATTTAAGCAGTTTTTTGATGATAGGAACTCAACAGTTAAGCTAAATATTTTCAAGGTTAAATGTGGGCAAACATACCTAAAACAGACATACACTTGTGACTTCAAAAAATTTAAGATAAACTATCCAGCAGAAATGAAACTTGCAGGACAAACATGCGTTGAATATTTAATTTTAAAAAGTTAGTTTCACAGGAAGTAATCTAAAAGTAATTCTCCCTTTTCCTAAGTTAATTTTTATTTTATTCATTTTTGCCCACTGTCTACAGTCCTGAGCAAATCATTCAAAACTTACTTTTTTACGTAGTTTTTCTGCAGCATCTAGTTCAGCTTTAATGGTCTTATCAAACTTGTTTAAGAGCTTTGGCTTCTTCTTCTTTTTAGCTAGAAGAGATTTTAAAAACACACAGTTCATTACTTCTGTATTTCACAGCAATTGTTTGAAGTAACATTTAACTAGCAACCAGTACTGTGCTGGTAAAGTGCATGAGTTTCAAATAAGGCAGTTTCAAGACACACTGACAAGAAATTGATTTTGTACTTATTACAATCACAGACTTCTGTATGACAAAACCAATCTTCAGTCGTTCAGACTCTGTAAGTTTGCAGGCAAGTTTCTGATAAAGCATTTTTCATCTCATATAGTCGACTGTTTTCCAAATAGTGCAATTGACATGGAAGAACAGAGAGAACTGTTATTTTTCCACGTTTATATGCTATTATGAAAAATATCACTACCGGGACATGTCAGTAATTTCTAAAGTTGTGCCTATATATGTGTATCTACTTCTTTGTCTAAAGCAATTAAAAGAGTTGATAGAAATCATAGTTGCTCAGGGTAGGAGGGACTCAGAAGTCATGTTGTCCAACTTCCTGCTGAAAACAGGTTTAACACTGAAATGTCTGAACCTCTTTCAAGTGGTCCACAGCTTAGCAAGCTAACACACAGTAGCAGAGCAGCGGCGGTATGGAGCAAACCAGTCTTGAAGTAAATTGTGTAAAGTCAATTTGCTTCAAATGCATTTTAAGCAAACCGTGACAACTTGAACAGCTATTTACTTCATAGCAGTTCAGTCTCAAACAACGTCTATTTGGTTGCATTAAGTAAACCAGGTGTTAAAAAATGCAAACACACTACTGAAGAATATGACAACAGATAACTGCTTTTCTCCACATTTGCTATAGCTAAACTTTGCTTTTACACTTCATTAGAAAAAAAAAAACAAACACAAAAGACCTCAACGTTTTCTGACACACGTAAGGAAAAAAATATATATTAGCTGATACAAGTAACTGCTACTTACATGTATCTGTAATTACAAGCACATATGTTTGCTTAAATTATGCATTATTGTTCTTCCCCCCCCCCTCTATGGACAATAAGTCATTAATATAATGAAAAGAAGTAAAATTGTTTTTTTCTCTGTAGAAGTTTAAACAGGGAATGCTGTAAGTGGTATGTGTAAAGCTAAGCCCAAACACCACACAGCTTAACATCACCAGACTGCTGCAATACTGTAGCAAGTATTTTGGATAGCAAGGTACTGGAACTGGCCATCTTTTACTCTGCTTCCCAAGCCCTCGGAGGCACTGTTTGGAATGACAAGAGCCAGCACATGCTACTGGAAGCTGTGCTCATGATTCAGTAAATGATACTTTCTCTCTGAGATGCTGAGCCTACACAGAGCTTTCGGTAGACGAATCACTTTGCCTGTGTTAAAACCTCAGAGAAAGGCCAATGCCTTAGTTAATGCTAAACCAACACTAAGCCCACCCAAGCATTAGAGGACCTCATGAGTCTGCACTGCTTCTGTATGAGAAAAAAACCCTTGACCACCTCTGGTTCTTTCCGTGTAAGACTTCTGCTGCCATGTCCAACACTGAAGTCAGACAGCTCTGCACGGAGCGAGTTTTTCTTACATTACCTTTATAAACCATTCTGCAGCATCGGTATGCACAGTTAAACTGATGCTATTGCTTTTCAGGGGCAGGAGGGCAATAGAATTTAAGCAGGATTGAAGCTACGTTACTAAACTCCATTTACTTTTTCACAAAGGCTGTACGAAGCTTTAAATATAAAAACGTATTAAGATCTATAAAGGAAAGGTACTAAAGAAGCAGTGCATTAGGATTATTGTATCCCTGTTGATCCTTGTTAGAATAGAAATTACTGTAATTTTCCAAGGCATTAGCTACCAAGAAGTTAAGAAGGAAAAAACTGTCTGACACACAGGAGTTTACTCCTTTTTCAGGACAAACCACCAAACAGATACTTTAATATACTAGTTTAGCTCCCCTAACCACTTCAGGTTCTCGTTGTACCTTATGACTTGAAATCAAGCATTTACACTCAAGCACACAATCATGCATTAAAGGAATGCAGTTATCACAGAACTGAACTGACAAAAGAGATCTTTTGTTGCCTTCTTTTTTTTTTTAAACAATTCAGATGGTTTTCATGTCTTTTATTCATTCCCCATAGAAAAGATAGTAGAAATGCATTTCAATCTGTGGACAATTCCAGTCTTGCTAGGTCTTACTTTAATATTATCCATTTCATAAGAAAGCAATGTCTTTACTGCATTTTCATTCAGTTAATGATGATAATGATTAAGGAGCACAGCACTGGCTCTGTTCCAAATCTTCATACCCCTTGAATCCAACAAAACCCACAGAACCAGCGCTCATCATGAGAGCAGGGATCCCTCCACCCTGAACCTTGAGTCCACAGTGACTAACAGATATGGTCAGAAGTTTCTGACATAATGTCAGGGGGGCTGCAAAGAACAATTCCTAACATGTAAAAGGTTTGTTGGGGTTTGTGGTGGTGAGGTTTTTTTGTATTTTTTTTCCTAAAAATATACCATCACAGTTCCTTTTTACATCGTCTCAGCTCACAGCTGCTATATGAGACTGTCATTTGTTGTTAGCAGGAAAACTGAGCCATGTCCATTCCTCTGGGCACATCATCTGGGGAGTTTCCATCTGGACATCACCAATCACTTTGTTTGTTCCTGTTCTCTAAGTAGGAGGCTGTATATACAACAAACGATGTAAACCACAACTAAAATGTCAGTTCTCAGCTCTTATGGCATGAATGATGATCTCTATCCAAGACTGGCCAGTAAGAGCGAGCAGCTATCTGTCAGTTTTCTAACTTTCAGTATTCATGGAAAGACATACAGTTGTGTGGTCCTTCTCCAACTCCGTAAGCATTGCTCCGAAGGAACCTCGCTGTTGCCAAGGAAAGAAGCCTTCCCACCCACCAAGAAACTCACACTGCCTGTGGGACAGTTTCCACAATGCCTTTGAATTTACAAGGAGATGACACAGAAACAGTTCGGAAGAAAAAGAATGAAATATCTTACCAGTCTGTGGCACAAAGGCATGACATCTTTCCCCTCATATCTGACTTGGAAGAATCTTTTTGCTACCCTCCATTACCGAAAAGTATTATCTATCCATTTTCAGTACAATTATATATCAGCTCTAGACCAGCAGGAGATCAATATGAAAAGCTGGAAAGGAGCTGTTAACATAAATATTATTCAGCTGCTAGGCACCAATATAAACCAGTAAACATTATATAACAAGCAATAATTTTCATCTTCCATTCTACTCCTATGTTAAAGAATTCACCAGGGAGCTTTCAGTGTAACCATCCAGCATACCTCTGTATTAACCAGAAAGCCCGCCATCTCCCTGCAGGGGTATTTTAATAAATTACCCATTGCCCCCTTCTAGTGTAATAATCTTTTAGCAGATGTGACACAATATATTAAATTCAATGTTACAAAGAAGTTAACTTATCTGTTTTCAGAGGAAAAAAACACGTCATTTTTCTGCAATGACTTACAGATTTCACCACATAGCTAAAGTAGTCCAGAGTCACATAACTCCTAGGGTGATTTGTAGTCCAAATAAGACTGAGCATTAAAATGGTAGTAATTATTTTATATATCATACTATGGTCTTGCAAGAATAATACTGAGGGTTTTCAGTAATGGCCTTGGATGTATGGATACGCTTTCTACCTAGGATTGCTGACACAGGACTGCTGAAGACTCCCTCAGAGAAAACGGTTTCTGCTGCCAAAGCAGAAAACTAGGAAGAAGTCTTGCAATAAATTCCATGCTAGTTCTTTCTGTTGGGGAATAAACAACAGCCAGTGACAACAAGAAACCTCATGTCCCTTCTGTATTAAGACACAGATGACAAGAAGAAGGAAAAAAACACACCCCAAAAAACAAAACTGAGAAGGAAAATATTTTGGAAGTGGTAATGTATTAAATGTGCAGTAAACTTAATAGCCTCTCATGTCATTCAATGAAAAACGATGAAATGGCTATTTTATATACCTATTTTGGCATATGAAAATGAAAATACCCGGCATATTTTATGTTTTTATGTTGAAAGGCACCTTGTCATCACCAAAAGGAGTGACAGTCTTTTTCTACAAATGACAAAGAAATAAATATCGATTGAAAAATAATGAATGCACTGCTAGATACTCTTTCAGACCACAAGAACATCACATGAAAAATAAGGAAAAGAACCAAATGATCAAAGGTGATAGAATCACTTTTGAAGAATGGTTTAAAAACTGTTTCATCTTTAATTATCGGGGTGAGGAGGGGACACAACATTTAACCTGAACAAGCAAGAACAAAAGGGAAGAAGGTAGCAGTAAAGAGTTTGCAACTGGAAGAGGAGTACATTACACTCTAAAAAGTAGCTACAGAGGTGAAAAGAATAAATTATCTTCTATCTCACCATAGTCAGGACAAGGAATAAAAGGCTGAAATTTCCTAGAGTAGAAAATTTGGCTGGAACATCTGGAACTAGTATCTCTGAGCAAGAACAGATGACTGAGGGTAGTCATAGAATTCTGATTACTGGAAGTCTTTAATACCAAGCTGTGTGAGTGTCTGCCAGGAACAACGCGCGCAGTTGATAAGGCCTTTGGTCAACAGGATAGACAAAGCAAGCTTCACAGTCCCACCTAGTCTTATTTCCTACCATTTCTGTAATACTCTGTAATACACTGCTATATGTCAATACACTTTAGTGGCAAGACTATAATCGCACAGGGAACTTTCATTCTCTCATTTGTTAATTAAAGAAATTCCCCCAGAAGGTCACTGTGCCAGTCATCGTGACAGATTCCTCCTAGCACTAAGCCAGCAACAGAATATAAGTTCAAAAACAAATGGATCAGTTGCAGATTATCTGATTTATCTAACAATTACGCTTTCATGTTCTGCAGCATCTATTCAACCATTAAGCTTCCTTTCATCACCTTTCTTTTTCCTTCTCCTGTCATCCTCTTCTCCAGCCTCTCCCCTTCTCAACCTTGATGCCATACCACGTTTCTTTCCTTTCATTTCTACACTTGCTCATAATCTGTTCCCCGGCCCAGCTCTCCCTATTTATCCCCAGCTTGTTCTTAGATATCTCTTCTTCCACATACTTGTTGCGCATGCCCTTCTCTTCAAGGGTCTTTTCCCCTAAACTCTCTTGCCACAAATCCCCTTTACTGACCATCTACTCTACTGCTACTCTCAGTCTCTGCTGCATACTTCAGAAAATAATTAAGGCTATAAGCAGTCATGAGAGTGACTCCAGGAACGATGTCTGCAAGTGACAAAGCCTCCCCGCTGTCCCATAATTACATGTGCCCCACATCAAATGGTGCTAACAGAGCATAAGCATGCCTTGCAAGAAACACCTCACCTATTTCTACACATGATGCAGCAGCGTGTTGATTACCTGCAAACTACCTCAGCCTGAGCAAGAAGCAGTACAACTACTTGGCTCAGCAGCAGTACCTGATGGCACAGCTCTTTGCTCTCTAGCTAAAAGTTCATCCATTTAGTCATCACTTGGAGAATGTCACCAGTGCAGTGACAGCTTAAAATTAATGCAACTAAATTTAGTTCTCTCTGCGTAAATACCTAAACCCTGCTGTAACCTTTAGAAATCTAGCCAGTACAGTCAATGGAGCATAAGGAGCAAATTCAGCATGAAGTAAACGCCTAGTAGGTGCTTAGCTGAAGGCTCCATTGACTGTACAATGACCACTGTATATAATGCAGTTTGGACACCACACCAGCACTTGCAGCCACATGCAGATGTCTTGATCCGTAACAGTCCCATCCAGGTTGTTCTCACTCGCTGACATGACTGTTAGATGTAACTCTTACCCCCTCAGGCTGTTTGGAAGCCAGTAGCGTGAACACTGAAAGACTCAGGAAATGGTTCATTCCGGCCTTTCAGGACCTGATCTCACAGAAAGTCTCAGAGCTGCAAAGGAACAGCATCAGAGGAAATCCTGCTCAGGTCTAAAGGTCTGGACTAGAATATGCCATATACTTTGAGACACGCAGAGATACAGCAGCAGACAGGGACTGGGCAAGGGATGGACAGCCAAATCTAGTGGCCAAACTCAAATATCCCTCCACTAATTATTAGCCAGCACATGCGTGCATGAACTAGTATTTTGTAGCTGTTATTAGTACACACTGTTGCAGAAGAAAAAAAAAATAAATACACTATGTTTGCAATAAAAGCTTTTTCTCTTTTTCATTTAAACACTGGGGGGGAGGGGGGGAATAAATCAAAGAAATCAGTGCAAAGTACATCTTGTGAAACTACCAAATCTTTTCCTTGAAAACATCCAAAATCAATTTTTAGAAAGGCATTTCCAAAATTAGTTTTCCCAACTAAAAATTTCAGGTCAGTGGTATAATTTTAGAAAAGCTATAAGTGATTAAGAACAGTACCTTGTGACAGAAAGCAATCTCAACTACCGGTGCTATTACTAGCTTTTTCGGTAAAACCAAAAAGCTAATAACATTAAAAAAATCAAGTTCTGTAAATCTTCACCTGAAGCAGATCTTTTTCTTTTAAGTAACTGCCCAGACAAACAGCATAAGGCAAATCATTCTGCAACTTCTATGTTGATTTTATTCACAGAATTATAACGCAAATATAATTTCTTGATACAACTTCTAATGCAAAAAGCTGCCTAAAGAAATAACAGTTAAGGAATGAAACTTTTCTAGAATTACTAGACAAATGTACTCAAATGTCTGTATAGTCCTGTATAACCGAGCAAAACACAAGGTTTGAAACTTGTGTAAAATGCCAAGTAAGCCAATTATATTAATGCAGTAAATGCATCCAAAACAACTGAATGAAGTAACAAAGGAAAAAAGATGGATAAAAAAAAGAGCGATGACTAGTAAGTACATGGCAAAAATATATTAAATCTGACCATAAGTCCGAAGTAATACAGAACAGACTGGTAGAAATATTGTATCAGAAATAACTGGGAATAATACTTTGTAATGGAGTAAATGAATCCTCTCTTGCTGTGACAGAAGGGGGAAAGGGGAAGGGGTGTGTGTGTGGGGTGTGGCGTGTAGAGAGAAAGGGGAGGGGGGCGAAATTATCCTTCCATTTCACATTTTCATCTGAAATACAAAGCAGTCAGCCAGGCTAAGGAAAGCCTTATTCCCCTAGAAGAGTGAACACTCTGAGCTGACTGATCAGACATCAGCCTGATACCTCAAAATAGTTCATACTTCATTAGCCAGAATTCGACAAAAAGATTTAAAACTATCATAATGATCTTTCATGATTAATACACGTTTTTTTTAATCCTAAAGATACACCATGCACTTGACATTTTAACAGGTAGCAAGCAACTTTTAAGTGGGTCTCTGATATTATAATACACCGTAACCACTTAAACTTGTTGTTTCTGAAAAGATCATTTAAAGGATGGGGTACCTTTAGCACAACTCATAGCATAAATTGTTCTGTCCTTGCTGACCTACTCTGAGCCTCTAACCAAAGGATACATGCACATTTTTGTTCCTGAGCAAATTAAGTGGGAGATAATATCACACTGCTGTTAATAATCCTGGAACAATTAGTGTTTCTGTCTAAAAACCAGTATGCACTTTCATGCACTTAAACACTAATCATCTCTCACTCTGGTGCCTTGTAAAAAGTTGGGAGCAGATACTCTGCAATTCAACGATCTTTATTCAGACATGATAGATATGCCAGAAAGGAGGACACCACAAACAATGAGTTTGTTAGCTGATGTGTAACTGTGGCCAGGAAGAAATCTCAAGTGGGACTAGCTCGGGCAGCTTTCCATCCAATCTTGCTGCCCTTTTCTCCTCTTCTTTCATCTTTTGCTCCCAGTACTAACTATTCCCTTTCCTAAGCCTTCTGTTCCCTTATGCTCAGAGCCTAGGAAACTTGGTGGAGCGGGAGAGCAGGCTCACCTGCTGCTGGCACCTTGGACCTGTCCTGTATACTGGTAGTGATGACAGACATCCTGGTTGGTCTAACTGGGAGGTCTGGGAGGAAGGGTGCTTCCACGCTGGCTATATTGCCTTGCTTTAATGTTTGGAAACTAATGCTGTAGGATTTGTAGTCAATTGAGAGGGGCCATGGCCTCCCCTGTGATTATGAGAGTCTGTATTACACTATTAGCGTGAGTATTCCTTGTTAAACACGTCTTCTAATGAAATTAGTAGCTCCTCAGAAATGGTGAGACGATCTCTCTGCCACAATCTCTCTGAGGGCACACTGAGAGAACATGAGGACAGAAAGACACTGCTTTCTATCTAACAACCACCTCTTGAGTGGGGTTTAGTTTTTGTCATTAGATTATTTATTTATTTGCTCCTATTGTCATTATAATGTTAAGGGAGCATTCCCAGTGGCTTCTGCTGTCTTGCATCTGCTTCTACCGGCATGCAAAACAGCAGCTGGGGCTCTGGCTTTTAGTCAGTTACTCAGAAAGACTCCAGGTAAACCACAGCCTTCACAGCCACCTTGAGGACACACAGTCCCCAGCTTTTGAATTGAAAACTATACTGGAACAACCCTGCTGCACTGGCTGTATGTCGTGCTTACTGCCAGCAGGTAAGTTTTAAATAAAAGCTGTAACTATTCAACTTTAGAGTTTATGACTATATAATGATGCCTCCTTATTTGTCTCCCACATTGATCAAGACAGACAAGTGGTGGGGGGTGGGAAGGTGCCACATCTAAACCTAATCTGAAATAAAAACCTCATGTCACACAATCCCACAGTCACTCGCAGCAAAGGCTCTTCCTGATAGTTCTCCATCTTAAACACTCAAAACTTAAGGAAGCCACTTCCAGGGGAGCCATAGGCTTTGTTTTCTAAACACCCTGTGTTGCCTATCCCTGCTGTGACACAAATTTAGTAGTAATGCTCTTGGGAACGTGTGGATGGGCACTTTAGAAGGCAATAATAAGTAGATACCGCCAACCACGGTCTGTAGAAGTCTTCCCATGAATTTTGTGACCTTCTGTTTTATTAATCCCCACCCCACCCCCTCAAATACTCCAAACTTCCCAGCCCAAGTTTTAAAGTTTCAGATATGGGCTGAAAAACCTACATGCATCTTAGCAGATCAACTACTTTTATCTGGAATTCAAAGTTTGCTCAAGTAATTGTCCTCCCTCCTATACTGGGCCCATATAATTACCCAAATTAGTTTTTGAAATTGTGCTGCCTCTCAGTGGGTGCCTGAATGAGAATTTGATGATGATGAAAAACTCCTGTCTTTGTCCTGTTGTTTGGGAAGCTCATTAGGTGAGATACAGATAGCCTAAGCGATTCACTTGTTTTATGGGCTTCCACAAATGGTAACTTAGAACGTATAAAACCAAGTAACAGCATCTAGACGATTTTAAACCAGTAGCACTCCAATAATTAAAAGATCTTTCTAAACTGTACTGCTAGAACAGGCAAAACCTCTATAATCAACTTATCTGGGGAAGCAATCAGACAATAAAAACTAAGGCATTTTAGGGACTAATAAAGCTACGGAATCTAATGACTGTAATAAATCTTTAGCTGCAGTTATTCCAGAACAATTTCACTTGCAGTAGAAAGTATTCTACAGGGCTTTCTGTCTGAAATTACTGTTGATTGGTTGGATGTTGATCTTAACAAACAACTGCAGAATGATAATTTTATTTTTGGTATGCATTTCCATCATTCACCTCTCCCTTTCATCATGAAGTTTTCTGCCTTCATTCAAAGGCTAGAATCAAACAACCCTTTGACAAGACCAGAAATAAATTTCTTCATTGACTTTCTGCACAAAAATACACACTAATACTCTAATATCCTACACATTTAGTTCAGCATGGTGTTGTGCAGCAGTCTTGGACTTTGAGAGCTACACTTCTATGAAGTACCTCAGTTGTTCTGCCCACAGCTTATACTTGATGCAGGCCACAATTATGTAAGTAAATCAATAGGTAGTTTGTATACTCTTAGAAGTAGAGTTTGCAAGGGTGAAATTCAACCCACATAACTTGAGATGACATTCACTGATGATTTCTGAGTTTTCTACATGTACCAGTCAGCCACGGTACAGTATTTTCTTAAATACATCTCTCATCGATTTATGGCTGCATCTTATTTGGTTAATTTAAAATAACCCAATTCAATATTACTTTAAACCACTTTCTATGACTAGGACATCTACAGCTGGACACTTTTAGTGAAAGTGAAAACTTAAACCAGTTTGAACTATGAAAACTTACACAACTTAAATTTTGTCCAATTGTTTGGAAGCCATTCAAATATTTCAGCTACAAACAAATTTCATTAAAAAAAATAGGGTTGTTTTTCCCTGTGGGATGCAATATTTTACCAACTTACCCCAGAAAAACACCCTAGCCCTTCTTCCAACTTATAGAAATCCTGTAATGCAATGGCAGGACTCAGTAGAACCATTTATTTAGTTGCTCAGTGTTTGAAAAGAAACAAAACCACAAAGCACTTCGGGTGCAAAGTGACTATGGCTCCTTGTCATATTTTCAAGTCATAAAGTTCTCTTAAAGTTTGATTAATAATGTTGCATAATAGTAAATCCGTGCATTTTCATTTTCTTCAACAAGCTATTATTTTTACCTGTGAATGTTTTTTACCCATACTGGATGGCTACTGTATGTAATTTTATTCTACTCTTTCAACAGGTCAACAAAACTAGCACATAACGGTGGCTTTTTTCTACTATCAAGTATATAAGCCCAGCGCACTAAGGTATTTCCTGCCAAATCTATCCTTTTATAAATAGAAATGTGGATATAATTGCCTTGCTTTCCAAGTAAACTGGCTAATGGTATATTTACTTTTCAAACGTAATGCTTACATTTGACATATTTAATACTTAACTGTTTGAAGTTTTCCAATACTAGAAACTTGTATTTAAAATAGAAATACACAAAACCTTACCCAAAGATCATATATTAGCATCGCTAAGTACTCAAATAGAAAATAGCCACACAGAAAATTGGAAACAGAGAATGAGAAAGGAGCAGCAGACACCAGCAATTGCTGGATCCCTTTTCCTCCATCTAGAAGTAGCGATGGAGCTACTTATGGTAGGCACTACTCCACAGGCCATACCTGAGTGAAAATGATGCAGGCACAGGCCCTGAGGTTTTTGGGTATTGCCAGCTGTAGTGATGTAGCTAGGGTCAGATGCCAACCTTGATCCCAGTGAAGGAGGTTGTGCAGACTTCATCCAGGGACAGGGAATGCACAGGGGCAGCACCAGCGTCATCACAGGAAGAACAGATTCACAGTGCTCTTAGCAAAATCTCCCTTCTTTTCCACCAAACCTGCCTCTGTATATTCCTACCCATACTAAGCCAGACAGAAACCCTTACTGGGTAAACATGGAGCTGACAAGGACTGATTTTAATGCCACCTGCCTCGCCAAGCTTAGCAAAGCAGGCAGCGCTGAACCCAGCTTTTGGGGCTGGGCAGCCCCAGGTTGCCTGTCACCCACAAACGCTGGAGGAGCCTGATGAAGCTGTGACCTCCGGAGTCCTAAACTAGGAGTACAACATCAAACATTTTCTCCTGAAACAGCAGAAGTTTTTAACAGCAGCCTGTGACCACATAAGGAGAATACACTCACGTCAGCTTTGGAAACAACTGTGTGTGTACCGTGTGTTTACGTACAAAAGCTGATGCACTCTGGATGTTTATTCAACTCCAGTTTACGTAAGATACACAGGAGCTAAGCTTCACTACCATTTAATCTGATTTAAATCCGTCCTCCCAGAAATAATGTTTTTGAATTTCAGAACAGAATATTACTTTCAGACTTACCTTTTTCTGTTTTGTCTTGTTCAATTTCTCTTTCACTTTTCCCTAGAATATTAAAAATATAATTTCATTGAAATAAATTTATGTTAACAGTTTATGGTAAGAAAGATACAAGAAAACTACATCTTATAATTGAGCCAACAAGACTTTTGTTCCATTTTTATTTTTTAAAGCAACGATAGTTTACTGTCTGAACTACACACTTGAAGCATCTGCAGAGAACAACCTTTTTTGCAAATATTACATCATTGCTTCTGTCACAAAATATCTCAAACTTTCCCCTTTAGATATTTGGTAGATTTTGGTGATACACACTTATGCAAGCTATTTTGCAAGAAAAGTAAAACCTGTATACTAATCAAAAATTCTTGGAAACACTAACTTGATATATAAACATATATAATTAAAATGTAAAATCCATGAAAGTCTATTGGGAACCTAGGTATCATTTTCAGAAGTTCCTTGGGCACTTGGAAGCTTTTGTCTTACCTCAACTTTTAAAATAATTTAACCCAGATGTTTTGTAAACATCTGAATACACAGGTAAGTATAAACTACGCACAAGACAGTCTGTAGCAAAAGACAGACTACATACCATAAAACAATCGGGCATGTGTATATCGCGAAGGTGGTACATACAGCGACAGGCTTGTCCCTTCCTCTTTTTCTCCTCTCTAAAGACTTTTTGGTTCTGTCTTACTCTGTAACATTTAAAGCATCTTGCCTCAAAATTCTATTATTATTCTGTTTCCAGTGTCGTCCCAGTTAAGTTTTCACTATTTCCTCCCAATAAACTTAACTGAATATTAAAAAGAGAGCTCTGCTGGCTTTTCAGTTACAGTTGTTCTCTTTAACATATACTCTTTAGTTTTGAGGTATTCTGATAGAAATTAAAGAAAATGTTTTTTCTCTAAGTCAGTCAGAGACATCTCATCAGAATATTCCATCTTCACAGTTTTTTAAACCAACTGCTCAGAAGCATTATATTCTGAATAAAACACACCATGCCAAAAAAATTTATTTTTTTCATGGAAAAACTGGGTTACGCATACACATGAAGAAAGCATTTCACATTTCAATTTCACCCTTTACTACAAGCTGACAACCGCTACTACTGAATGTGCGGACAGTATGACTCTGATTTTTATATTCAGAACAAGGCAGAACGAGTATTAACTTGATGTCCTCGTTTCAGGAGGACACTTGATTACGATATGGTGAATTTAATAAATATGGTCATATTGAAAGTCTTTCACCTCTTCAATTACACCATAAAATCCAGATTGCCAATTAAATGGAAAAAAATGACAAACAGATCTATAGTCAGTTACATACTATGGGATAACTTAAAGAATGAATATTATTACTATAACAGTATGCTAATGAAAGCATTGTTCAGTACTTTCTAAAATACAGGCTCTTCCATTTGTTGGGGCTTTTTTGTGTGTGTGTATGCATAACAATAAATAGAATAGTCGTGTCCATTTGTATGCCATTAGAAATACTGTATTTTAAAAAGAGCAATAATTCAGCTCCGGATGAGGCACAGAATAGTTTATATACTCATATATCTATTATTTTTACCAACTCAAAGCATATGAACAACTCATTACAGGATAGTTAACCACGCTACAGCACGCTACTTATCCATCCATTTCCCTGGATCTTTCCCTTATGAGCAATAATGATAGTCTCACCTGACCTCTTCTAATTCCCTCTTAGGTGTCTCAGCAACTCTCTTCCACCCATTTTGGACATCCGTGTATTTTTGTAACTTCTTTTCCATCACAGGAAAAACTAAGTATGAGCTCATCACTCTAAAGCCTGTTTCTATCTCCCATTTCTTGCCCAACTTCACATTTCTTTATTACTGAGGGTCATGCAACATATAACGGTAGTTCTCTATATCCACTTATGTACTAGGATCAATTCTCCAAATTCTTAGAACTTTTTCAACCTGTATTCTGCAAAATTAGCTGCCACTGACTTCACCAAAGCCTCTCCAATGATCTTTAAATACTCCAACTTCTCCTTCTAGGTAGCTGCTTTTGAAATTCATCACATCTTGATCTTGCTAGCTCTGAAGAGCTTGTTTCTCTCAGGTCTCACCATAGTTAAACAAGAATTCAGCATGATATTTAGCACATATCGCTTTGTTCCCTCCACACTGATCCCTAGCTTACTTTGACAGAGCAAGATGAAAACCATTTTGTAATTTCTGACAAAGGTTTAAAAATGTCTACAAGACAGGGATATGATAGTTAAATCTTGAGACTGCTTTGTCATCAACTCGAACCAACTGTAGCTCAAACAAAAATTTTCTTAGCTATTCAAACTACTCTCATCCTGTACTCAATTTCTCCATTTCCAGCAAAACAAATCTAGATAAAAATCACAGACAAAACTGTTTTAACCAGTCTCTACAGGCTAGGACTGCTATCACCATGAAAAGTTCACCAGGTAATCCCAAGCAGGTTTCTACTATAAAGAAAACATTTATTTTTCATATTACAATATGTCTAAATATTTCTGAATGCATGTGACAATGACCCAATTCAAAACTAAAAATGTATTCCAGACATCGTAGATTTTACATGAATCCCAATCAATGCTATCAATGTATGATACAATTTATTAATTACATATACATAATTTTTGAAGCATGTAAAATTACTAAGATATTCAGTAAAAACATGACATTTTCAGTATTTTTCCTCTATCTAATCTCATCCATTCTCTTTACTTTTTAGAAAGAATAGTTTCATATGATACCTTTTTAATTACTGAGAATGTGAAAAAGTGACTTAAAATTGCAGCAAATCTTCAGTATTAAAATAAAACTTTAATATCCTGACCTTCTTTACATTTTGCTTTCCTTATTGCTATTTCTTCCTGAAATTTCCAAAAACAGTAACCGAATCCAAGATTTCACAGATTCACTGAGATATAGCAAGAAGCAATGTAGCAACATGAAAAAATAATAATAAAAAAATAATCTTTTGAAGATGTAATCTTCTTTGACTACAGTTCTTAATTCAGTAATAATTATTCATAAAAATATGTTGATGTTTGAAAACTGAAAAGGTCAAAGGAACATCTTTTTTTTTTCAAACAGAGAACTACACAGACACAACACCCTTGCCAGATTTTGGATTTAAACTACGACCATAACCTAGAATATTTCTCTATGAAAGGTAGATATACTTCACACACACATTTGCCTTTGTTAAAGAGTGGTATGTCATCCACTTTAAGTTACAAATAGAAATTATGTATCACGGGCAAAAATTCAGGCCAAATTGATTGCAGAATAGCTAATATTCCAATCAAAAAAGCACAACACAAATATAGAACACAGATATCTTAGGAGTACTGCCTGTTTCCTTCACACAGTATCATCCAAAAATAAAAATCACTTCTACTTGCTATATTTCTTCATCTTTGTAAGTAATACTTTCAAATTTATTTTAAAACACTCAAAATGATTAATTTGAAAAATAGTATTAATTAGTGGCTGAGTCAAACGTTTATCCCCATTGTTAATATCTACCACATTTTGGAAAAATAATGACACTAGAAAGACAAAGATATTCTTCTGTGTTTTATTGCAGCCAAACATTAAAACAGATTAAATATACATTTTTTTTTAATAGTCTGCTTGACCTTGCCCAGCTTGGCATATTTTTGTAAACATGAAGCACGTAAAATCACAAATACTTAAAATCTGATCACAGCATAATATAATACTCTCACAGTCCCATAATTCTACAAATAGGCTGCCACAGTTATATAAACAGTTCTCCATTCAACATTCTAAAATCATTCCCAAGCTTCCTCACAAAATATGGCTTTGTAAAAATTATTGCTTTGTAATTCACAATCACAGGTAATTTTACTAGAATATCCCATCCCAAACCACGTCACAGTCTAAGAATATTATTGCTTTCCTGAAAAGTCTAAAGAAGATCACTTTGGGCCATCTGCATTTGTTGATCAGATGTAACACTCACTTATGTGAGTATTACTGAAATCCCAAACAAAAAAAAGAAACATGCATATAGGATGACCCTTTCACTATGAATTTAAGCAACTAAAAACCTGACTTCAAAACAGTGCTACAAAAATTTAAAATCTCCCTGCCAACCAAAAGGCAACCACTGTTAGGGCTACCAAACTGATTTTTCTTCTAAAAAAACTTGTATTATTTTATTTATTCTAAGCTCCTGTATCAGACTTGGCAATTTTCTAAAATCACAGCAATTATTCCTGAGCCAAAAAGGAACACATGCAAAATGCCAAAGAATAAAGTATGCCTTCATAATTGTGGAACAGCAGCACAGAACAGGTAAGAAGTACACCTGTTATATTAAAATTCTAAATCGTTCAAAGTCTAAATTTCAGATGTACCATATACAAGAGCTTTTATGATTGCAGGCCTTAAATTCTGATATCCTATTTTTCTTAAGTTTGAATGTCCAAAGCTTTTCTTTTTTAAAATAAAATTTACAAGTCAAATATTTATGCAGATTTGAATTTTAAAATAATTCACTGAATATAAAGCTTACTAAATTCAGCTTTGAGGTCATTATATTGGTAGGCAAACCAGAAGAATTTTACTGAATTAGTCTTGATTCCAGCAACTCAAGTTTCGTTGCAATCTGCACTGACTCCCTGCCAAACTATTATGTCATTTCTAGAAGTTTTTGCTTTAAAAAAAGTCAAATGTGCATAAATAACAAGCTCTAAATTCACACATAATGGGTTTCTGAAATAATTAGTTTAGTAATCTGCCCTTTACTAGTATGAATTAAACATACATATTTTGTAGCTTGTTAGGCTATTTTAAAAAACACCTGAAAATTCACGTAGTGTAACTGTTGACATAACATCACTGCAAAGAGATCTAAGTCAAACTTCACAGCATAGTGTGTGCCCGATTACTGTTTTCAATAAAACGTAGTTAGGCTGTATGCTATATCAGCAGTTATAAAATAGTTTAAATGTTTTATTATGCTCATAATATTACATGTTTTGTTTGACCAAACTGCTCTGTACATACTGTATGAATCCAACCCAAAAGATAAATATTAAAATCCAAAAAAATGTACTTGCTGCTATGTTATAAATAGAATATTAACAATTGCTTAAACAGCACAAACAAAATGCAGCCTGAAGTTGCAACTCTGTCACAAACACAGAAGAAAAAAATAATGGATCCACTAAACTTGACCAAGAAAGAAAAAAAAAAAAAGAAAATCAGGAAAATCAGACAGGAATGTAAATTAAACATCCAAGTGTTAAAAAAGCTTACTAAAATGACAGTTGGCTAAAACCCATTTACAATATCTTAGTGTTTGCTCCCCAAACCCTGAACTGCTCAATAATTACATCATAAGATCTATTGCAACCATCTGCTCCCCTTTTGTAGCGTATGGTTAGGGCTGGTCCTCCTGATGTAGGGACTTTTCTTTTGAAGCTTTAAGTATCTGAAAAAATAAGGGGAAATCTATATTAAAGGACCAACCACAACACAACTTACTCTAAAACAACAAAAAAAGATTGTAAATGCTAAAAAAGGCAACTTTGTATCAGACTAGTTAATTTTAGAAAGCTATGATTTCTAGGCGCTATCATAATGAACGTACACAAAGTTGCTGTATTAAGGTGGGAAATATAAACTTAAATATTTATCTAAGCAGTAAACTTTTTCTCAGCATATGGCACTTCATTTACCATGTAAAGGAAATTTAGGCCATGCCACAAATATACTAACACAATTTTTTTAATTTTTTTGTGTTTTTTTTAAAGTCAAGGACAATTACAATTGGAAAAGAGGAGCCAGGGAATGAGGAAGGGTCAAAGTTGTAAAGTGGAAACTTCTCTACACATGGGGGATTTCAGCAGTTGGTAAAATAAATGCAGGATTATAAAAATGTCAAGGATATGTGATGAAGGAGGGGTGGGGGGGTGGGCGAACAACCCTTAAGTATTTTAAATCTCAACACATATTAAAAGGGATCAAAATTCAAATACAGAGAGTAAAGGTGTCCCGAAAACTGTAATATGTCTCCCTTAAAATATGTCTCCAACAAGCACCACTCTATCACAACCACTGCAGTTTATGTGCCAGTGTAAAGCAGGATTAGCAAAAAATTCTAAATCGATAGTATTTCAAGCTGACCTACCATACCACTTAAGTGCATTAATTTATAAAAATAGAGACTATAACCTCAGATAAAATAGCCTACAGCTGGAAAGAAATATTGGTAATAATTTTAGAAGTAAGCTTAGAAAATTGGAAAACAGTACCGACAGACACCATAATTTTTTTGTGTGTGATATGCCCTGAAGCCAGGAAACAACTTCTGACTTGCACTCCAGCATATTCAAATCCCACACCTGATCCCTTTGCTGGCAATGTGACAATGCTCTGCACAGCTCTGAACTATCTCCTGTTTTCTTTCCAAAACAAATAAGTTCCTATGTTTCAGATAAAAATCAAATAACTGTTCCTAACCTGACTCAAACTGGTGACACCACGTTTCAAATAAAGTTGCATGAATTTATACTACTGAAGAATAAGGACTCTAGTGACATTTCTGAGTATCTTTTACACTGCCTGAAGTTATGTTTATTACGTAAATAGGTACATCTTTTATACATGTAAAGAGCACATATGTATATAAAGGTGTTCTTCAATCAGGAGAGTTCTTGACTGTCTCTAGTACAATGAAATTTAATATTAATTACTGCTGAAATAACAGGAAATACTAGCTTTGAGTATCTGATGAAATGAAATCACATGAACAAATAAGGAAAGAATTCTGACAACAAAAAGCTGCATACTGAATCCTCCACCACAAATAATAAATAAAAAAAATCCCTGGTAAGCATGAATTTCATACTCTTAAGAGGAAAATCTGAGAATAATATTGCCTTCAAACTGAATGTTTCACATCCAAAAAAAGCAGGTAAACATACTTGACAGTAGGAAAAAAACAATAATTTAATAGTAATATAATTTTTATTCCTGGTCAGTAGTTTATAATAAGTCAGTACTTATTTCAGAGATGTTATTTGAATTCTACTCTATGTGCTGAAATAATAAGCTTTATACAAGAACTGATAAACAACAATTCTTCTGTCTTCAAAGTGATTCCCCATAACTACATAAATTATTAAAGATTCTTGAATATGTTGTCACACTGTTGCAGATTGTGTGCTTATCAAATTATTTTCACTTTCTACTTCCTAAACAAGGAATGACATATATGTTACTACATCTAATAGTTACTTGCATGTTTAATTACTGAAGAAATAGGTTTTGATTGATTCTGTTTTGTCCTAAGTGTGTTGCATTAATTTTTAAAACAACTGGAGGTAAAAAAAATAAACTTAAAAAAACTTTTAAAAGGATCAGAAATACATACTATTTCAGAGTAAAACAAGTCATTTTTGATTCTAATGGTGTTTGAAAATAGCAAGAACTCTCTTTGTATCACAATACAATAAAAAAGAGAGTGCACAGCTAGGCTCAATTCCACAATCTTATTTGAAAGTCCACCTGCAATTAAAGGAGCGATTATCTCTTTGTACTTAGCCCTAGTGCGGTGGGCACCTCGAATGCCGTGTTCAGGTTTGGGCCCCTCACTGCAGGAGGGACATTGAGGGGCTGGAGCGTGTCCAGAGACGGGCAGCGAAGCTGGTGGAGGGGCTGGAGCACAAGGCTTATGAGGAGCGGCTGGGGGAACTGGGGGTGTTTGGCCTGGAGAAAAGGGGGCTCAGGGGGGACCTTATCGCTCTACAGCTGCTTGGAAGGAGGTTGGAGCGAGCTAACAGCAAGTAACAAGCAACAGGACAAGCAAGTTGCGCCAGGGAAGGCTTAGATTGAGTTTCTGCACCAAAAGGGTTTTTCAAGCATTGGAACAGGCTGCCCAGGGAAGTGGTTCAGTCACCATCCCTGGAGATATTTAAAAGACCGTGTAGATGTGATGCTTAGGGACATGGTACAGTGGTGGACTTGACAGTGTTAGGTTTATGGTTGGACTCTATAATCTTAAGCATCTTTTGCAACTTAATTGATTCTATAAATCTAAATGGAGTATTTGGAAAACTTCCCTCTAGTGTACAATACACATAAGTTGGTTTTGGTTCTTTTTTGGTGAAGGCAGGAAATTAATCTTCCACTGCAAGGCTGAGCCATAAATTACAGCACAAAAAGCCATAGAAATATGGTCCACAAAACCAAAAATTAATGATTTCAAGTTGATACTTGGCTTCTGAATTTAGTTTTAAAATAGTATATGTAAGTCAAAGATCATCTTCATATCAACTGACACTGTGCAGTAGAATTACCTACTGCTGAAATTTTGCAAGTCCTGTAAGAGCTTTTTTGTTATTTTAATTTTAAGCAGCAACGTTTTCTGAAAGAAAACATCTTTTCTTCTAGTACAGTTCCAACTTAAAGTACAACAGATCAACAGAACACCACCTTTGCTGAACTTTTGCCTGTGCTGTCAAAGGTAACTACTCCTTGTTCCTACATTGGTTCTAAGCTTTGGTTTAGAATATTTCAAATCCATTATGAAAGAAAACATTTTTAGATAAGGCATTTATTAATGAATGCCTGTGGCTTCAAACATTTCAACACACCATGTGGCTGTTGTGATAAACAGGTTAGAAAGTCCTCCCAGACAACACAGTTACATATTGATACGAGCATTTCAAACCACCTCAGTTAAGGTTCAGCATGTAAATTAAAACATGAACTAAACCATGCCTCCAATTTGTACTGTGCAACCACAAAGGCCTCTTCTCTGGCTACTTTTGGCATGCATAAGAACCAAATACAAGTTTCCTTTCTTACAAGTTAAAACAAAACCCCACAGAACTATCTGGGCACCACACCACATAAAAGCTTCTGCATATAGCGAAGATTAACTAACTCGGAGAGGTGCTCAGGCTAATCAGAACAAAACAGAAATATAGCTGTCAAGACTCTTGGATTGCAGCTTCTGTTATTTACTGCCCAGAGATACAACTCAGTGTTTCACTCAACATGACTTAATTCCAAAGAACAAACTAGCAACTTGTAGTAATTAAATCCAAAAAGCAGAAGAAATTTAATAGTATGCAGTCTTCAAATTTAGAAGCCATTTACCTAGTCTAAAAATGGTTTTGGAAAACTACATTTACTACTGTCAAGCAACAGATGGAAGAGCTGGAAGTGCTCTTATTCTTGAAATCAGTTATGTCAAGAAAAATTTGATGGCATGACAAAACAGTCCTGTTTCTACATCAGTGCCCAAAAACCGTGCCACAGTCGGAATCAAATAGATCTGACTGATACACAGAGAAGTGACAGTATTACCAGACTTATGATCAGTTACTCCAGAAAAGAAGTACACCCATAGTTTGAGACCTGAAATGTTTGTATCAACTTATCCAGCTCTGTCTGAAATCATTAAGAATTAAGTTGTAAATTACAACTACTCACAGTTTTATTTGGAACGCTTCCGTATAACCCAGTAACTATTATCAGCATTTACGCAAGAAAACATAATGATCATTGCTTCAAAAACAGGAAGCAACTTTAAATGACAATACTGATACCCTTTCACTCTTCTCCACAGAGTAATCTGTTTACAAACTTCCCTTATAGATATAGTTTCATTTTTTGGGGAAAAAAACCAAGCACTTAAAGAGTAACTTACCCACTAGATCATCATTTGAATAATCCTCAGCTTGAACAGGCATTTCTGTAAGTCAAATGTGTACAAAATTAAAACTGGACAGTTCTCTAAATATCTACAAAAAGCTGCATTTTTTTTCCATTAACAGTGACCTATGAAGACTACTCTGTAATACTACTTTTGCAGAAGTACAATGCAAATTTTCCTCAGCTGAGTTTTTCCTGGGGAACAGTCAATACTTGAGTAGGCCAATGAGTAAATTGCAGGATTGCATAGTTTCAAAAATGGTACTTCAAAATTCTGAAACTGTACTATCCAAAGCACAAATTTCCCAGTTTCACATGCTAGCACAATATGGGCTTAGAAAACATTGACATACTTATTATGTTCCCAGCTGTAATTGTGAAATACTTGACTTCAAAATTCAGTTCTTTTTAAATTCTGTATATAAGTTTAATTTAAACATGCCACTTATGACCAAGTGCTATTACTGCTAACACACTGACAGTTGCACACGCATGGAGGGAGTCAGGCTCACCAGAAAAGAATTCTTAATAGCCAAGATACTGGCTGTAGACAATAAGAAAAAAGGAAGAGAGGGAAAAGTATACTATGATTTGGGCAGCCCGTAAATTAATTGCTCAAAGCTAGGGACACATTCCACTTTATTTTGTTTCTTACATACACTCTCCTGAGTATGCAATAGTGATTGGCTGATGGGAAACAGCATAGCAAAGAAATCTTCAGCTTCTTATGACTTAATATGGCTGGTTTTATCAATGTAAGTTTTTCTGAACCGGGAGCAGTCACAACTTCTAAAACTGAAGAGCGAGTGCTCTGTGAGCCACTACAATATTGTCATTAAAAAACCCAGGATGCTAGCTTCCAAATAGTTTGTACTTAAAAGAAAAAAGCTAAAGCTAGAATGTATTTTCACTGCAGCATAGAACTCTATGCTATGATATTTATAGTTTGTAATTTTTTTATTATTTCTGGGTGTTTTAAGTTGCAAACTCATGCAAAAGATAATATACAAACCTGATTCCTCTGGTTCAGTGGCCACATCATCTTCTTTATGCTTACTTTCTACTGTTGCAAAGAAAATAAGTGTTGGAAGTTACACACACAATGTTCACAACTTTGTTTTTATTCCCTACCAGCCACACAAGCAAATTAGTATCAAACAAAAAGGAAGCCTTAAACTGCAGAACAAACAACCAGGTTAACTTAAAAGCAGAAAAAAAGATACTGAATGCATTTCATGTCCAAAAGTTTAGCTCCTCTTTTTCACCAACTCCATTCCTACTACACCCCCCAAAAGTGATTTTGGTTACAATTGTTGATCGTGTAAAAAAAAATGTTTAGTTATATTAGAACACATTTTTCAAACAGAAAACATACATAAATACAGCATCAAATGTGCACACTGTGCACAGACTAAACTGCTTCTATCAATTTGCTCTAGCTGACTGAATAAACGTCATTTGAGAAAAAAAACTTGCTTAAAGATATTTTTAACTTTTTAGAGAAAAATCTTTAAATTACATTTGACACAGTACTCATTCAAAATTCCCTGACACAGCACAACAAATGAAAATTTACAACCTCTCCTTTTTGAGTAGTGATGTGGGAAATTAACCTACTCCATTACTCAAATTGAAGCTCTTAAGTGCTTCGTGAGAATGTCACGAAGTTCAAGAATGCCAAGTGCAAGGTCCTGCAACCTGGGTCAGGGCAGTCCCCAATACTAATCCAGGCTGAGGGATGAAGGGATTGAGAGCAGCCCTGTAGAGAAGGACTCGGGGATCCTGGTGGATGAAAAACTAGATGTGAGCTAGCAATGTGCACTCACAGCCCAGAAAGCCAACTGTATCCTGGGCTGCATCACAAGAAGCATGGCCAGTAGTTGAGGGAGGTGATTCTACTACCCCTCTACTCTGCTTTGATGAGACCCCACCTGGAGTACTGTGTCCAGCTCTGAAGTTTTCAGTGCAAGACAGACAGTGACCTGTTGGACTGGGTCCAGAGAAGGGCCACAAAAATTATCAGATGACTGGAGAACCTCTCCTAGGAAGAAAGGCTGAAAGAGTTGGGGTTGTTTAGCCTGGAGAAGAGAAGGCTCTGAGGGGGACCTTACTGCAACCTTTCAGTACTTAAAGGGGACTTTTAAGAAAAATGGAGAAAGACAATTTAGTGAGGCCTGTAACAACAGGATGAGGGGCAATAGTTTAAAAGCGAAAGAGGACAGATTTAGGTTAGACATAAGGAAAAATTATTTTTTTTACGATGAGGGTGGCATGACACCGGAACAGGTTGCCCAGAGCAGTAATGGATGCCCCATCACTGGAAGTGTTCGAAGTCAGGTTGGATTTTGAGCAAGATCATCTCGTGAAAGATGTCTCTGCCCATGGCAGGGGAGTTGGACCGGACAAACTTTAAATGTTCCTTTCAACCCAAACCATTCTATGATTCTATATATAGCACACTTCCCTGCTTTGTTTTTTGCTCGTTTATTTTTAAATTAAATTAACAAAAATGGAAGGAAAAAATGTTTTCTTTCACAAACCATAAAAACTCGTACCTGACAGCTCTTTATCAATATCAAAATCTTCAATAATTTCATCTGTAGAAGAAGTTTAGAAAGAAAAATTCATATAAGCTTTTTTTCCTTTTACATCAGACTTCAAAATGCATATATTTAATCAAAGCACTGTAAGATCACAGTTACAAAATACACACCTGGCTCTGTAGCTTCATTCACCTCCTCTGGAAGGTCCTCAACACCTAAGAAAACATTTAATTCAGAGCAATCATAAAGTCAAGTCCTCAACTGATAAACTTACAGAGAACACAAAAGAACACAGCTAGCACAGACATGTTTAACTGTGAACAGTACACTGCTATAAACAAACAGGAACTTTGAGGGAAAAAAAGAGAAATTGCTTCTTAAATTTTCTTCTCTGTTTTGCTACTGTATTCATTAGGTAAATATTTCAATATTGTACCTTCTGAGAAAATGTTGTTTGGATTAAGACACAGTAACTTTAAAAACTTAATTTTTAAGAAAACTTCTTAATCTTTCTAAGCATAATAAGTACTCCCACTTTGATCTTTTGCAGCATCAACTCCATCTGCTAGATATATTAAAAACCAAACGAAACAAAACCTAAACCCAATAAACTTTTAAAGTCTTTTTATTTGGATAAACATGCAATTCCTTAAGGAGTCCTACCTTCCTTCCTGAAGGACAACGAGCAAGTTCTTCAACTTAAAATTATGAATTCCATGAAAATGAAATTGTTTTCTTTAAATATGGCACCTTTTAACTCATTTGACTGTCCTCTTAAGCTTATGATCACAAAGGTGACAAAACAGACACTTGCAATTTATTTACACTAAAGAATTTCTTGACTTCAATTCTAAACTAAATAATTGTGTCTTTTCCAATCAGCTGACCTGACGCTCAAAAAAGCTGTATTTCAAGACAACAGAGCATACAGGACACAGAGAGAGCACTGCAAACAGTTTTTTTTAATTGCTTCTGCTGATTAGACAAAGGCATTAGCAAAAAGTATGCACAAAGCAGAGCTAGTATTGACAGCCCGTACATGTTGAATGATCTTAAGCACTGGTTACGAGGTTATGAGCAAGGCTCACAGCAGAGAGCAGGCTGTCTATGCTGAACTACCATGTTCCAATGATTAAGTTATGACTTTTATGATAACTTGACTAAACTATTTATCTGGTTTTGAAAATAATTTATATTCCAATAACATTTATTTTAGAGGTATTTCTACTTCAATTACATACAAAACAAAGATTTTATAGTATGCTCCATATGCATAAATATATATACATGGTGAGAGGCCTGTGGGAGCATACACACACACAACCCACCCATATATACATAGACACACACACATCTATATATACATTTATATATATGTATATACCTGTATCTTGAGTCTCAGTCTGTTTTTCATGTTTTGGTTCTGAAAGGAAAGAAAAATAAAGTTCTGGGGTGGCTGATATGCACAAAGTATCCTAACATCTGGTTGTTAAGCATAGAATTAATTTCTTTAATGATAAATGCAAAGCTCTCAAAGACTTTCTCTAGTTTTGGGGCCTGAATAGATATATCAACCCTTACTAGAGCTTGTAGTAGAATTTCTACAGAAAAAAAAAAAAACAAAAACCAAATGTGAACATAATACTGAAATTTCAAGCATTCTATCTACACAGACGAAATACTGAAAACAATGAGAACAATAAAGCTACCATTCCATACAGTTGTTATAATTCACTTACACTCCTTATCTTTGAGTAAAGAGCCAGTCTAGTTTTTGTAATTCTGAAGAACAGGTTAAGAACATTCATTATTTTACTTTAGATAATATCTGAAAATAGAGAAAATGCTACCTATTAATTGTCTGAATTTTCAATATACGTTTATTGTGAATTTTTGAACTAAAGAAGTTCAGCGTTCATCCAGTGTTTTGGATAATTTCATTATCTTAATAGGAACTGACTCACAACTGGAAAAGGTTATTTACATGAGATTTTTTTTTAGAAATAAAATCTTTCTACTATTGTTTTATTTTAAAAGGCACTAATAGTCACTTGGCTCCCCCTCCATCCCTTTAAAAATAAAGTTCTTAGAGCATATTTTTTAAAAACCATCCAGAACTCTTAATTTCTAGTAAAAATCTCAAACTTGCCTTCTTTCTCTAGCTTCATTGCTACAAACTGTATAAAACTCTTCGTAAAACTACTGAAAGTTGTGTACAATAACTGAGTTCCTGTGTTCCAAGTTACACAATCAATCCATTTACACATTTCACTGTGGGCACGCACACCCATTTCAACTAAAGAATTTTCAGCATCAGCAACAACCGCCAGAGGTAGGAAAAGACTGTTCCTTTCAATGTGCTAGACAAGCAAAGTGGGTGCAGCCTACCAAACGTTTTCATTTTCTCCCAACACCATGCATGGAGAAAGTGATCACAGGAACTGCAGTCCTGTTAGACTTGGTCACTGACCTGAATTAAGAACTAAGCCATACAAAGCAAGAGTTAGAAAAGAAATTTAACTGCTATCTTGGCATTGCCTGCTCAGCTTTCTGAGAATTCTAGAAAGCACCAGGATTGTGGAAAATATTGCATCACAGCACCTGCCAGAAGAGGGGAAACACATCTGATAGATATGGAGAAGATACATTGACTCCAGAATAGAGAAGCTTATACTTCTGCTGATTTCTCAGATATTTGCATCTGAAACTTTAAAATGAATCTTATTGTAGATGGGAACTGCAGTTTTGGAGCTAGTGTCAAAACCACAAGCTTTACATTTGAGAGAAAGAACTTCAGATCTCTATGATGGCCTCCATCTCTTGTCTTTAGAAAACAGGTGCTAAAAACTCTCCTCCAGAAAAAGAGCAAATCTGTTTCCTTTTCGATCCAACCAAAAGTACGTCAAAAGGTAACAAGAAAGATGGGCAGGAGTCAACAGGGATGAAAACTAGGTACTTCCAACTGCTAAAATAGTGCCTGGCACACATTCATGAACAACTACAACTCTCATGCTCTAAAACTGGATAGCTGAACTCAGAAGGAAAAGATGGTGTGTCACTGAAAGATGGCCTCACATCTTTCAGCAAATCTTCAGAGACATCCATGGTTGGCTGGTTTGCTCAAACCTTAAAAGACTGACAACATAAAATGAACTTACAGGACTGAGCGTGATTAGACCATCTTTCCCAGTAGTGTGTCTCATCTTTTCTAGGGATCCTGACAACAATTTCTCATTATTCTCTCTGTTTATTTCTGAGACACCTATAAGTGCCTGGAAATAAGGGTGCCTGTATACAGGTCTGCCCTTGGAACAAACAGTGAAATTCCAAATAACTTTGGAAATCCATATAACTTTCAAGATGGGGGGCGGGGGGGGGGGGATAAAAAAAAAATTCAACCACATCTTGCAAATGTGAAGAACATTCAATGCCTCACCTGATTGGCCTTGTTCTTCTACACCGCTCCAGGCTGGAGCTCTCAAAAGAAATCCCTTGAAAAAGTACAAAGCATTGGGCTTTCTCGCACAACCAGAATGTCTTTAAGGGAGAATTTGGAAGCAAGGCAAAATTCTGTCACGGAAAAGATGAGTTTTTATCAAAAGAAAAGCAGTTTGTAATGGGCTACATTGAACTGTGGGCAGAATTTGCTGTGTAAAAAAGCCTGGCAGTTTAGTAGCCAAGAACAATATTTTTTTTACAATCACCTCCTACCCTGGAATTTCCTTTTGAGAAAAAGAATGGAACTTCCTATTCTCTTCATCAGCCTAATTAGAGGATTTGGAATAGTAAAGAAAGAGTAGAAAAAAATCTAAATCTGATTTATCTGATACTATTCAAATTGCATATGAAACCACAGCTTGCCAAAGCACGTGAATTACTCACAAAATAGAGCGATTCGCTGTTATTGTGCTAGGGTGCCAGAAGAGACTGCAGAACATGAAATAGTTTTGGAATCGATTCTATGAAAAAATGATGCAAATTACTTTGGGAACCTCCATGATCACCTTACTCCAAAAGCAGGTATAAATGACCATTCCAAGGGCAGGGGCTGTGGAAGCATTCTCTGTTCATGTCACCACTACATATGAAGAAGCATGAAAAGAAAAGAATAAAAGTTGTACTTCTCCTTCGTATCTAGGTGGGAGAAGCAAGAGAAGTGATTCTTGATTAGGAATTGACTGTAAAATAAGCATATTCTGGAAAGGAGAGTAAACAACAAGCCCAGGGAAAAAAGCTAGGTCTCTGTTGCTTTTCCATCCTATTGATGCCAACACATTTTGTCAAGGGCACCATAGCTGAGGCAAATAATTCTTTACTGCAGACTGAAAAAGACATGGATTGAGGGCTAAATACACCTTTGGGCAACTAATATCCTTCAGTGGGATTTTGACTTCTATCCCAAAGGTGGATGTCAGAATATCTCCCCTGATGACAAAGGATGAACTTCAAGGTTTTCTGTCTCAAATATTTTGAAGTTAAGAATTGCTGTCCTTTGCTCAGGTTACATAAATATCGAAAATAAGAGTGCTCTGAAGATATGGTTAACTTTTCTGAAGTACTGTAGTCCCCAGAAGGATCTCACAGAAAAGATCATGACCACATACCTTTGTTTCAAGACAACCATTAGCCTTCTTTTCATTGGCTTCTTGATTTGGTCCCAGTAATCATTGGCAAATCATTAACTAAATCAAACTAAAATAGAGTAATCTCCAAAGAACTGGTAGTTACAGACAAGATGAGAAAGTAATACTGAGCTATACAGATGCAATGAACCACAGCTGACTTGGCCAGAGTTTCATAAGGAAAAGGGCATGCGAAGTCCTCAACATTCCTATTCCACATATGTACAAAGTGTGTCAAAGAGGACCAATATGGGAATATAGCCTATATGCATACTCTACACTTTTCCAGTGTTAAAGATGGAAGGGGATTTGAACATAACAAACCCCAAAACCTTAATTGAGAACTAGCAAAGTAATGTGACAGCATACAAAATTTTAAGACAATGTGATTTCACTTTGATATTAATGAAATACCATCAGTTCACAAAATATAGCAGTCGTCATACCATGATCTTCATTGTAATTGCCATGCACCATATCCTCTGCTAAAGAAAAAAAAAAACACACAACAACAAAACAATATGAAAAGTCATGGAATTTTAAGACAACACACACACGCAAATAACAAGGTGTCGAGTTTATTCAGAACAAAAAGATATTCAAAACCATAATGTTTTTTACTGTATTGAAGTTAAGTATTCAACAAAGTGGAAGATTTCCAAAAGGTCCTGTGAAAAGAACTGAATCATTTGCTAGCATCACAAGATAAACATAAAAAAAGATAAAGCACTATCAGTAAGTTTTTCTTTACACAGTTCATAAATTCATCTACAGATTACCTACAATTCAGAATGGAAATACTCCTAAATCATTTCTATATATAGCAAACTTCTACAGTGGAATTTTGGAATCTGCTTGTTATGGCTTGCTTGCTTTGTTTAAATTATTTTTTTTCTGACACCACACTAACTTGAACATCTTTGGCAAAACTCAAATTATTTTTTTATCCACAGAAACAGTTCTATGCAATTTAAAATACAACATCCATTCTCCTGGAAATTTAGAAATTTAACCCTCAAAATATTATTCTGCCCATTTGGCTGACATTACATAGAAGTAGTATTCATGTAGGACTTTGAATTTTTCCAGAACATAAACAAATATACAGATGTAATAACAGTAAGACACTGATGCTATCTATGAGCTCAAAAGTTTGGGGGTTTTTTTTGTGTCTTGGTTTGGGGCCAAAATTCAATGCAACTTCAATAAATAGAAATAAGACTTTGGACTGTACTTGTATAATGTTCCATATAATATATAGCTAAAGATAGAAGATGCTATATTTAATAATATTAACTATTTTATATTCCAATCAAATTTTCATGCAACAGCTAAATAGCGCAAGAGAAGTTTAAAAAGTCACATACTTAGCTCAAGAATAACAGAACTAAACATACTGAGTTAATACTACAATATTTTATTTGAAAGTGACACCTGGATTGTAAAGCACATCCAGGAGGTACACTATAAGTTACACAACACAGTAAATCCATGCGTATTTGTATTTAGGCTTAAAATTAGGAATACAAGTAGTTCTTTGACAATCCATTAATTAGGCTGGAAGACTTCAACAGAACAAGGTTTGTAAGTATTTGTGGATTGGACTTGTGGAGTGTGGTGTTCACAAATGCAACGGTGACAAAGCTGCAAAAAATCAGGCTTATTTGAAACTAGCCAAAAACTCTCTGAAAATAAAACTGTGATGAAACAGTTAATGACATGTTACTTTGAAGCATGTTTACAAAAGTGTATGTGATCATATTATAACCTGAAGTCATGAAAATCTACAAACCTGGAGCTTCTGGATCACTCATTGTCTTTTCCACATCCATATCATACTCATATGAAACTGTAAATTAAATACAAAAATTTAAATATTTTTTAATTAGAAATATGAACTATTTTTAATACTTGATTATTTTAACTTGCACCCGTAACGTGGCTGTCAATAGTGAAATGTAGCTTAGTTGAACAGTGACTAATTAAAAACCTTACAGACACTTGCAATCTAATGGAAGCTGTTGGGCCATTCTCACTTCCAGTCCTCTGTTATACTCTCTGTATGAAAACTAGATCCATGAGAGCCATTAGTCTCCATCAATATTTAGTAGTTCTTCTAACATGAATAAAAAACGCAATCTTCCCCTATCCTCACAGTTCTAAAGTAGCTTCTTTACTAATGTGCAGCAGGACCACTGGTGATGATCTACAGAAGACAAGGTAAGAGCCAGAAATCAGACCTTAAGAAATATGTACATTCACTTCTGGCATAACAGATTTACAGCCACTTACTTTTTTTCATTGGCTAGCTAAGTATGTGGATTATTTTCCTCTGTGACTACAATTCTTTGCGACATTAACACATCTGAGAACACATGGTATGGAAGGTAAAGTAACATTCCTTTTACTTTGGAAGTATCACAGCTTGGATTCTACTGCTTTCCAGTTACCAATTTAATCTCCCACAAAGATAGGAATAAGCAGTTTCAGCTGTAGCAAACAATATTATTTTTCTGTCATATTTAGGACACAAGAATGTAAAGTCCAGAACTAACATTGAACCAAAGGTAAGAAGCCTAGTTCAAACAGAAATTTGACATCTAATGTAGATGGAAGAGGCTGCCTGTACTATAACAAGCATTGTTAGCATCCAGAAGAAAATTCTTATCAGATACCAGGGAAACTGTAATATCTACCTAATGTTTCTTCCTAACAGGAAAGATGAACAATGCCATTGTACATGATATCAAATACAATAAGAAGATGACTATAAGCTAATTGGATTAGTCGAGGCAAATGAAATTTTGCTTTAAAAAGCTTTAAAGATGAATTAGAGCGTGCAGAAAGACAGTGCAAGGATAGTTCAGAGTGAAGTCTTTGTGCTGACTCACTCCCTAATGGTATAATCAGCCATAAAGAAACAAAGTTCTGAAGGAAAGGTTACAATCTCGATGCTTCTGAAAGGTGACAGGTTCCATGTGAGAACACAAGTTTCTGCCTTATGCCAGGAATAATAGGCTAGAAGAACCTTAACATTGTAGACTGTAAGAAGACAGTAATATAAGCAATAAATCTCATTCTCACTTTCTTACGACTGTACAACCACACACCTCTTGCCTATCCAGAAACACACAGAAAAGTAAAAATAAAGGTTTTGCACCAATGAAAGCAACATTTCCATACCTGTCATCTGTTCCTTTTAAGAACAATTAGAATAGTCATCTCAGTCAAACATCCAATACAATCAAGAATTTTCAAAACTATACATTCCTAAACCAGTCTAACCTTTTCTATTTTCCTTTCTCATATAATTTGCTACATTTAGGCAGAAAATCAGTATTACCAATTTTGGAAAATAGAATTATACCTGCAGCTTCATATGGTTCAGGCTCCATTGCTCCAAGATCATCTGCCAAAAGATCAGCATCTGAGAAACAAACATGTATTTACAAATTTTAAAATGTTACAATCAATGCATGGTGCTGCAGACCCTATAACAGAATATTATGTATAAATAATCAAATTTCCAAGCAGAAATTCTAAGCAAATTTCTTCTAATGCCAGCAAGATACATATATAGATTGAAAGAATAAAATTCACTTTTATTCTTGTAATACTGATGTGTATACACACATAAACTCTGTACACATTTGCTCAGAAAAAGATGACTCTCCACAGAAATTCCTGTGCAAATACAAAGAAATTAAAACAAATTCACTTTGCCTTCTTAATAGTCATTTTAAAGATATAAAGTAACTGGAATTTGAATTTCTCCTCCATTCTCCTACTTTAACTTGCACTGTGGATGAGTAAGAGATACAGAAACAAGGAAGTATAATAGACCCAGACTAAAGAATTACTTCCATTGTGAAGAAAGAATCTCCGTGTAATTCCAGCAGTCAAAACTTTTAGATGACATCCATTACACAAGCTTTTCAAAAAGAGGCATATATAAAATTTTCAGTAGTGCAGATAAAAAGCATTCAGAAATATTTTCCCTGAGTTGGACTCAGATCATATGATTCTGCTTTAATATTTTGATTACAAATGACTTTTAACATCCTGTCAATGCCCCAAGTCAGCAGGATATGAGTATCTTCTTTGTATAATGTTAAGTAGGACTTGTAATATACCTCACGAGTAACCTTCTCTTGGAAAGCCACATTAGAAGGAAAATACAGTGAGAATAAGTCTGTCTACAAAAGGCTGTGTTAATAAACTCTTAAAATTTAGCTTAATATGCTACAAAGTCCAGAAGCAGACTCCATACAGTCCCTCTATTGGGGGGAGATATGTATACCTAGAACACAGATTTATTGCTTTGGTTGGAAGACAATATAGCAGTAATCAAACAATAATACATACTCACCTGGATTCCAAAACACACTGTATTAATATATCCCACTTTGATTTTAAAAATATTTATTTGATAAATAATACTTGTTGTGGTTGACATTTGCTAAGTTTCTACTGCAAGTAGAAATTGCGAGTCAAGTTTTTAATGAGACCTATTTCCATTTCTCTGTTCTTATTTTTGGCAAAAATTAATTTTAAGTATATTTAGTCATTTGGATACCTTTCTGAACTGAGTCTGGTGTCTCATATGCTTCTGGCATTTCGATCTCTAATTCTTTGAGTGAATCATCTGTTATAGGAGCTTCAAAAGTTTCTCCATGTATGTCTTCCTTCACTTGCCACTGGTCATTTATACTTCCATCTACATCTTCATGTCTCTCTCCTAATCAATAATACAGATTGTTAGATAATACAGATGCCTTGGTAAATTCTATTACCAGCAAATACTCAGTCTTCAGCACACCCTTTCATGTTGTTCAACTAGTCCCCAAAGGGGACAGGGATGGAGACAGATGACTTGTCTGCGCCTTCCAGAAGTATAAACCCGAAGTACCTACACCAATTTGCACTGCTTTCTTTGCCTGCAGTAAAAGCGATCTCTGTTTACCCATTCTTGCATCCTATGCAGTATTTTAAGGAAATTTTTGTCAACTGACCAATTTGAGCTACTGCTGCCAAACACCTCTGGGTAAGAGACCACAGTTTTAGGATCTGTTGACTGAACTTTCTGAATTTTCTTGAAAATTACAAATTAGCAGATTAAAATGTTTTCTGCAGGCCAAAGGACTTCAAGTGCATACTAAAATCAGACACATTCATCTAGCCTATGGCAGTATTTATAAATTCCTCTGTGATTTCTAAGTGTTAATGCATTACCAGGCTGGGAATGGAGAGCTTCATGAAGAACAGACTGAATTTCCTCTTCCAATTCTACATCAGCATTCTTGTGCTCTAGAATGATTATAAATTGCAGTGAGGTTAAGTGCAAAAGGCAAAGTCTAAACAGTAGCTCAAGTCTTGCAACTTTCAGTAGCCTCCATATGTTCTTATTCTATTCCATAAAAGTTCTGTAGAGATTGACTTAGTGAACCTTTGTAACTTATATAATTAGAAAAACAATTTCGTGTTGCTTACTCTCCAATACATAAAGTAATGTCAATAACATCAGATTCATTCTGAAGATCAACTGGAAGAATTTATCTACACTGCATTTCCTGCACATAAATTTTTCGCAGTGTCAGTAATATTAACTTCCCGTAACTATTCAAACCAAGAATTATCTTCTAAGTAATTATTTTACTAACACTTCCATCTATTACTTTCCTACAACTTAGACAGCAGCACTAGCATGTCATATTTGACAACTAAATATCACTTGCAGATGTAGGGTTTTGTTTGCTTTATAAACAGAGAAAACAGATACTAGCATTACGATATCAGGGTCTTCTTTTGGCAATTCACAGTAGAATAAATCACAAACTTATTTCAGGTACAAGTGGTTGTCATCTAACACACCCGCCCAGGGCATTACAGGAATTTGTATGAAGCGTCGCCTTCATAAAAATATCCTGAAATTAACATTGAGCAACCCAACAGCACAAAACCAAATCACAGCTGCATTTTTCAAATAAGAGATCAAAAATCATACCAGTTATGGGGGAGAGGAAAAAAAAAAAACAACCAACCCCAAAAAAACCTAACCAACATCTTAACTTGATTTATAAACTATAACTTAAGTAATGCACGTCTTTTAAAACAAATTCTATATTCCATTTTATTGACCATATGCTCCACATTTATGAGTTATTGTGTTAGCTTCACATCAAGTAGGATAAGCTTCAAGGAACAGGAAAAACTATGTACTCTCCGAATAGCACTAAAATGTAAATAGTGTATCTAAAATTTGATGCATAATTTTTTTTCTTTAATGCTTCTTAAATTTAGTAAGTTTTACTAATACTACATGGCTTTTAAATTATTTAAATTATTTTTTCAACAGTATAAGTTCTATTTATTTTATTTATACTATAGTATTGTTTTTAATGGAAAAGTGATTGTTTTATCTTGCAAAATTGGTCGTTAGGGTTTTTCTTTGGTCAGTTGGTTTTTGGTGTTTTGGGTTTTTTTTTGTTGGGTCTTTTTTTTTTTATATAAGGTGGAAAATCTGCTGTTATTCTGACTGCATATACTGTTGCATACATATCAAACCCACAACTGTACATCAGCAGAAAGTTACTGTGATGTGATACGGTTCCAATAGTATTCGTAAGAGCTGATGAGTGCCTTCAATACATTTAAGTTATAAAACTGTCATGGTCAGTTATTTGTATAGCTACCGACAGTGATTCCCATTAAATAAACCATAGCGGATAAGCAACATACAAATCCATGAAAGATTTACTTTCCTACCCAAAGTAATAACATAATGACTTTTCATACTAAGGAAACAATTATAATTCAAATTAAGCACCATGTCTTTTGTTTCACCTATGTTTTATGAAAGGCCTTACCTGATTCAACATAGGACTTCTCAGCAGGCTGGATGGTCTCAGATTCTGGTGATGCTGGCTGTGCTGGGACAGATCTTTCTTTAAGGCCTGCATTTTTCAGTTATAAAGTTAACTTTATGCTCTTTTTGATCTGATTTATCTATAAACTAAGAAAGTTGTTTCAATTATATTAACTGATATTAAACTCTCAAAAATGTATTGAAAAAACTAATGAGAATTACAGGGCTGTTCTGATATACAGTGATATATACAAAGACTAAAGTGTATTCAGATAGCAAACAAATACATTTTGAAGACAAACATACAATGAGGGGGGAAAAGGGACAGAAATTTAAGCACTTGCCTTTATTCAAAAGTAACTGAAAAAAATAACTATACTATTCTCAACATCTATTCAGTATCCAGAAACAAAACAGGCAGCAGGCTTTTTTTCCACTGTTTTCTCTTTGGGCAAAAAACGTTTCATATAATTGATTTTATAGGTTTTATGAAGAACTAATTTGAAATTTATACAACGCTGCACAGAATCAGAAGAGGCATTTTAAATTCCTATGTTAAATCTTAGAAGATCTGATGAAGAGAACTGTAGTTTCTTCAAAATAACATAATCTCAGCCTCCAGGTTTTTTTGACAATGACATTACTACAGGAAATCTATGACTGATGGAATGTCACCGCTCAGATGCTTACTGTCTCTACCACAGAGTCTTTCTCAATCAAAACACAATGAAAAGAAAGCAACCAGTAACAGCAATGTTCAATGCCACGATACAAGATCAAGACAATTCATAGCATTGAAAGATTATGCCACTTCTTAAGACACCAAATCCTCAAGAAAGAATGTATTGATATTAGCCTAATCCTCCTCTCGACCTTTAGGAAGGATTCAACCAAGACTGAAACAAGAAAGGTTCAGACTGGGCATAAGAAAAAACTTACACCCACACACGCATACCCGCACATGCTGCCCACCATGACAGCAGTCAGATCAGTGGAAAGCATTGCACAGAGAGGTTGTGCATCCCTGCCCTTGGAGGTTTTAAAGACCACACTGGGTAACAGCCAGCATATAACCTGGTCATACCTCTGAGATGATTCTGTTTTGAGAAGGATGTTAGAATAAGGATCTTCTTAAGTCCCTTCCAAATGAAATTCTATACTCCTACACCATTTTTTCCTAGGTTCATATTTAAGTGTAAGTTCCAAGGTCAATTAAGATAAACCTACCTTCTTAAACACACACATATACACTGCCCAAGACAAACTAGTTTCCCAAAAGCTCTATGCACAGAAATTCATCAACACTCCTGCACTGCTAACAATCTTGTAAAAATAACTGTAAGTGTATTGTATTTCCAGTTGTTAAAATTCATGAAAAAAAATTATCATGTTTCTACTGAGTCAATGCAAATAGGACTAGTATTACCTCAAAACAACTTTGTGTAAACTACAGTGTTTATAAAAATGTATTTAACTCATTGTCTTATGTATGTAACGGGAACTACTTCTACTTGGAATTAATTCTACTTACACCTTTTAATATCTGTTATATTACATGAAGACAAGTATCTAGGCTGTATCTGAAAGTATATGATTACCGAGTCCAGTACTATCCAGTCAAGATCAGAAGCTAGAAAAAAAAGCCAGATTTACTTTTTTGCTAATTTTCTTGTGTCATTAATAAAACACCATAAATATTAAAAAATATTATTAAGACTTAGATTCATCTTTTGCTGCAGTAGTATTAATGGCTACAAGAGTAAGAAGTTACTTCCTTCTACAATCATCTTTAACTACATATGGAGACAAAACCTGTTACTTAAATTAGCCACTGTCTCACACTTCAGAATCTGGAAGTGTGGAAACAGCTACCCTGTTTTCACAAATACAGTTCATCTCCTTTACATATACGCCTCTTTAAATAAGCCCTCATATCCTCCAATAGCCCACATTTCCAATTCCAGATAACGATTTGTTCTGCTTCGTGAACAATTAAAAGGATTCAAAGTATTTCAAAAGATAGTAAATATTTCACAGACAACAAGCACTTACGCTGTGTAAAAGGAAAGAAGGGACAGCAAGAGTATTTCTTTCTTTTGCTTGCACATTTCTCAACTTAGCTCTCAAGCTTTTTATACACTTCTGTGTTTATCACTGATTCCTATTCTATCCTGTTGAGTACGTAATGTCAAGTCATTTCCTTTTTGCAGAACACTGTTTTCTCTCATCATTAAAATAAAGTTGCACTCAGCTTTTGTCTGTGTGGTGCATTTTTTTAAGCTTCTGTGGTAATCTACCACATTAAGGTGAATGACATTAATATTTCATAAAGACATACACCAGTACAACAGGTCTCTGGAACAAAAATCTTATTTTATTGTGTGGCTATCTATATAGATTGGATTGCTGCTCAAATAAAATGTTCTTTGGAAAAAAAAAAACCCAAGAAAAAACCCCACACTTTTTTAGAACCAGATAAACTTTGAGTCATAGATACAACAATATGTTAATGAGAAAGGCAACTCATTCCAAATTTTACTCCAAGAGAGTTACAACTTCTGCCACATTACGAGAGAAAATATAAAGCGATGTGCACTATACCACTGTGCCACCATTCTTGAGAAGCGTGATTTGAGTGCTCCTCTGTCAAATATGTATCTTAACACTTAGCAGAGCAGAGATCAATAAACACGTCTATCGTTACCAAAACCTAAGAGAATGCTCATTATGCAAGCGCCTTTATTAGATCCTCATTCTGTCAAGTTTTTTGATAAGTACTATGATGTTCATAACACACAAATCTTTTCCCTCCCTCTTCATACACATGAATATTTAGAAAATAGCTCAGTATATGATCTCTATTAATTGTTACAGCTAGAATCTTAAGCTACTGTATTCTTTTCTACAGCTTTCATTTGAACTATTTTTCATAAGTTCCCTCTATAAAATAAGAAAATCAGATTTTTACCTTACCCTATTACCACATCTTATACCTTTAGGGATCAAAGCATCTTACAGAGCCATGTATGTGCTCTATTGAAAGTCTGAGATATGCATATTGCCAAGCCACTGTTACAGCAAATCCACAAACAGAATCAACCTTCAGGACTTTTAATCTTACACCACTACCCATGTGAATATACCCATGCTGAATTTTACTCTTGAGATTTGTTTTCTTTACAATAATACTGCAGTATAACAATAATAAATCTTCAACTTTCATTACATATTTTCCAAATATTCTGCAATTTTGTTGTGCAATTACTATTTCAATATACTACATGATATTACTCATCTAATAAAATTATAAAAATATTCCTTTCCCATATAAACTTGAAAGCAAGTACAGATTCAACAACATACTAAAATACCTCTGCAGATATGTTTTGCAACTGTTTATTCTAATGAGACTCCTGTATAAATCATCCCTTGGTGCTAAAAATACAGAAGCTGTAAAAGCAAAGTCACACAGGAGCTTGCATACAAGAAGTATCATGTACTTGAAAAGTGTTGTTTGAAGAAAATGATAGTTGCAAAAATACATAAGCTGTTCTCTAATCAAGTTCAACCAGAATACAGTAGTAGTAGCATATCACTTCTTAAAATGTCATTGGAATCCCACAATACCCATCAATAGTGAAATAGGTGGCCTAATTTTCAGAAGTATTCATCACCAGAAGCTTAGAAAACTTGGAAAAAAATCAGGACATAGTTAACTGAAAAGTGACAATGAATCAAGTTTCCAGACCTAAAGATAGCAAAAAAAAAAACCCCCAACAACAACAACCAAAAAAAAAAAAAGCACCAAAAAACAAAGGAAGAAAAGCAAAACATATTGTCACAGGATCAATAAACAAAACTGTTGCAACATTTTGGCTGAGTATACATTGAGGTCTTATAAACAAACACAACACCGAAATTGGTTTGAGTATTTGCATATAAAAATATTTTTCTCAGTCTGCTTAAGGAAAAAAAAGTTTAGCAGGGAATAATTTAAATTTATTGGCTAAGTTCCTATGACAAAACATTCCATTAATGCTCCTCTAAGTTGTTTCTTGTGAAACAGAAATATTTTCTTATTAGTTTCCACTAGATGTGTCAAGATAATCCTCCTAATAGTGCTTTTAGATTTGCATTTGAAATACAGCATTATACTTTCATCCCCACATCAAGAAAATAACACTTTAATACAATGAAACGGGGGAGGGGCGGGGGGGAGTAACCCAAACAGATTTGAAGTATTCTTGAAGTAATTAGCATCAATTAGACATTTCTATTTTCAATACACACTGTTAGCCAGGCATATTAACATATGTACATATATGAGTTTCACAGCAGACATTTTTGCTTTGTGTTTACAATGCCAGTATACACTAACAGTTTTCAAAAAAATATTATATATAGCCTTAGTTCACACATTTCAGAAAACATCTTCTCAATTGCCATATTTACCACATTCATATAAATATGCTGAATTTCTCATTCTTGAGGTATGTTCCTCATTAGCAGAACCAGAAATCTGTTTATTTCTTTTCTTTCTTGTCTTCCTTAGATGGGTTTTTAACTACCTTTTTTGTTTCTTTGTCTTTTCCCACCTGAATAGTACCATCCTTTTCACTGGCTGATTTTTTTGTAGTCTCCTTCGATTTTACATTTTTGTCTGGGCCTTTTTCCTTTCCTCTGTCTCTTTTAGCCTTGTCAGAATCTTTCTTTAATTTATTCATATCGACAGCTTTCTTGTCCTTTCGATCAGTAGCATCTTTTCCTTTCCTGGCTTTCTTTTTTTCTTCCTCATCTTTGATTTCCTCCTTCTTGGATTCCTGCTTCTCCCTTAATTTCTTGAGCGGTTCTTTAATAGCTTCTTTTACTTTTTAGTTTTTCATTTAAAAAAGAGGAAATGTTCAATAAGAGAACCATTCTTAGACCAGAAAACATCTTATGAACAACTTGCCTAACAGCTTTGATCAAATTCTTACTTAATGTTTGTTAGATGCCAATTTAAACTTGTATAATTAACTACTGAAGCTTTAAGCAATTTAAACAAATTAGTTTTGACTTTTAGCAATTTCTCACACCATGCAGCCAGCCAATAACCTTAGTTTACTGCAACTGCATCCAAATAAAGCATTAATCTAGTGAAAACCACGCCTCTGTTATCTTACTGTTAAGTAATTTCTGCAGAATGCTAAAACCAGTTTTGTCTGTGAGCCTGAAAATCACAACAAATTCTGAATCTTTGACAACTGTAGGATCTAGAAATGTCAAGCGCATCACCAAAATAATTTCTTCCTCTCTTCTCAATTTTCTTAAATCTACAAATGAAAGTGTTGTAACACCACAAATCAAATGTATACTGCAACATTTTACTGACATTGTTCCCTTAGTTTAAGACAAGTCTGAAAAATGTATCTGAAGTATGTATTTTACAAAAATAAGTACACAATAGTTAAGAAACAGCAATATCCTACTGAATTAAATCAACTCCAAAAAAGTTAACTTGGTTTGACTGTATTCATTGAAACCAAAGTAACAATTGTAAATTAATTCTTGCATCTTGCTTTTCTATATGTAGTATTTATTAGTGATACTTTTTTGTTTGCTTTACTTTTGGAGTTGTATCTTTTGTGCTTATTTTCTTTATTTCAATTGGCTGTGACATTATGCCTAGATAATGTATCAGAGCAGCCAAAACAGCATACTTGAAATGTAAGTGTTCAGTATTTACTTCCACTGCACCCACAGTTTTTTGTTCTTTTTTTTTTTTAAATAAAATTGTCAGTACTAGCAGCATTCTACAGAATAAGGAATTTTTAGCTCAATAAAATTTAGAAATTTTTCCATTAAATCTCCGCATGCCATATTTGTGTTTAGTTTTAAAATTAATACTCCCACATTACTAAAAAAAGCCATAAAGATTTTATATATAAAATACAACAGCTGTATTTTTACTCAGACTTCTGAGAGCAACTGCAGTCTGTTGAGGTAAAAAGCAGGGCAAGTAACAACATTCCTCCTACGACACCTGCCTCTAACCGCTGTGAAACATTTCTGTTGAGTGAACAATTCAATCACACAGCTCAGTCTAAAATGAATAACATCATGCTTCCTTCCAACTGCTTTTTGGTATAAAGCATTTGAAATATATAATTTCTCCACTCTCATATCAAACATTAAAAAATAATCCAAAACTCAGGAATGAATTGTTAAATTACATCTATTACATTCTTGGAAACACGCAACTTGCAACCAAGTCATACCAAGTACAATGTGGAACAAATGCTAAAAATCTCAACACGCATGCAAGATGCTAAGAAAAGTCACATTCATATAAGCATGAGAGCCTCCCTTAGCAAATACACTGCTTTCCCAATGAGATTTTGTATTATGAACAGTGTGCATTTTTCACATACCACTAGAAAAAACACACTGAAGTGTAACTGTCTTTAATGCAACAAAGAGACTGTTCTTTAAATAGCACCATCATGTGTGGAGGCAACTGAGCACATCTAGAAAGTTAATCACCTGAAGTACTTTGGTGTTTTGTTGAGGCTAATTAGTCTTTTTAGTCTCTCTATTGCACTGAACACATTTAGACCATTATGTCCTGCCCGTACAACAATGTAACTACAAATAAATATATGGCATAAATTGGTTGCAAGCTTTTGGAAAACTTGTCAGTATCATCACTGCCATCAATCTTGCAAATAATATTAAAGGGGAAATTACTGAACTTTACCTAAATTTCTCCTCCCGTAAGAAATAGATGAAACCATTTAAGTACAGGCTTAAGCAGAAACTGAGGTGCTCAAGTTCAATTACAATATAATAATAATAGTATCATGAATTCATGGAAGATAACTAAAGGAGGATTTCACACAGAAAGAAATCTGCATGTACACCAGGACATTTTTTTAAAACATGCAGAATATAAAGTTATTATAAACTATGTATAATCCAAACACCACAACTGTTGTAAAAAAATCTGCACCAAAAAATATAATCTCTAGTTAGGAAAGCACTCACATTGCCACTAAATTACAATCAGTAGTAAGAAAAAAAAAAAAAAACCTTACTGAAAAATAGGGAAGATATTTTGCTGCACCATTAGACAACATTTAGCCAACACAGCTAGCATTAGTAAACATTATTATAACCTGCAATTTGTATTGGCAATGCACATGCATTTCAGGCATCATTATCTGCATACAGTTCCACAAGAAAAAAAAAATTAAAAATACCTTTGACTTTAGTTTTTTTCTTGGCTACCCCTCCTGGCTCCTCACCTGATTTGTTGCAAAATGGAAATAGGTTATGAACATATCTGTGATGTTCAAAATCATGACATAAATTTTTCCAATCTGCCATGCTATGTAAAAAATTATCTTTCCATAGCACACTGCAACGCTATAGAGATACCAAATGTTAACTCATTAAGAATGAAGCATCTTCAGTAGCAAGGCCACCATAAATACCAAGATGAAAGACTAATTAATCCAAGAAAGGTATCACATTACCAGATGCACACTACTTGAGGTGCTTCTTATTTCTTAGAGCTAACTCAATTCTCTCCAGACAACGTGATACCATGTAATTATGACCAATATCCCAGCTGATTTCTCTGGTAGGTATTCTGTCAGTTCTCTAGTTCTCTCCCAAACCCACTAACTTATGTTTCTAGACACTTTTATAAATATTTAATATACATATTAACTCAAAAGATATTCAAGCACATATGTACTGTAGATTATATAAATTGAGTATTTTCTTACAATGAATTACAATCTGTGTTTCTTTATCCAATGAAAAATACGTATTTTGTCGAAGGTATTGCTCTAATTCTAAAAAGAAGCTGCTATTTTATTTCTGTTAAAATACTTACTGCTTTACTCAAGACTATTTAAGACTGTTAAGACTTTTATTCAAAAAACATAAACCTTACTCTCTAAAGTCAGGTGCTACCCTCTTTCCCCATTGTAGCTAACAGAAACTGAGGTCATCCAGCATCTTGATTGTACTTTATAGCTAGTTCTACAAAAGGCATGAAGGCAAAAGCCTTCCCCAAAATACAAATAATAATTAATCTCATCTTTTTAATACCATAAAAAGACATTGGATTATCACCATCACGCTGATATGGATTAAGATCTAAATCTCACAAACATAACTACCTTAATCACAAAAACTCAAGTGCATTGCTACCCAAAAAACCAACTAGAAAATGAATAAAAAGTTATGGTAAATACATTTTTTAAACTAAAAGAGATATTTCCATGTCTCAGCATCAGGCTTCTCATTGAGACACATGAAGCACCTACATTGGACATTTGAACCTCAAGCTTAGGTTTCCAGAAAACAACTAATAAATACCCAAACTGTGTCAATATACTTCAACATTTATTCTTTAAAAAGCAAAACAAACAACCCCCCATAATTCTACACTAAAAGAAAAATCATAAATTTGCAATGAACGCAATGCCTATATTCTTTAATCAGCTTGCATCTATTTTATATCTTACACTTTTTCAAAGCATCAAGCATTGACATGGCCAAAATTTCTTTAATATGTGTTAACCAGGTAAAATTACAATTTTTAGACCAATTCCCTTACAAAATCATGAATGCCTTTTTAAGTTCTTTCCTTAGAGATTACCATCATGGATGAAATCCAGACTACTAACTTGACTAAACTCATTATGCAATCTTATTACTTCTAGGCAGTATATGGAAAAATAAGTAAACAATTTGTTCATATAAAAGGAAGAACAGACTCCACCTTTGTTATACTACAGGATCAATGAAAATATAAAACGTACTCAAAGTTCCATAAAGCCATATCTAAGTTTCCAGCTCCTCCCTCTTTTCATGGTAAATTTAAACATTACTGGGTATTTTGAGATGCACTCTTAAAAGCATGTCTTGACAGGGAAAAGAGGCAATTTTACAGAGGCTTGTAAACACAAAAATTATCACAGATATTTGGGTTTCTTTTAAAATAAAAGTACATGCACTATGTTGAAAGAATACAAGATACCTTGTTCACTGATTATTGACACTTAAATACTCAGGCAAGCAGTAATTTATTTCAATCTGCTTTTATACAATGAATAATGTTAAGATACTCAGCAAATTATCAATGCATGACATAATTCCATAAATTCTGCATACATTTAACAGACTGTGAATATACCTTTTACAGGAAACTTATATAGAATATTGTATTTCAAAATCTTAATATCATGTAAGAATCACAAGACAGAAATCCCACTGCATCTTACTTCCACCTGGACTGGGTCCTTAAGAAGGCTGGAGCACAGGGAAGTCTCATTTGTGAACCCCAAATAGCCTGAAGCAAGACATGGGTGCAAAACACTTCACTTTTCCAAGATGCCAATGTCCTGGAGCATGTGATAATACCTGGTATCTAAGTAAACTCAACAGCAAAGACATAGGCTCCTACAGCATTGGGGCACACAAACCAATGTCTGGAATTTTATGAATCATGTAACTAAACTTGGGGACCCTTATTCTAAGTTCCAATTCAAGTGTCTTCACACTTTTTTTTTTTTTTTTTAGCTAATTTTAAAATTCCTTCTTTTTTCCACTCAGTCTTACATTACAGCTATCCAATGTTGGCAATACAAAAAGCAATACAGAATTTATAATCACACACGTAGTTATAGCAGAATGTCAGAAATGGCTACTATTGGAGTCAGTGAATTCAAAGGTAGACTTCAAACTTAGCATAGCTGGATAGGTTTCCAGCATTTTCCAAAGAACTGCTTTAAACAGTCATACTTAAAATTAAATATTCATGTCAAAGTGGTCATTTTTACACAATGCTTAATGGTAGATAACTTACTTAACCAATTCTGTGAAACTTAGATTATTACAAAATATTCTAACTCCACAACAAAAACCAGTTTTGTCTATTTTTCCCCATAAAAATCTTCAAGACCAAGCTCCACAAAAAGAGTCCCCAAGTGAGAGCACAGGTTTAGAATTTCAGCATCAAAAGAAAAATATATGAATACCATTTCAGAAAGATAAACGCTGCAAAACTGAAATAGTATATAACACAAAGCACTCAGTCTTTTTGAGCAGTTTCACAGATGTTGACAGATAACATTCTCACATTTAATGATATATTAAGAAACTTAATGTTTATTCTTGCATATGCAACTTTTATATTATTCATTTAATAATAATGGAAACTTTTATAGCTTTTCTAAACAAAATGTTTTGCCACATGAAAAAAAAACCTATAAATCAATTTCAGCACATCTATCTGCATAAATCCTTTTAACCTGAAGCATCATTAACAAATGTAAGACAATTAAGGTGGCTTAGCCACTTACACGTGAAAAAGGAAGAGGCTACTTCACATTTACCATACAAAGCATATGGTCAAGGCTAGCACTAAGTAGTTGACAGACAGAACTTGCTACCCTTCTGTAATTTGTGCAAAGCTTGGATAACAGAACAGGAAGTATCAAGCTTTAAACATTAGAGCTTGTGTTCAGACTCGCCTTAATTCATGAGATCCCATCAAAAAGTCCTTCGTCAGACAGAAAATTAGCAAAAGATGTTAAAATTGCAGAACTAAAAAAAGAAATACAAATGTGTAAGCCAAAACCATTATTAGCTTTTTTCTCTCCTTTTTGTTTTCCTTCTCCAGAAGGACTGCATGTCAGAAAAAGCTGTGATTGTTTTCATATGCATCTGCATATAATTATTACTATTATTGTGCATTTATAATATGCTACATTGGATACACAAGTTCGTCTACTAAACAAAATGGCCTACTGACAGAAAGCTAGCACCCACTTACCTTAAACTGAACTTGTTACCTGTATGCAGAGCACCAGGCATACCAAAGCCTGTAAACCTTGCAAATGCAAGACAGCATTTTAAATTCATACAACTAGCATTAAAAAAAAAAAAAAAAACTTTCAATACATTCTCAGTTGCTTTAATACCTCTTGCTTATTTCTCTAATTTTAGAAGGAAAAACTAAATCAGAGTCAAACGGATGAAAGCCTTTTCTTTTCTGAAGTCACAGATACATATGTTGCATCTTGTATGAAAAGATCTAAGAAACCAACAAGCAAGTCTTGCCTTTATTAGCCTAATCTTGAGGAGTCCATCATAACTGACCATAAGACAGTCAGTAGTTAATGCATTTCATGCTGCTGTGCCATCATTATGATAGCTGCTTAACTGACGGCAACTGAATAGGAAATTATGTGCAACTGTCCAAAATGACTGAACTGTACCCAACACTTTTCCCTAGTTCTCAAATACTAATCAAATCATGTTTACAACACAGGTGGTTTTTTCCTCCCCACCTGACCATGAAATGAAATGAAAATCCTTCAAATGCTTCAATGCGTTCTTTTCCTATCCCTCCATCCAACTGTAACCTACAAGAATAACTATCAAAAAAATTCAATTTCTTCTAAGGTCATTCAACTGAGACTAACTAATAATGCAAAACTACCACAAAATGAAACCTACAGGTGGTAAGGCTCATTCACTACCTTGAAACAAATACCAAGAGTGAAAGACTGAACACACACTCAAAAAAGCTCATTTTTGGGGGTGGTGGGAGGGTACTGGCAAAAAGTTGTTGTAGTAAAAATTTCAACAACTATGCAAGCAATTTGGTTTTTTTCTCTTCTATTCTGTTACTGTATATACTATGAGCATTGTGAGTCCCATCCCCCCACCCCCATATAAACACTGTCTTACTTTCAAATTAAATATTGTTGACGGTGGTCACAGAAATCTGGGGTTCAAACCTTTCATAAATCCTCAGCCATTTCAGATATATGGGTATTAAGGGTTTTTTCTCTGCAATTTCATTATATTAGTATAAAACAAAACAAGCAATAGCTTATGCTACAAAGGTTAATGCAGTGTTTTGTTTGAAGGTTGTAAACTTCTGCAGAAGACTTGCAGTTAAAATATCAAACATTTACCAACACGAGAAAATGGCCAAGCAAAACATCCCACATATTTCTGAAAATGCTGGCCAAACTGCAAGACTACAACTTCAGTCACATTTACTTATGGAGCTCTGTGAAAAATAACGTAAATAAACTGTAAGAAACATGAACATAGCTAACAAAAGAAAGCTGCATGCCCAATTTAACATAAAATCACTAGATGTTAATTCTTTACTAGCTACAAAATCTAGCAAGTTCTATCACTCAAATAATGTATCTCTCTCATGAAAAAGGTTGTTTGCTACTAATTTACTCCTATTTTAAATACTGAAACAAAAAAAAATGTAGGTAGAAAAGCAGTAGCTTCGCCTTCTGAAATAACTATTCTAAAATAATATCAAAAGGCAAAGCTGCTACACCCTTCTACCTACAGTTTAAAACCACTTTAAAAGTTTTCTGGACTTCTTTTAAAACATTAATATACTGACTGTATTTTATGTAACTGATAGTTACCATAAATCAAACTAAAAATTGAAGTTTCAACTTCCTCAAGTAATTTCAAACATTTTATGTTAAATTAGATTCAAAAGACACAGTTCAGTTTGCTTTGCTTATTTGCATATCATGCTCAGCTTAACCCTTCTACTGTTAAAATGCCTTTTCTTTTTTAACTGCCACACTAACATAACTGAAGACTCATCTAGATCTCACTACCACCCTTACTACCTAAGCCCTGCTTGCAATCACAATAATTAATGCAATGCATTAAAATGAAAGTCTTCTTCCCCAACCTTTAGGAGAGCTTTAACAGCTCTGCTCACCACTGGTGAGTGTTTAATTGTTACACCAACACCACCAGGCAAGACTGAACACTTCTGAAAAAAAACCCACTAATATTCCAGAAACTAAATGCTCTACAAAGTTATCTGCTGTTAACCCTTCCCCTAGGTCTTCACCCCTCCACCTCTTTTTCTCCTCCTACACGTTCTTTATTCCCACCATCATTGATTTGAGCTGACTTCCACACTCTTAAAATCAACAAGGAACTCCCATGGTATCAAATCAGAACTTTCCTGGCCTGCGTGTCATCTCCCCAGCCCAAGCTAAATTTAATGTTTACTGATGTAATTATTACCTATTCTAGAGCCTGCAGCTTTCTCATGGTTCAAACAACATATCTCTATTGCACTTGAAACTTCATCAGATGATCAATATGTTTTTAAGATTTTTGGTATAAACGTCATAATACGGAAATCTCATACTAGATGTTTTCCTGCTCTTTTTGGCTTTCTAGTTCCACTACTGAAGCATCTACAAGAGAATTCAATGTTCCATGACATTTTTTCTAATTCATACTGACAGACACTATTATCCCATAATAGTGATGAAACTCTCTATTTTTAATTCAAATCTGTTTCTAGAATTAGAAGAAAAAAAAAAAAAAATCAACCAAATTGCTTATTTCATATGTCTCAGATACTTTGCAAGTTTCCTCCACTTGCTAAGAAACTTCTCAGTAATAGTCCACAGATCTAGCTTTTTTTTACATCATGTACAGGTGGGTTTTTTTTATTTTCTTTGCCTTATGCTTCATATATCTCATCCTAAAAGCCATTAAATTTACATGTTACTAACGTTTTTATATCCTAGGTCCTGAAATACTTGAAAGAAAAAAGTGACTAATGTTCTTGTGGCTCCATTTCATTTGTAAATCTTAAGCTGCAGTACTAACATGTCACAACTTTTTTTTAACCACTTCAATTGCTTAACATTTTTTCTTTTTTATTACTTTTAAAAAATTGAGTAGAATCCTGAGTTGGATGATTCAATGAATGTTAAATTGCTTTAAAATTGCCATGCCAAAGCAAATGAAAATTCATTTAGTTTAAAAACAAGTTATAATTTCAGCCTGCATCCACTAGGGTTAAAACCTGAGTATAAACTTTATATGGGAAACCAATACAAACTTAAGCATAGCAAGCATTACAACAAACAGTATCATATAATTTTAATACTAATCTGATTCAGTACATTATTCATGTATTAATAAGACAGCTTAGTTTCAGCTTTCAGTACTGATACAAACTACAGAATGCACTTATAAACTCCCATTTCTATACCAATAATTTCATGATAGCAGATAGAATTCTATGTACTTCGAAAATATTTTTGTAAACAACTGTCATAAAACAGCCTCACAGGAAAAGGATTAAAATTTGCTAAACTGCATTAAGTTATTGAATTTAGCAAGAAATAGAAGACATTAAATTCTAATTTCCAATTAGTCTTTAATATATTCAGTATTACATTAGGAATACATAATCACAAGTTCGAACTTCCATAGAAGGCCCACCTTAAAAAAAGATCTCAAACAAATTTAGAACAGCCCTTGTGGTGTGATTGTTATATTAAAGAAATTACCAAAAACTTAGTTTGAAAACAGACAAATCAGTGGGGATAAACCATATAATGACATAGTATCTTCTGAATAAAATAGATGTTAGCTAACTTAGAAATAAATGTTTCTGTAGTTTTCAAGCACTTTTAAATGAAGTGCTTTTATTTGAAAATGTAAAAAGAATCTATCTGAGAAATCAGTGAATCACAAAATAAATTATTTATTAAAATTATATTTCACAAAAGAATTATCATTGTCATGTCTATATTGAGGATTAACATATAAATATGTATTTACATAATGTCATGCTAGAATACAATTAAAACTGTTACAAAACACTTCAGTTAATGTTTGCTAGAAAGACAAATGTTATAGTGTTAACAGAGGTTATTACACTTAGCTTTGTCAGTTTTGTGCACAAAATGCACAAATTGAAGCACATACAGAAACCAACTACACAACCACAGATACATGTTTTATTCTACATATTTACACAACTGTGTAGTATTTGTCATCCTTTCACAAAAATGGAAAAGTCATTGATAGGCTTTCAACTAGTGAAACTACATGGCATGGCTGACTTTATATTGAACTAAATCTTAATAGTGTCCACTTGGGAGTTTCGCTCTATGCCATAAATTCCTGTTATATTAAGACTGATGATTTCATGGACATTTCCGAAAGCCAATCAATTTAGTCTCTCAGTTACTGGTTCTGTAAATCCAAAATAACACAAGTCTTTTTTCCCTGAACCCCTTCATTCTGTGACGTACCATCAACATCATCTGCAGCTTCGCTCTCTTCTTCTTCTAGTATTTCAAAAGGAGTCAATACATCATAGAGAAATGAGAGAAAGCCATAAAACCAATCAGAGCTTTCCTCTGCTAAAATATTAAGGACTTCCTCAAGGGAATCAATATTTTCATTACTGCCATCTTTGGTCAGGCCTATACAAGAATAGAGGAGAGAGAGGGAGAGAGGGGGAGAGAGAGACAAAGAGAAGGGAAAAAAAGAGACAGCAGTTAGGTGGAAAGAGGAAACTGTAAAAGGAGGATCTGTGAAAGACATCTCATGTCACAGACAGCAGTCTTTACAGGAATGCTAATTAGGAAATAGAAAAATGTTAAGAAAGTTGAATCTTTCAAAGCACAGAATCCAATCTGGACAATAAACATGCACAATATTATGCCAAAACCTTAAATAGAAGGTGGCAGATTTGCTTTCCCTTCTTTCTAGTCCTAAATCCAAATCCATTTATATGTAGTTTTCTTGCCACACCATTTACCTTTAAACAATTTTATAACAGTTATCCTCCACTACTGAAAATCATCCAAGTTGCCTTTTTTTTTTTTAAACCATCATGTTCAAATTTTAGAGCTTGCAACTGATAGCTGAGAATAACATTTAAAAGCAAACAGTACTTTAACAAACTTTTCACAGACATACTCTTAAGGATAACATTTATTCTACCATGCAGAATTTTGATTTTGCTTAGAAGTGAGGACTCTTAATTGCGGGGGGTGTGCGTGTTGTTTTGTGGTTTCTTTGTTTGTTTGGATTTGTTTCACATACTTCTCAATCATTTTTCTTCTATGATATGTATTCTATACTATATACTTGATCCTCAGGAATTAATCCCAAATCTGAGGATATAAAGAACACCAGATAAAAATGAATAGGTACCCAATACAAAGGTGTATATATTGTTACATAGAAAATCTAAAGCAGACTAAAGACAGCTAAAGTAGAGATGGCCAGAGCAGCTAAGAAAGAGCTCGTCACTTCTAAACTCGTAACACCAGAAGTTGCTACCCTGGGCTATGAGACCCACTGATCTAACTGGTGTTTGTAAAACACAAATAAGCCATGATTAATGCTTTTTTTTCCCCCTCCTGGTTTTTGTTTTGTTTGTTGGGGTTTTTTTTTTTCTTTTTAATTAAAGTCCACTGGTTTACAGTTATTACTAAATAACATTTCAACTTTTCCATTCTGGGAAAAGTACAACAGAATGACTAAGCAATGACAAACATCAATTATTGGTAAGTTTTAAAGCAGGGCAAGGAGGAATTTCCCCCACTTCTAACCAGAACAAACCTTTGTTTGTGTTGGAAGGAGAAGCAGAAAGGTGGATTAAGTGTGAAGACAGATTATTGAGACAAAATTAAGTGAACATATTGCACATGCAGACTACAAAGCAGTATTAAGTGCAGGTTAATGAAACATTCAAGATAAGGGAGTTCATGGCAAAGACATTCAACACATTTCAACACGTTTTTCTTACAGCACATAGTGAAAGTATCAATGATAATTCTGAGGAAACTTCCAAGTCCATGATGTTCCACATCCTTGTAACTGGATGTCCAGAACCTCTACTTGAGTGACCAGCCATTCTCAGTATTTTTCACTGGATAGCCCAAAGGCTTAAAACTGATAGATTGAATCCAGGAGGCAATCAAGGTATTATAAATATCCCTCTCCAACTTCTTCCATGGCTTAGTTCTATAAAAATTAAATTTTATAGACTTAACTTTATGCATGGTAGTCAGTCATCATTCTAATTTATTTTCAAGATTCGGATCAAGCAAGATGTAAAGACATAAATTGAAGTATGTTTTACTTTACTATAAATTCTCAATTTAAGAATGGAAACCTGGATCTTAAAAAAAATTAAAATAATCAAATCTAACTTACAAACACAATAGATTTGTATCATTCTACTCTGTCAGGATCTGGCATTAAAAAAAAAAACAACAACCAACTAAAACCCAAGTTACCACTCACAAAAGACACGAGGCTTTAGATAACCCTTCTGCAAGCACATGAAGAACCATATAGATACTCCTGTTCTTGCACTAAGTCAAGAATAAGAATCCTGGGCAATTTCTTTGCAAAATATAACATAGCGTGCAGCAGCATATTTTCTTTGAAAAGATTGGGACACCAAAGGGAACAATAGAAACTGGAAGAATGTATCTTAGAGTCTTTACAATTAAAAAAAAAAAAAAAAAAAAAACACCAAAAAACAACAAAACCCCAAAACCTTTCCTTACAGTTCTTTACAAAAACTATTCATGATTAATAAAATGGCCTTTGAATCTAAGTGGCTGGAGGGTGGGGAAAGAATTTTCAGCCTGAGTTACAGAAAGTAACACACTATTTCATATAATTATCTTTTTTCTTTCTTAGAAAGAGTTAAAATAAAAAAAAGAACCCAAACTAATACTCAAACTGGTTTTGGTCTTCATTTATCACCATAATCAAGAACTGCTTTTCAAAGTAAAACTCACGTACTGATAAGAACACATAAGCATGGGAAGAAGTGCCTGCAAATGGTGACAAAACTGGAACTGCCCAACCAGGCAGACATACCACGTTAAATCAGTGACCCACAGGAAGTAACTACTTTACTCCAAGAGAAGTCTAAATATTACAATTTAAATCAAACAGCGATTAAGGGAGTCAAAATCTTTTTATCTATTCAACAGTGTTACCACAACCTACGGTGCAGAGGGCTTGACTACATTCATTTAACAAGACAAAGCCTTTCTTCTCCTGCAAACATCTCTTTTATGAGAATGAGCATACGCAAGCCTTTAATATTTAGAAGTGCTACAATAGAACATGAGAAAACTAGAGAAGAGTATGAAACGTATCCTGAACAGCTGAACCATACAAAAGCATTCTTTTAACTCCTAGTATCTCAACACAGACTTTTTGAATGTGCCATCTTTGTATGACTGCTTGCAAAAAAATTTTTCTACTATAGGTGCACCAGGGAAAAAAAGCTGGTTTACAGAAGCTTGGATTCTGCTTTTTACTACTTTGCTGGTACACTAATTTTGGGGTTTTTTGGTTTGGTTTTTTTCCTTTTTCTGTATAGCCAGACTATGCTGAACCAAATGCACAAGAACAATATATTGATGACTTACTGTAGCTGCAGTTCCAAAATTATACTAACTACTGTGGCCATTTAAGTAGAATTTCTCAGGATATTATTGCTTGTTAAAAGGACAAAGTACAAAAAAATGGCTCAGCTTCAAAGATTCTATTACAACAGACATTGGTATTCCCTATACATGTATTTCTTCATAATACTACTAAAGCCACTGTTTCTTTGTACTGAGCTAAAAGTACTGAGGTGGAAAACTCTTCCTTAGAAGAATAACCCCTTTCAAAGACTAATCAGAATGTAGTAGACAAAAACTTGGAAAAGAATTACTGATAACAGCAGCCCTCAAAGGAGTGGATTAAGAAGCCTCTATTCCCATTACCAAAAAGAATTCAGTAAACAGAACATTAGAAATACCTGTGAAAAAGAATCCACCAGGTAACTGCCAACTAGCTTCACCAAGCTTGCACTTCCACCCTGGATATTTTTTTTAAATAAATGAATACAAAACTAAGTCAACAAATATTTGAGGTCGGTTGGCTACTTGGGTTTTACATGGGGCTCCATCTCCCCTCGCCTTTACTTGAGGGGCAGGGAAGAACATACTTCTTGCACGTCATTTTTAAAACTACACAAACACCTCAAGAAAACTTAATTTGTCAAACCTCCTTTGATTTACACAAATAAAAAGAACAAGCCCTATCACACCTTATACATACAAAAAATAAAATACTAATTTTTAATTCTTCTATTTAGGTGTGCACAAGTATTACAGAAAACTATGAAGGTATCAGCTTCTAAACCAGTCTTTGAAACATAAAATAAACATGCTGGCAGATGCATTTCTCAGAATTAAATTAACTTTAAAATGTATTTATAATTAATATGCAAATTAAATCTTTAAATTTGTAGCAAAAACTAAAGATTATGGAAGTCGACATTAAACCACTACACATGCCACAATTTCAATATATAGTAGTTTAGTAATAACTACTGAACAGAAAATAAAAAAGCGTATGACTTCCTAGCATTAAACATCAAACAGTAGGATTTCCTTTTAAAGTCAATAATAAATTAGCAGAGAAACCACTTGATGTCATAGTAGTCTGACTCAGAGAAAAAAAAAGTAACGAGTCTTCAAACACAGCATATGTATTAACAAAATCATCACAAATAAAATATAAAAGAAGCTATGCATTCAATATTTAGAAAGCTACCCTACTGCAGTTGAATGTAGACTTACTAGATGATTTTCTTTACTACAAAGACGTAATTCTGGAAGACAAATTCCTGAAGAGGGAATCTAGTCTACCAGTTTCTGCATCAATGAAATAATTTTAGACTGCATGGTGGCGTTCATTTTTTAGTTCATATTAAATATTAAATACAAACAAGTGCAATAGTTTACTTGGATCTTCAGTTAACACTATTATATGGTAGTTACTAGAAAATATTATCAACGTCATGTAACTTTTCAAAATTTACCATTTTCTTCGTACTGCAGAAAATACTTTTTAAAATTAAATGAGATTAAAACAAATTTCTGAGCAAGTATTCAAAAGTAATAAAAATAACTTTTGATCCGTGACCTTTTAATGTCACATTTGAAGTATAAGGTTTAAATGTATGATAAGACAAGCTTATAATAGAAACACTGTCATGTACTGGCATAATTCCCAGCTCTATCAAGTTGCATAAAACAGAGAGAGATAACAAAGTAGCAGCATGTTTCTGGCTACCACCTTGGTAATCTGAATCCAACTAATATGATCCACAAGGGATTGATATCCACTTTCTATACACTACATAATCCTAATCTTTCTCTGTCTATTGTAACTATATAGTGTTATCTTATCTACCATTTATAACTAACAACCAGTTTGTAGCTCAGAAGTCATTCAGACCCCAGGAGAGTCTTTGGAGTGCCTCTCACATTTACACCACTGCAAACTGGTTCAGTAATTTTGATGGCATGGGTTTTCTTTAAACCATGAAGGTATTAAACAAATGAACCCTCCCCAGAAGATCTGCTTATTTCTGCAAACGTAAGTTGGGAAAAATAAACCGTTAAAAAACTGATTTTTATGGAGTATGAGCTTCAAATAGCAAGCCATAACATCCTGATACACTATTGACATACCATTGATAACTAACTAGTTTGAGACATTCCACTTTGCCCTCTGCTCAAGCTATTATATACTATTTTGTCGTTTTGTTTATGTTTAGATGGCTAGGTTTGTGTGCTCAGAATAGATTTACATTTGAACAAGTCAATTTTTAAAAGTAAATTTCTAACATCAGGTATGCAAGAATTATCTATCCAATGCTTGACTGTGAAGCTGAAGATGGTAGTGCTTTAACTGCTAGATGTAGATAGAAGGGCAATATCATGAAGCATATATAGTAATTGAAATTTCTCTTTGAAGATACACAGTGAGCAGAAGACATTCTCTGAAACTCCAAGGAACAGAAGCCTAAAAACAGTGTTTCAAAGTCAAAGAAGAAAAATCCACATCATGCATGACCGCTGAAGCGCAAAGAAAACCAACAGACCTGTAGAGAACTCTGAACAGAGGAAAAGACTAATAAAATATGCTAAACAGTGATCTAGGAAGCACAAAGGCCTGTTGGAAGTCAAATTTAAAATTAAAAATGGACATAACACATTAACATAAACAATGTTTTAACTCTTGAAGCATATTACGCCCTGCATCTGAGTAATAATCACAGCCTTCTTTCAACTGTCTACAGCAGCATCAACCACCTAACTTCAAAATCATCCTATAAATGCTTTCCACTTATATTGCTATATTAGGAGAAAAAGAACACAACCTGAACAAGTTTCACACACAATCCTACAACCTGCATTAAGAAAAAAACCCACCACAATTTAATCATTTTAAGTTCTCCAATCTGGAAAAAGCAGAAATATTGTTTTGACATTAAACAAAAAACAAACATGAATGACAAATGAGTTACATAGATTATTCCACCCGTTTGTACTTGCCTAGCAATACTTTAGCATCTTCCACATCAAAATCTCCATCTCCATCAGCATCATATATCCCAAGCTTGCCTAGAAATGCAAAGAGAGGGAGAAGAGACAATTAAGGATTCAGCAGTTTGTTTCCAGCACAGTGTTTTCAATGTGCAATGGTTGACTGTCAATGCCAGGCTGTTACCACATTTATTTATTTTTTTTATGATTTAGTCATACAACTCTTAACCACATTTTACATTTCCTGGGAAATATCACAAATATTAATAATAATATTAAGTTCCTTTCTGCACTTCCTAGACTTCAGACTGAACATGAGTCTTTCTCACACATTTCTTTTGATGTTCACAGATTTAAAACAAATCTGTAATTAAGTGATGCACTTTATGTGAACATGCTTTGCTCAAAATAAAATTTAAGTTCACAGGGAATTCAACATGTTTGAGGGGAAAGGAATAATAAACCAAACTAATCAAAAAAATCACCATTTGTTTTCTGATTATATGCTTCTTGCCATTCTAAATTCTCAGGAAAAAATACGTATGCAACTTTTAGTGTCAAGTTAATAGAAAGTAAGGAACCTAATTGAAGGACAAAGGAAAATATACATAATTTTTTATGCAACAACTGCATAAAATTCACTGCAGACAAAAAAGTTGTCCATTCTTTTATAGGTGACCAACACACCAGACATCTCCCTTTTATTTTTGAAACTGAAGCTCTACCAACCCTAAGTATAGGCAAAAGGAGAACCTAGTTATTCAAAAAGAATTTTTAGCAAAGAATTGTGGTATCCAGGATTAGAAGCATCCTGGGATCACCAAGTGAGTAGGGAGCTATCTATCTAATTAGTTTTGATAAAATTCAGACAATTTTTAATAGCATAGAAACTCTGCACACTGTTTGCAGAAGTCCTTATGGTTTGCCAGTTTAATATATTTGACATTCTTTAAATGGAGGCAGAACTTGATTGTCATTAAAATAAATGAAACATAGTTCTTAATATGGTATTTAGAAAAATAGAAAACAGTTTTGTCGAAGAAAAAGTTCAGACTTGGGTCTAGAACAGGCGAAAATAAGGCCATCAACATTTTATGGAAGCAATGAATTATGAAGATTCTTTATTGGTTTATGGTTAAACATAGCAGAGTGGTAGAATAAACTTAATTCTCTAGAAATAAGAATTGCATCATCTTCAAAACCATGAAGAATGAGACAGATGAGAAATGACCGAGTTTCACGTCATTGTAGAAGAACAGTAATTGTCTCAAAAATTAAAAACATTAAAAAGTAAACCAAAATTCTTAGCCAAGGGACTGTAAAGCAAGCTTATTTCTCTAATATCCTACCTTGTAGGACCTCTGACAAGTTATAACGGAAATCCTTTGCTTTGGCTGCATGCATGGTAAAAATATAGAAACCATTATTTGCATCACTAGACCCAAAGAAGTTTCAAACCAGAAGCTTCTCTTAAAATCAGTCCAAATCAAAAGCATGTACCAAAAGATTTGCAAAGCTGTAAAGCTTGTAAAATCAGCAGCTGCAAAAGCGCATGTTGACATCAGGACAATAGCTCTATCTATGGACATACATCTTGAAATTTGAGACATTGATTTTTACCCTTCAATATCATATTAACAATACCATCTTAACACTGTCATATTGAGATACAGTTATCACTGTTACAAGCTTTAAACTGAGGTCATTCAACAGCTCATTCATGAGAGGGAGACTGATCAATTGTCCCAACTCCACAGGCAACACAGTCCAGCACAGGAGTGGTAACATTACCTGCCCATTTTCTGCTGCAAGTTTCTGAGAGCTTAAATTGAAGCAATGCATATTTAGCTGATATTTCAAATGAACTACAGTATACGTGTTACAAAGAGACCCAGATCTCTCCTTGGAGATTTCTTCCATTCTTTAACAAATGCTGTAATAACCTTTTTCAGTCTTATGAGAATCCCATTTTAACATCATAATAGAGTTCAGCATTAAAATATACTTTTTGAACTACATTGCCTATTCTTATCATGTAGGTCATTTGCAAACACTGCAGTAGTCAAATCAGCTATCTAGAAATTTAAAATGACCTCCATTTAATGCATATCATAATAATTATTAGAAGCAACTTAAGATTTAAAATTCTTACCTAGAACTTCTTCATAATCTACAAGTTCAAACCAGACAACTGCTACTGATGTCCAAACTCCCAGCAAAGCAATTACCATAAACCAGGTGAAAAACGAGCTTCCAGAGAGTCCTTCTTTCTTTCCATTCTTGCTTCCTCCATGCTTAGTCTCTGTTAAAATAAGGTAAACAAGTAGGAAAAAATATTTGTGTAAGACTTAGAAAATCATGGTTCAACATATAATTCTAACCTGTGTTTCTTATGACTACACAGAATACAAGACATTTGAGTAACACTTTTTTTGTTCTTTTTGGTTTTTCAAACTTCACCACTGTTACTTGCTTTTCATAACACTGCAAATGATGGTGGGAAGCTCAATGATCATCTAAGTAAAAGCTCTACAACCAACCAAAACCCAAACACTCGCATGTAATTTATTTTAACAACTTAGCTGGACATCTCCCCTTCCTCCCCTTATGTATATTTATACAGAGCTTAACATTTTTGAGATGTTTTGCATTTGTGACAACAGTTCTCAAACTGCCACCAGAGGGCAATATGAGCAGCAGAACCACTTTGGAAGAAAAGCATTTCTTCTGAAGCAAGTTTCAAAGCTAGTTGAATTAGCCCACAGAATCAACATGAAAATTCCAATAGCCTAAGAGGGCTCCAAAATCTATATTAAGGATAAGACTCCAAGTTCAGACACCCTACCAACTAAAAAAAATCTTCCCTGTTGGCTTAGAATCAAGCAGATTCACTACATGCTGAATACCTTTAGATTTCCAGTCCTATGGAATATACAAGTGAAAGTATGACACAGCGATCTAATGCAAATCACAGCTTCATTTGTAACTGCACATATGGAAAGTAAGTGTATATAAAAAAATCCAGTAGTTACAGACAAACCACTGAGAAAAGAAATATCTCAGCCTAGCATATATGTAGGGGGTTTCAAATGGGCATCAACACTAGAAAAAACATAAATTGCTTCGTCCATTGCTTTAAGATCATTTTAGGGTAAGAGGGGTACATGTAGGAAACAAATGTGCATCCAAAAAGACCTGTGGCCTTTCTCCAAAGCTAAACATCCGCTCTTCTGCCTCCTATTACTACTGCCGCAAAGCTGGCACTTGGCCACAGTTTCATGCCTAACAGTCTATTCCACTTCATTCCCCTCTAAGCACCGGCCTTTGCCAGTTCAGCCACATTCAGTCCTAGTTAGTGAAGTTAAGCTATTTCTTACATATTTTGGAATATTCAAGGAAGTTTGTCATGAATATTGTGATAGTATAATAAGGTAGGGAGTTATTTTTATCATACTAATTACAAGTAATGTCTGATGTCTTTATCAACATTGATCATAGAAAAAACCAAAAATAGTCTCGGCTAAATATCAATATGATTGGTTTTAAAGAAAATGGAGTAGCTCTGAAAGATGATTGATTGTAATGACAGTAATGAGAGATTGGTGACTTCTTTGTGTATTAGATATTATATAGAAGTACTTTCAGACCCTGCTTGCAATCAGGTTCACAGCTGTAATAAACTAACCTTTTATTACATTCACTGTGCTATATACTGAAATCAGACCAATAAAAAAACCCAACTGACTCACATCAGCTCTTAGCCAGCTCAGCATTTTATTGAAAAAACATATTATTTGATTAAGCCTACTCTGTACAAAGATCAAATACCCACTATTTTGTATGTTTTCTATATTACAAACAAAGTTCCCTTGGTATAGGCTGCCCAATAATTCAGAGAAACAGAGACAACTTGGCCTCACGTCAGGAATGTCATCACATTCAGAAACAGAACTGACTGTGTATAAAAAATATTTAAAGTACTCTTGACCAGGAAATATTCATATTCAGAAATAAACAGACTATTTAACAGCAGAACTTCACTAGTCCTGTGTTCCAATGCAGCTAATGGAAGCTTGTATGTATTTAAAATTAAACCATAAGGGTAAAAACATTTTAAATTATACCAGGTTACAACTTTGTTCTAGAGCATATTAGGTATTAGAAGAGGCAAACACTAACAAGAATTTTGCTGTTATTTCACACTTATTCATTTACCTTATTGTTTTCTAGTGTTTACTGCTAGTTGCTTCTCAAGAAAGGGGCTTTACTTATTAGAACAGGAAAATGGAAGACAAGACAATTAAGTAATCAAGCATAGCTGTTCATATTTTTTACAGTCTAGAAGACATGCAAATCCCTCAAAACCAAGTTCTGCTATAAAAATACCATTCACAACTGTCACAACACTACATTTTTGTGCTGTGGCTTCCTATCTTACAGGAAAATTATTTTCAAAACTCTTGATTCTGCTAAGAATTCAACCACAGCAGCTTGATCAGGCAACGCTTCAATATTAATTGAAGTTATGTAACATAAAATTTACCTATGGCATGCACAGATAACCCTACACATGGGTCAGAACAAAATGTTGCAAGGACTGAAGCTGGCTCAGAGCTCATTCCAGTTAATTCTCAATTCAAGCCCTTTCTCTGCACATGCTGCCAGCCATGTCAGAAGTAGGTCACTTGCCATATCTGGTAAGCCTGTGCTTGCACCACCAGATGTCTTTATGCAGACATCAGAAAGTCTTAAAGTGTGCTCTATTCCTCAGCGGCAAATCTTTTAAAGTCCTATACTCACCCATCCCCCATTAAATCACACTTACATTAAGGTGTACGAAAACCTTCTTCCTTTTACTTATGTTAAATACACCTAGTAATTTCACATAGTCCACAAATAACTTCAAAGTCAGATATCTGAAGACAAAACTACGTTTCTTACATTAAAGTGTGCTCTACTCAAGCAAAATCTTAAGTTACAATTAACCACCTGCCATAAACTCATGACATACCTCTACTCCAGAGAACATTCAATCAAAGAGAACAAAGGCAGCCTGTAATGCAGATTAGAACAGCAAACTGGCTAGAAAACGCCAACATACCACAGCAAGCCAGTTATTTTGCTGATTACAAAAGCAGACACAGCCGGTATTTGAGACTATGCATTTTCCACTTGTTGACAAAAACGTTAGGATTCTACCTGTGTCATCAGCCATAACATCAGCACTCGATTTCCCCAGACAGAGTGAGTGTGTCGGTATCTCCAAAAATTAATGTTGAAGGTAGAATAAGAAATGATTTATCCTCACTGTAGTCCTGCAACAGGAGCAAACAAGTTTCCTAAAGCCAGCTCAGCTGGAACCCGAAACTGGACCCATGAGAAACCTCTCCTCCAAATCTATTTTTAGAGCAGTTATCCTCAGGAGCCAAACGCTTTTCAGAACTCATATGGCAATCTAGGTCTGACGACAATCAAATTCACTTACTCCTCCAAACAGAGCATCCTGGGTAGTTGATTCTTTCCCCTCCCCTTAATCCTCCGACACAGCAGCAAATGAAATGGAGCACACTGTACTGTAGTATTTTCACTGCAATGTATGCCACAGCATCTGAGCTCTAAGGACATTAAATCCATCAGCATAAGCTGAAACACAAGTCCGGACACAAAGCTTGCCTGCTTGCACTTGTCAAGTTGGCCCTTGCCCAAGAAACTTTCTCCATGTTGGCACTCCTCTACCAGGCTTCCCGAGTATCCTGTAGAGATGGCTCATTTGAAACTTGCTAACTACTTTAAGAATCAAAGCCTGCTAATTTCTAAGACATAGTTTTGAGTCTTCTAAAAGAGTTACTCAAAACCAACCATGCATATTCCTGCCAAAGAATTTTCAGATAATAACTGTTCCCCTGGTATACCTCATGCTTGCTTCTAAGCAGACCTAAAGGAGGGTTACTGATAGTTTTGCCAAAGCAAAGCCTGTTTCCCTAGAGTGCAATACACCACTTGCCATAAAGCTAAACCAGGAAAAAATTCTATTGCTTGCTTGTTAAAAGTAGCAGAGGTGTTGTTTTTGCTTTGTTGCCCTCACTTTCCAGAAAGGACTAACACTAACTCATCTCACTCACCCCTCCTTTAAGTTCTGACAATATGAATGCTACCTGCACAATTTAAAGCAAACACCAATGCTTAATGATCGAACATACTCTCTTCTTCTCAAGGACCAGAAAAGGAGGAAAAACCCACTAATACACTATTCAACTTACATCTTCAATTTCAGCAAACTATTCTTTTCCCACTGCATTTCAAACAAAAGCCACCTCCCTTGTGGGTGGGAGGAAGACAGAAAAATTCCTTTCTCATTAACAGCAACCCTATGTAAAAACTTGAGGATCTAGCACTCTGCCGTTCTTCTCCCATGCTTCTTTAAATAACACAGCGATCAGGTAGATGAAGTGAACAGTAGAATGTCACAGCTACTTTGAAAAACAACTTATGCCTCCTGTGGTTTTAACATCCAGCGACTAATTACCAAAAGCAATTCACAATAGCTCAAGGGAGAAAGAAGTGAGAAATAACATCTGAGTTTAAGACATTTCAAAAGGATGCAAGGGAATTACAGGCAGTTGATTCTGTAACTGGTGTGTGTTTTAACTATCTTTAAAACCACCTGAATATATCAAACAGAACAGATGCTCTAAGAAAGACCTCCTGACTAGTACATTTCAGCAACTCACATAATGCACGAGCAATTTAGAGCAAGACAGGAGGAAAATTTAAACAAAGGGTAAAAGTCACCAAATATATAAAGAAATCAAGAGCTTATTAAGGAAAATAATTTTGCACACAATCATATGTGGTCTATTGCATGTAAAACCTATATTGTTTTGACAGGTATTATATTAGGCAATTTGTTGCAAATTCACTTCAGCTGCACCTGCATTTGCAGATACCAGATCCTACTACAAGTGGATTCATGGCACATTCAACCAATGCCGAGAACCTGATGTCCATGTTCTACGTATTTTGAGGGGATTGATCCAAACTAGATCTTACCTGGCTGAATGCCTGTAAGTGGTTGCAGCAGAACTTTCTGCTTCATTTCACTCAAACCTAAGTAAGTATATTGAGGGCCAACAGTACAATGCATAAAAGCAAAGTGAGTGTAGACAGTCAATAAATTAGTTTCAATCATACATTCCCAATCTGAACTAACACACATATCTTGACCCTTAACCAAGTACCAACAGCCTTATCTTGTGCCCTTTAAAAAGCAACTGATTGCAAGAACATGTCTTCCCAAGAAATTACAAACATCTTCCTTCCTGAAAGGGGAGGCTCCAACTAAAATGGGGAAGCTCTTCAGACTCATCAAAAGGAAGATGGACCAAAAGGTCACAAAACAAACACCCCATGAAAAACATACATTAACACACACCTTGAAAAATACAGCTTACACATGTCTCTCTGAATGCCACACTTCCAAAACCAAACAACATAATTTTAGTTAGCTTTTCAAAAGGCAAAGGTTAAATTGAATGATATATATTTAAAATACACTTCAAGATTGAGAAGGCTAAGCCAACAGTGCAGACTTCTTGCAAGGTCTCGCTCTACTGTGTACAAATGCTGGTTTGCCTGTTGGTTCTTTTTTGAAGGAACTCAAAATTATTATTCTTCACCTCACTTGAAAATAGTTTTTAAAGTTGAAACAGTAATACAAGTTAGTTTTGGTACAACTATGTAGTCCATGCAATTTTATGTAAATTTAAAAAAGCGTAATTGACAATAAGGACTAGCAGGACTACTTCCACCTGTAGATCACTACCAAACTGCAGGCAGAGAGGCTTAGAGGGAAAAGAGTCAATTATGAACACAAAAATAAAGGCAGGATTCAAAGCACCAAGCTAAGCTTTTGTAATGTGTATAATTATTTCCAACAAAGGTGCATTAGGAAGTAATACTGAAGCAATTATGGATTATCACACTAAGAGAAGGGTGCACTGCAGCAGGCAGCTGCTAGAAATTAGGAAAACACACTAAAATGACAAACAACAAAACACTAACCTCAGAGAAATAACTAAAAATCTCATTTCTTAAGTAAAAATTATCAATCAGCTAGACCATAGGGAGACTTTAGAACAAGCTTGTTTTAAAAGCAAAATGCAAAGTGATAAAAAAAAAAATATATGGGAGAGAAGTAAACCTAAAATAAGTTAAAATGCAACTGCCCTACCACAAATAGAACAGAACTAGTAGCAGCACAAAGACAGAAAACAACCTCTCTTGTATGAGCATGGCCTACTACCACTTGACATACTCACCAAATTATATTTTCCAGTATGATCAACAGTAAAACAACTGTTGCAAGCCATTCTCGGTAATAAAACTCCAGTTAATTATTTTAAATGGTTTTTACACAAAGTTTTTTTGAGTGGGGTCAGTAACAAAAATTTTGAGTAAAGTATCTGTTAAAGGGAAGTCTACAGCATTCTCTGTTGATACTATTTTCCCCCTATTAAAATATGAGCTAACACACATCCCCCCACTATCGTGAGACAGGTCATATATGTGTACTTGTTTAGGTTATGTATTTCGAAATCTATACTCAATGAGCACATGTATTGAACCGTCCCATTCTGAGAAGTCCACGCACCATGATTGCAAGCGCTATCCTGAGGTACAACAGATTTTCAACATGTAATTTTCATTCAGTGTACAATTCAGTGTACAGGTGGAACAATACACTTTCAATGAACAGATTTGTGCTTTTGATGTGCTTTTACAAACTCTACTTCATTTGTAAGGGAGGCAGGATTACTGTTTTATTTGTTTACTTGAAGACAGAACTGAGATTTTTACTAAAATACTTACGAAATAAATATTCTATTAAATTGTGTAAGTACTTATATATAGGATATATTACATATAAATATACTATGTTTCTATAATCAATTCTAAATATTCCAACCTTAAGCTTTCACAAATAGCCATATCCACTCTTAGAAATTTTTGCTTGTTTTACAATCATGATAGCAGGGTCTTTAGAGACAAGATCTGAAGCTTAAGGTAAAGGTTTACTTTAAATAAATTCAATATAAATTCTTCGTGATACAAACCTGATTATTCCTTTTGGTATCTAGGAAACATTCTTCAGCACTGTAACCTTAGTAAAAGGTTGGGGGGGGGCTTTATTATTATCATCATCATTATAAACTAGATCTCTGCTTTGCACTTCATATAATCTAGTCTACATGGTTATAAAGATAGCTGTGCACATTACCAAAGAACTTCAATACACTAACTCAGAAACTTACTAGTTATGAACAGGGAAATGGATGGAACAGAAAGAGCTGTTAGTTCAAAGAAAAAGTCCAGTACTTAAAGTTGAAATAACAAATTAGCCAAATTAAAAGCAATTTAGGCCTTCCTATTGCCACTTCACCGATTTTACTTTAGTATTTGAGGAACTTTTCCTTATTCCACATATAATCAATCCTGACAAAAACCTTAAAGATCCTAATTTCCAATTCCTACAAGATTTCACATAGTAAAATATCTACAATACAAGCAATCAAACCAGGGCCTGCAGCAATAGGGCAAGGGGTAATGGGTTCCAATTAAAAGAGGGTACATTTAGATTAGCTACTAGGAAGAAATTCTTTACTGTGAGGGTGGTGAGACACTGGAACAGGCTGCCCAGAGCAGCTGTGGATGCCCCATCCCTGGAAGTGTTCAAGGCCAGGTTGGATGCAACTTTGAGCAACCTGGTCTAGTGGAAGGTGTCCCTGCCCATGGCAACAGGGTTGGAACTAGGTGATCTTTAAGGTCCCTTCCAACTGAAGCCTTTCAGTTGATGATGAAAAAATAACAAACACTGAAAACAAGAGCAAAGGCATAAATCCAGGATTTGACAACTAAACAGGCTGATTGAGGAGATGCTGAGGGTAACCAAGTGAAACTGTGGGGAGGGGAGAAATGCATCACAAAGTATGTTAAAAAACTCTAGAATTGTAAGTGCCCTGCTGCACTTCCCTAGTGAAAGGAAGCTCTTTCCTTCAACAAATGAGGCAATTCCATTGAACCATCTCCTTGAATTCAGAACTTAATCTGGATGTGAAAGATCAGAGATTCAGTTCTCTTTTCTGAGAAACAGTGTTTGAATTTCTTCAGAGGTATACAACACATTTTTAAGTATACCCAAGGGTATGAGAGCAAAGCCATTTTAGTCCTTCACAAAGAAGCTGTTCATTAGTGCACAGTCAAATCTTAACTGGCCACAACAGCAATCTCTAAGAGAGGAGCTCCACAGAACAGACTACAGCCCGGTTTTTCCCCTCCTTTCTAGGTAAAAAAGGGGACTCCAGACGTAACAGGCCTATCATCATACTCAGTCTCAGCAGGCTGAATCTCATTTCACATTGGTTTGGAACAGTTTCAACAAGAATTGAAAGCATACATTCTCACTCCTGTTCAAGTATACCCCATAAACAGCAGCTGCAACACTGAAAGTCAACCAAACTTTTTACTTCTTCAAGAAGAAAATGCAATTATTTTTCTCTTCTGTCCTGGGTGTCAGCTTTAGTTACCAAAGTTGCACAGAAGTAAAACACCACTCTTTCCAGCCCTGTTCTACACAGAATCAGATCTGCAACCTTATTCTTTGAAAATATGCTTCAGGTAAAATAGATGCACATGGGGGGGTGGGGGGTGGGGGTGTATGCTTCAGGTAAAATAGATGCATGTAGGGTTTTCTTTTTTCCTTTTTTATATTCAGTCTATAAAGAGACAGGCTCAATACTTTTTTTAAAAGTCAGCCCATTTCTGAATATAAGCTGTTATAGTTCAAAGTACTTTTAAGCCTATAGATACCTTTCTAGTACACAGGAAGCACCACAACATTTAGAAAAGTTTTTTAGTTGCAGGCTAAGATGATTTATTACTAAGTCAGAATTAATTATTCTTCAGAAAAAAATAACAATACAAAACACAAATAAGATTGTCATGTGGATGACTGATGTCAAGCATCATTCCCAGGGTGGTTTTTTTAATTATTATTCTTATGAGGTTACATTTACTCTGACTGTAAATAGTGAACAAATCCCGACTGCTTTACATTTAAATGATTCTTCTAAGACATACATACAAAACAAAAATCAGAAAAATTTATTCAGAAGAAATCTACTCACAAACGAAACATCAAAGGAATTACTAGTTCTGGGCTTATTTTTAAAGAATAAAAGTTTTTCTCTCTAAGAGAAGAATAGTCACAAATTAAAGACAAAAGAAACTTAATGACAAATTCTGTCCTAGGATGCTACATAGTTTTTCAAGACTTGTCAGAGGCAGCAAAACAGTTTGCAGTGCTAGCTCTGCACTTTTCAGGGAGGTTTGGAGAGACCAGCTGTTTGCCCCATAAGTGCTGCTGCTGTTAAACTTTCCTATGGAGTTCTGTTTCTCCAAGCATAACTGCTGAAGTCAGAAGAGGTAAAAATGAATACAGATACATGTTACTAAGAAAAAATCCTGAATCTGCATCTGCTTCTTTTGAAAATGATTCTCTGTCTAGCACATTTATAAAAGCTAGTCAAATTTTGTCTACATCATGTTTTGGGTTTTTCTTCTTGGCTGTTTAGATGAATATCTATTTGAATAGTTCTTCAATTTGGATTTATTACAAGGAAAAATGTGCATAATGTGCACACAGCTTGGATGATCAATAATGACATTGCTTACAACTTGGAAGAGTTTTATAATTAATGCTGACTATCAACTGGAACACATTTAAAGCAGTATTTAATGCATCTATCACATACCAGCTGAATAGTTTGGATTATTTTTTTTTTTTAAAACCTTTTATCCACAAACTTAAAGATAGTACAGTAACAGGTTTAAATAGTTAGCACTTCAGGAAAAAATAAAAAGTCCTGTAAAAACAGAACAAAACCATTTTATGTTATCTATTTACCTAATCTAAACAGATTCCGATTCCCACATTCTGGTATTTTTCCCCAAACACTTTAGTCAATTTTTCTCAAGTCTTGTTTTTATGTGTATAAAAACAAAAAAAATAGAATTAATGTCCAAAACTGATGTAGAACTTACCTCTTGTAAACTCACTATACATAAAACATCAAGAAAGAAGTTCAAGGTTAAGACTACAACCTTATAACGAAATTTGTTTGTCTCATGCTATAGGATCAACATATCTGTATAGACTGTAACACTGATAAGACAAAATTCATACTGATTCTAACTGTGCAGATGACTTAAAGATCTTAAATAGCTGCTGCTTTGATTAACCAGCTCTCTGTCACTGAACATTTGGAAATAAGATCTAAAATTATCTGATCTACCTATCTCATGTTTGAATGATTTAATGTAGCCAATAGTCCTACATAATTACTAGGTTAATTAAATGTTTGGTTGTATTTAGGCCAAAGCAGAGTTCAGGAAAGGTAAAAGTGGAAAGGAAATACAGGAAATACTTAAACACCCAACATGCAAATTCTGCCAGTGGTGACCTTTAAAAAAAGTTTCTATTACATAAGGTTGAAAATCCTCATCTCTGTGTATAGCACACAGGCATTAATTTTAGGGCATTTTTTCCTTGTTCCAATTTCCTATCCTGTAATGTGGGTCACATTAATTTGTTTTAGCAACAAGTCCTAATTAAATCACAAAATAAAGAAAACAGATTACGTTGTTTCAGTTTTTTCTATTTTTCTCATGGTCTGAGCAAGTTTCAAATTGTAACAAGTAAAAATCTAGTTACCATGCAAGTACCTACAACCCTGCTATTCACAGGCTTCTGCTCATGGGAAAAAAAGAACATTTTAAAATCCTTTATTTTATGCCTAAAACTGATCAAATTTTCAAGTCTGCTACCTAGTCAATTTAATTAGGTGTTAGTTCAAAGAGGTGATACACATCTGCAACTCCTACAGACGTCAGAAGAGTTTTTAGGTGTCTCATACCTACACTCTTATTAATAGTTGTTAAAATATGTTGTTAGGAGATCTCAGTTGCAAAAGTATTGCTCTTTTCACAACTTTCTTGCTTCAAAAGATATAGCTGTGTCCTCCAATTACTATGGGAAGAAATAATACCACGGTTACAAACTGCTATGTGAACTTTCTTTACTAATAGTAAAAACACAAACAAAACAAAACAAACAGAAAAAACCCACACCACCTTAAAAAAACACTGGCATGGAAAGTGAGATATGCTATAATAGTAATTAATTGTTTATTATTACTCAACCAGAACCTCAGGAAATAAAACTGTAAAACAAGAAAACTGCTGCTCAATTGTTACAAAACCCCTAGCTATTACAGGTTTTAAAAAGAAAGCCTTTAAACAAACAACTCGGTAGCAGTTGTTACGCTGGGTAAGTACATGCAAAGTAATAGTGCAACTCCATATGAAGGAGACTAAAATTTGTTTCATTTATAAAGCTGTCACAAAGCTGGACCACATATACTACAGTCTGTTCAAACTCAGTATATGTTTATCTGCATACTTAATTCCCAGTGTGTTTAAAGACAACAGAGTTACAATTTCCACTTCAAAGCATAGCTCAAAACTCTGCCATGCAAAGAGCTAGCCCGTAGGATGCAGTTAGGAAAAACACTGCTGCAGGCTATCACACAGATTACCAGTTTGTGATCTTCATCGGGAAAGAATCACTTGGGGTAACTCAGAACTTCACTGCTCAAGTTCTCTACAATGAAGAATTCAACATAAGAATTAGCACAGGAACATTTATCACATGTTTCACAGTGATTCAGGAAGGTCCAGCTGAAAACAAGCTTTTTTTCTTTTTGTACAGGTGATCAGTAAAGGGATTTTCAGTTTAAAGAAACAGAAATACCGAAATCTCACCTCTTTATGCACTCTGTAATTAGAAACAACCTTAACATGCATGCCTTCTACCGATTTTTTTGTTTTGTTTTACTGAAGCCCCCGTATATCCGGCCATTACAATAGCATTTCCAAACAAACCATTCACCTTCTACATTCACACCATGCCTCCATGATGACACAATCAAACTCTTAATTCAGCCTCATCCTCCCTTGACACCCAGCCACACAGCAATCTCTTCTATCCAAACGACTTTCCATAAAAGTGTTTACAACCAAAATGAGGAAGGAAATAACAGATAGATTGTAACACAATACATCTGATTATACACTGCACAATTGTAATGTCAAGAGCATAAAGTAAGCATACTGACCAGTACTTCAGATCAGAAATTAGAGAGACAGAATTTGTAGATAGACAGAAGCATGATATATACATAGAATCCATCATATATGAAAATTAGGTATTATACCACAGCACAGCCGGGTAGCTGAGAGAGACCAGAGAAGGCATGGGTAATCCCATTTAAAGCACTGGAAGTAGTAATGTGAAGTTCAGTGCTTCCATGAGCCAACAAGAGCTTCAGCAGGAAATAAGCAACCTGTTTAGCTGATGAACTTTCTCTGCTCTTTAGGTAAATTAAAAAGCTAATAGAAAGCCTTCATCAAGGGAAAGTACACTATAAAATAGTCTTTACAACAGAGATGAGATAAAAAGTCAAAGTTCATGCAAACTAACAGGCACAACTATCTTCCTAGAACTGAAAAAGAAGTACTATTAGTACAAAATCACATTTGGACAATGACATCAGGTCAACTGAAAAAAAATCCAACAAAAAAATCCACAAAACCCCCCAACAAACAACAAACAAAGTTAAAGAAGCCAGAAATTAATGAAAGGATTAGATAAGGGACCTTAGAAGGTCCAAAAGGCAAGTTAAAGGAGTTAAAAGCTTGACAATACATTTGCGCTTAGATATCTAAGGAAACTACCTGATTAACCAGGAAAAAGTGAAATGAAACATGTCCTGGGATCTTGCAGAGAAAAGCGAGAGATGTCAGAAGATAACCTCAATCACTATTACGGAGATTAAAGAAAATTTATCAAAGCAACAGTAGAGTACTTTTGACTTCAATCGGTGTGGCAACAGAGCCTCAGAACTACCAGAGGCAGGATTTTTTTATATATATATATAAAATTGTCTGTAGATACAGACGATGTCTTGTGTTGGAAATGTGGGTTTTGTATTGCGTCTAGCTTGTCATTAGATTAGAACTCCCCCACTTGTCATTAGAAATACAAAGAAAACAAATAGCAATTACTGCACAACTACATAATCAGCGAGAATTACGTTTAAGTAATTTTAAAAACGTAATTCTCGTAAGAAAAAAAGATACCCATACAGCAGTATAATGACAGATGCCTTACTATCAGTACTCCTGCAAGTAAGTATAGCTTACAAAGTAATTCACATTTTGTAAGTCATTTGTATTTCAAAAGTAGCTGGGCTACTTATCCTCATTCTTACTGAAAGGCTTCTCCAGCCACTGCTAATGCCCAAGACATTTCCAAATTTCCCATCTCATGAAATCTGAGGGAGTTAATTCACGACAGGTGACACACACTTGTTCTGTACCAAAACTGTCCCTCATCCAGTGAAGCTTTAAGTAATATTCCAGCAAGTATCTATTACTTCATCTAGCTGTTTAAAATTTATTTTAGTCCTTTTAGAGAGGCTAGAGTTTTTACAATGAATTCTGTAGACTAGTGACAAGAAGCCAGACTTCCTAATAAAGATAATAACACACATATTTCCCTCAACAAGTATCCCCAAACTGTCAAATTTTTACCTGGTTTTCACTTCTGTACTCCAAATAAAATCATTGGCCTATTCATACAATTCAGTAAATGTCACTTTCAAAGAAGTGTCCATCAGTAGCTGTACAAAGATTTTTTTTATTAGGATTGATTTGACAGCTTCTAGTATATGACTTGTCAAAGTAAAAGGTAGAGTTCTAGTTCTAAAAATTATTTAGTTGCAGCTCTGACATTTCAATGAATCTGAAGATACCTATATAAACTACAATTAGAACTATTAGCAACTTATTCTATTTGTAAGATTACTGTCAATATTTTCTGATGCAAAACATAAAAGCAGATTACTACATTCAGATGCAGGCACTGTCTCAGTGCACAGATTTCTAGATGTGCTGTCAGCTTCAGTGGTTTCACAGCTATGAGCAACACCTTGGCAAGAAGCCACGTACTCTCCTACGAACTGCTGTGAAAGTGAATACTACATTATTGACAACTGCCTCAAACTTGAGGTTTCTTCTTCACAGGCTCGATTACTAGCCATCTCAAATTCACTTCCTCATCTCATTTTCACATCCCTCAACTATGGAAGGCTTACTGGCTGCTGTGAAGACTGCTCCTCTAACTGTTACTCTATTCACACAAGAGTAATCATCCATTACTTCTTTCTGCAGCTGCAACTATGAAAACAGCATCAGCTTCACGCTGTAATTTCTACAGTCCTCCAAGGGATTCTAACTAGAAGTTGCTGAAACTAACAAAATACTTGTCCAAGTTTGTCCAAGTTTAAGAGGTTACATCTTAGGCAAGTGCCTAACGCATTACTCATACTGCTTCATCCCCTCACAGATAACAGTAAATAAAGTGTCCCCAGTACAATTATACAAACCATGTATCTTTTAATATAAAGAGCTAAATTTTTACTCAAACTGAAAATAAAAAATTATGGCATACTTTTTTACTTAGCCAGAGATTCAGTTTCCTGATAAATTTGTTTTTCAAAGGTTGACAAACCTTTTAAGTGATATTCAAAATATTCACAGAACCATGTTTAATACTGAAAGATATACCAGGGATGCATGTTCTTAATGCATTATAATTGAAAATCTGTATTTAGGGTGCTTAATACTACATGATGATCAGAGCACCTCCAGTCCAAACAAAAAGTGTAATATAGACACTGGCATAGGCCAGCAATCAAAAAAGGATTAAAAAAACCCCTACCAACAAAACCACTTCCATGAACATCGTAATATTGTAACATGATCTCTAAACTCTTGTATATTTCAGTATATTTGAAAGCTTTTTCTCTTAATTCATCATGTGATAGGTAAAATAATCCTATATGGTTCATCCTTTAATTAATGCTGTTCTCCATATTACTGCTATATTCAAAGAGGAAAACCAGACACTACTTCAGTGTCATTACCACATTTCATCACCAGAGCTCTGTGCGTGTCAAGCTCAAAATCAAAGAAGTTACAAAGAGCAAGCATTCAATCTCTCATAAAAGCACTTCCTTTCTTTAGTGCAGTGTGCAAGGTTCCATGCTGACTGCAGAAGTATGTACCTTTTTCCTCTTTCAAGCATGTTCTCCTATGCTTAAAAATGCTACTGCACACGGAGCTTTCCAGCTTTCCCTACCTAAACTGTTCACACGTAGTAGTTCAGGAATAGTTAGATTTCCTAAGGTGTTCCCTATCGGGGCAGATAGGTAGCTGTATCAAAAAGTCTTCTGCGTGCATTCTTCCAAGATTATTCCTCCTTGCTTCTAAACTCACAGAAACTTAGATGCTATACCTACAACAGATCTAATAACTTTAGACCAGTGCTGCTACACAGGTGAACCCGAGGAGGTGTTCCAAATTTTAACACAAGAATAACAACGACCTCACTAGCACCAGACACTGGGCAGCCCAGTTCTACCCTCGGCTTCTGATAAGCACGGTCTGAGTGCACCTTTCCGGGATACCCGCAGGTGTCGAAACCCGCCGCAGCCAGGCGGCCTGCACGCCGCTCGCCCTTCCTTCGGGGAGTTCTCCAGGGGCGTCCCCACCGCCCAGGCCCGGCCACGCAAGCTTCGCCTCCGCATGAGCTCCCCAGAAGGGGGACGATGGAAATGGCGGGACAGGAGCCCAGCAACCTGCCCCTGCCCCGCGGCGCGGGGGGGAGCGCGGCCCCCGCAGGCCCCCGCCGCGCGGCAAAAGGGGAGGGGGAGGGCGGAGGAGGCCGCACCTCAGCCCGCCGCGGGGCGCAGGCGGCGCGGAAGGCGCAGCACCCCCTCGCTTCGCCCGGGGCCTCCCCCGCGCCGCGGCGAGGGGCTGCAAAGGCCCCTTCCCTTCCCTTCCCCTCCCCCAGCTACGGGGCTCCGGCCGCCGCCGCCCCGCAGCGCTTGGGGCCGCGGCAGCCCCCGCCCCTTCGCCCCAGAACGGCGGCCTCACTCCCGCAGCGGCGCCGCTCACCTCTCTTGGAACCGGGGCTGGGGCTGCTGCCGGCGCCTCTGGAGCTCTTGCGTGAGGCCATGGCACCTCCTGTCAGGCAGCGGGGGGCGGGGGCGGGGCGGAGCGCAGCCGGCGGGGCCGCCGCGAGAACGAGACAAGCACCGCCACCGCCACCTGAGCCCCGCGTGCGGCAGCGCCCTGCGGCCCCCGCAGCGCAGCGCCCAGCGCACCGCGGCCCGTCCCGCCCGCCCGCCGCCAGCCAATCGCGGGGCGCCCACGGGAACGAGGCGGGGCGCCTCTCAGCGCCGATTGGTCGCGGGGCGAGGGGGAGCGGCCGCGTGCCGGGTGCGCGTGTCCGACACGCACCCCACCGCCGGCGCCTTTGAACGTGGCAACGCGGGAGCGAGCGGCGACTTCTCGCGAGGGTTCGGCCGCGCGCGCCAGGAGGGGCTGGGGCCGGGGCCGCGGCCGCCGCCGCTGAGGGGCCGCCGGTTTGGGTCCCTCGTCAGCGGCCGCCGCCCTCCGCCCCTCCTTGCGGGGGGGAGCTGCCCCATCCCGTTCCCTGCTGGTAGGGGAAGGGGCTTGGGCCCTGAGAAAGAGCAGAGCGGAGGCGGGGAGGGGGCGGCTACTGGCTGTCGCTGTGGGGCAGGGGGTTGTGCGGCCCCGGGGTCTTCTAGGTCAGTGAGGAGAAGGAGAGCGGGAAGCGGCGGGGTTAGATGCTGGGAGGCTCGTGTGCCCGCCCGGGAGGGCGGTGGGCGGGCGGGCGGCGCTCCGTGCCCGGCAGCGTCCGAGCCGGAGGCCGGGGAAGAGCTGGCGGCGGGGCGGGGGGCGGCCGGGCCCTCTGGCGCCCTGCGGGGGGGCCTGCCCGCAGCCCTCGCTGCGGGGGTGAAGCTGGCTGAGCGGGGCTTGGGAATTCCTACGGAGACTCTGCTTAAAGCACCCTGTGCTGTTTCTTAAACTGTCCTCCACTGTGTTCGAGCCTTAATAACGCATCCAGTTAAATGCCCAGATTATGTAAAATAGCTCATTAAGCCTTTCAGAGGTCGCCTTTTTAACCAACGTGGTAAAAGAGTTTGAAGAACGTTACATCAATGGATGAAGTCTCCACAAGCTTTTTTTGAGGCTTTATAAACATACTTAAAATAGCCTGTGACAAAATAATCCTCTTTATCAATCACAGGAATTCAGGATGCTTCTTGTTACTCAGTGGTACGGATAGAGAATTACTTGAGTGGCAGCTTGGCATAGCAGTAAAAGTCTGAAACAAAAAAGCAAAACCCAGCTGTGAACTCTGATTGTAAATACAGTGTTTCAGGTAAAAATAAATAATTTCAGAAATAGGAGTTTTTGCAAATGCATTTGTGGAGAAAGAGCTCTGGCTTTTCCCAAAACAAAGGTAGGCACTGTGTTTTGGACAGAGTAATGCAATGAAGCTAACCAGAAATAGTAATTTACCAAGGAGTGTTAATCAGTAATTTTGAAAGTGATTTGAACTTAAGTGCTTAGTCAAGTAACAGGTTGACACTGTAGGTATGTAAGCCGTAGAAGTAAAAATCAACTAGTTTTGTGAACACCAAAGCTAGTGAAGCATACTTCTTGGTATCTCTTACATGAATTAATTGGTGTCTAGTACAGTTGGGTACTTGAACCTTTCACTTGGTTATGGCATTCTACCAAAGTCTTACTTTCACAAAATATGTAAGTAATAATAAATCAGTATTTCTGAAATGTTCTCCTTTTGTCTAGTGTGGCTGGAACTGCCAAACAAGTTCAAAAGTTGCTGGGGAGGAGCAGACATACCCATGGCCATGTACAATTTAGCACAGAAAAGCTAACAGGATAAATTATTAACATTTCAGCAAATTGGGAAGTACAGCGTAAGGAACAAATAGTCCTAAGGAAAGCAAGAAAAAAATTATAGTCTGTGATTACTGAAAATATAATGATTAGTAGAAGATAATTGCCTGTGTGACTACATTCTTGTGAGTAGTAGTTGCTGTCAAGTAAGACAACAGCTTTTTGTGATTAATATGGAATACAGTTTCCTGAAACTGTGCTGTGGGAAGTGGCAGTTTGATAAGAAGTTAAGCATGTCGAAGCAACTGGGTGAGCAGTGACACTTAGAAGAATTTTGATAATGATTTACTGTGAGCAAAATTTCTGACTAAATGGACTGTAAAATTCCTTACGTCTGTTTTCATTGACACACAGCTGCCAGAATTTTGTATTTGGTGTATCCAGTACCTGCTTGTATACTCTTGTGTCGAAGAAAACTTGCAGGATGAAAACATACACACAGAGGTAGAGGTGCTTATAGCAAAATTGTATCTTTATGCTGATCACTAGCCTTCTGCATGATCTTGTTATTCAGAGGTTTCTGTTGATCTATAGCATCAGGAAGACTTTTTCTAAACGGAAGGAGAATTTAGATAAGAGGGACTGTTGTCTTTTAATGGTCAGAGAATATTTTTCTATATTCCTGCCTGATATCTCTGATCATGTACTTAAAATCTGATCATCATGCGTAGTTTTAGACTAAACAGCCTTTCAGATGTACTTACCAGAAAGCAGTAGCCCTGGTTTTCCTGCTGGGATCACCTGAAGACAGTTCCGGTGCGGGCTGTGTGATCTGTGTTGTGCCACTGAAGAAGCTGGAACAGCTTGGTGTGATTTACTCTTGACAGGGTGACTGTTGCAGCAAATGATATGATGATCCCTTCTGATCTGAAACATTGTGAAAACCTAAACAAAGTTTAAAAATGTCATTTTGGGAAAGATGATGGAAAGAAAAGCAAACAGCATGGGAAGGTGAATCTATATGGGAATGGCTTGTCATTTTTTAATCTGCTCGATTGTTTTAGAGCTACATTTGGTACATTGTGAGGCTATGCAGTAATCCACAAGAAGACAAATATCACTGGTTTTGTTTGCAGGAGGAAAAGAAACAGGGCAGATAATATAACAATGAGAAAGGAGCAAGTTTGTTAAGCAAAAGCAAAGAAGAAAAATCAGGAGGAATAAAAATTGACTTACGTAATAAAGCCAAGAGGTATGAGACAGCCCACAACAGTCAGTTGGAGTCTTTCCACTTGGATCATGCTTATTTAAAACAGAAAATAAAAAATCCTTCCTCTTGGCAAGAATCATGTTTACCTCTACTCCAAACTGTCCTAATTGACTGCTTGTTGAGACTACAGCTAAACTAAAGTTAAATTATACCACATATCAAATCATTGTATTAGAAGAATGCTACCGATTAATGAACCCTGCTTGGAAAATGAATGCGTGGTTTTACTGTGCATTTTGTTTCCATAAATACCTATGCATTAGTGCAGTAACAGCTATTTTGCTGCCCTGATTAATTCAATAGCACAGTAACTGCTAGCACAGTAACTGCTATTCGACAGAAACACATCAAAGGTGATAAGCTGAAGCAGCAATGAAGCAATTACACAAGAGAAGGATTCAGCTTCTAGTCTCCTAATTTCTAAAAGAACTGCAAATACATGACCTGTCTGTAGCAAGAAGGGATGCTGAGTAAAAGAGGCATTATTACTATGAAAGAACGTGTGACATCTACTTAAAGTAATTCAGCCTTATATTGTTCACTTCCTGTATCATCGCTGAATAAGCTATTTTAAATCACCCTTCACCTGTGCCAAATTCAGTGCTATAGTTTTTTGAGTTTAAGCTGTGTGTTCCATTGACAAATATATTTCCGTTCACAGTTTTTATCTGCGTTTGTCATAAAGTCATCTGTTACACTGCTAATAGACCATGACATTTCTTGCATGAAAAAAGTGTAACTAATAATTGAAGGCTCAGAGGCCTTAACATTATACTATTGGTGTTCCTGAGCTATGTTGTTCACATTTTGATCATTCTAACTGAATTACAGCTGTCCATTAGATTATGTCCATTTTTTATAAGTAAGTGCGTTTCAATTGATCATTAATGGAAAGCCCATTCTCTTAACTAGAGGAGAAGAGTATTTTTTTGACTTAATACATTGCAATGAAGAGAGGTATGGAATTCTCGGGATATGATAAACATAATATATTACAAACACTAAGATAGTCTAAGATTTTTCAATAGAAAACTTTGATATTTAGAATGTTAAGGTTTTTTATTTTCCAGATGATACTTTTTTCATGCATGGTGAGTGAACTAAGAACCCTGCTAGCCAGCTGAAGAAGATGTTTCCACCAGCAGACTTCATGTTCAAAAATGTGCTTTGGGTGAACTGAGGACAAAGAGGGTGATGAACAGGTTTTGCTGTTTTTCTGGATTATCATGTTGATACTTGAACTGCTGATCAGCTTTCTGTTTCTAATGGGGTTACAGGCAGTACAGAGGATCAACATCTAGCCGTTTGCATTTGTCAGCCAGAGTTCACTAAGTACTGATGGAAAACCAGATCAGATGTTTCAGGAAGAGCGGGAGAAAAGAGAAGGTAAACGGTATCTCAGTTATCCAAACGTAAAAAGCAGCATTCTCTGTGGTGGTGGTCCACTTACAGCTAGCTGACTCTGCAGCAAAGAAAGGTGTATTTGAGTTGGTTATTCTTAAGGAGGAATGATGTCTCATTTATTTATGTTAACAATACTTTTATGGTAATAGACACCTGTTATTAAATTTATGCATTCTTATATAAACTTAGAACATCTTCTAAATAGTTGGTGGTAGTGACAAATGGAAAGCAGCCATTTGTTGGAGAGGCGTTCCAAGGATCTAACTATCCAGAATATAAGGAACGCAAAGAACTTCAGCCAGGCAAAGCATGTCTAATTCTGGCAAAGCTAAAGTTGAAGTGAAGTTTGGTTTGAAATTGCTAAAGTAGAATGTAGGCTATCTATTATAAAGTCTAAGATCAAAAGCTTGTTCTTCTTTCTCTCAGCTGATTTGTATTGACCTCCCCAGTGAGTAATGCAAATAGCATTTGGCCTTTGGATCAGTAGCATGGCCTGGTAGTCTGGGATTTGTTACGGTATTGCTTGGATTCTGTGGGTCTTACTGCAGATTTCGCCAGTTCTGATTCAGCTAAATTGATCCCTGTGAGTGTAATTACAGCTGAGAATGAAGCATACTTCTCAGAGCAAGTTCTTGTATCTGGTGATTAGGTTTTGCATAACCTGTGAAGATTATTTGGAATTTAATTGAGGCCATTTGTCATGTTACTATGCACCAGCACAGGAATATGTGGATTTATGTCCTACAGCATGAGAGGCTCAGAAGAAAAGAACAAAGATTTCTTTGTGCACTTGTAACAGTTATTTGTAATGTGTATTCTTGAAAGGACAATCAGAAACTAGCCTTGAAAGATCTTTAAACTGGAAGGCATACCTTCCAGATGGATTGAGAACAATTAATGGGACTCAAATAGTTCAAAACACAAGCTGACTACAGTTAGACTAGAACAAACCAGGATCAGTACTATTTCAGTTATCTTGGATAGAAAAAAAATCCTCATTAGAGTGGCAGCAAGAGAATGAGGCTTAATCAGCCATTCCCAGTGCATGCCATCATAACTGCTACTAAATAAGTAAGGTAAATAAGAAAATAAGAAGGTACTTTCCTACCAATGTACTGCCTGCTCTTTCCCAGAGACTTTTACTTATTAATTTATTATAATAGTTTAGCAAAAGGGGGAAAGCATCAAAATGGTCTCTAGCCTGCAGTTGCATTTGGTAAAACTGTTGTACAGGTTGCAGCAAAAGTACTGATATTACATAAGCTATCTGAATTGCAAAAATTGCTCATTGGAAGTTCTAGACTTTTTGTTTGTTTAAAAAAGAAAAACCTGTGTTGGTCGTAAATTAGGATGTTCTTAAGTTTAGTGAATGTGCAGGTATGAACAGAAGTAGCAATGCACTTAATAGGTTGTCGTGATGAATCGTACTTTACTGTGAGTAACTTAGCAGCTTTCCAGAATCAGTCTGGAATATTTTTATCAAATCAGCCACCACCCATAGCTGCTTACCCCAAATACCATGTCTGAACTAGCCTTTCTTTATCTTCACACTTTCTAATAATTTTGTGAATTTTCCACATTAGAAAAGGAAACAAATTGTCCAAGCAGCAGGAGAATATGCAGTGCTCTTGGAACTAAATTCCTGGAGATTTGTTTCCTCTGTCTCCCAAAACTCTCTGCCTGTTTCAGTAGCCTCCCATCTTACACTGAGTATTGTGATCATCCCCATGGGTTGTTCAGATAACATGTACTGTCTGGTTAGTGCAGAGCTGTAAGGCTAGCATGTTTTGGCATGGCTGGCTACCACATGCTTGCTGATTAGTCATCCTGTTGGCAAATTAAAGAACTGAATCCTCTCTAATGAACTTTGTATCTTCAGTTATAAATAAATACCACTGAAGTTCCTTTAACATACGAAATGTACTGCAGCCTTCAGAGGCTTTTACATACTCAATCATTCCAGAAAAAAAGGAGGAAGTTTTGCTTAGCTGTATTTAAATTAATTCAAAACCTGAAAGCACCTGCAGGAAATAGGTAAACAGTAGCTAGTATTGTTAGAAAAACCTCATAAGTGCTAGACCTTTCCTTGTAGAGGACCTTTTCAGTGTAGAACACTTGTTTAGGGAACCCTTGCAGCTAGTTTCAGTCTGGCTGTAGTATAGGGGCAAGGAAACAAATACGATGAGTAGTATTCTCTTAAAAATTACAAATTTCAGTAAACCAGACCATACAAGATGACAACAGAACTTGCTGATGCTCATGTCTTTGCAAGTTACTCTGAGGCATATTCAACATGAGCTCGCACACCTCCTGAGACTTTTTCCCAGCCTCTGGAGACTATTTCTGCTGAGGCTAAACACACACGCCAAAAAAAAAAAGACATAGGACTTCTTAGTATAGAGACAAATTCTTAGATATATCAGCTAGTGCTAGTATTTCCAGCACCCTCACTTGCTCCTTGGTCTTACAAGGTGAAAGAGAGTAACCTAAGGTTGCTGTTTTCATGAAGTGAACCATTTCTCTCTAAGCCCATTTGACTTGTCAGTGATACATGTAGCAGTTGAAGAAATGTAACAATGATAGAATTGTGGCTCGCTCACTACCCTATATTCTTTAGGCAACTGAATTTCAGAGTTGAAATGCTTTGTGTTTTATTTGTTAATCTCTGATGCTTGATATTAGTAGGACATGAACAGATTTGAGTGGAGTTGACTTAAAACTCACTGTATGTAGTAACTCCTTTGAGACAGATGATGAACGTTCTCCTGTGAGTTTTCTGTCCGGTTAGCTTTATGTGCATGACTGTAAATAGTGTATTGGAATACTTCTGTTTAAAGTTGTGGATTTTCAAAGTGTTCTGCAGTAAGCATTTTCTGCCAGCTGTATGCTTCTGTTAGCTCCGCTTCCATTTCCCACAGGTATGTCTTTCCTATCTACTGGAGCAGAACACTTTAGAGAGTAGTTCATTTTACCATTTGTTTAAATAACCCTTAGGGTTTGGTTTGGTTTGGTTTTAATTCTTCTGTGTATTTCACTGTAATAGTTTCAGAAATGTCTGTTAAAAAAATTTCACATTACACTGGACAGGTAAGATTTATACCTGGTTGCACTTACTGCCAGGTAAAACCCAATTTCTTGCCAAACTTTTCAAATTGAGAGAAGGATTGCTTCATTTATTTGAGGTAGCTAGACATAGTAACTCTTGTTTATGTGCGGCCTAACTCAAGAAAATATTTGGCTGTACTAAACATTCAGTACAGCAATATATACGCTTACTGTATTATTAATCTTGTCCCCCTCAGTGAGGGGATGAGGATACATATTCAGTAATTGAAAGAATAAAGCCTCTGACATAGAAATGTGTGATTTCTTTTCCCAAAGCAGGTGGAGCAGGCACCTTTTGCCCAGCAAAAAGGGTGCTTTATCTGTTATTCTCTATCATGGTATTTCAAGAGAGGACATTTATTGCCACTTTTGAAATTTGCCAACAAACTGAAAGGAATGTCTTCAACTAAATGCATGTAATTACTATTTGCTGTGATTAAATATGTAAATATTCTTTTATGACTAAGACCAAGTCCAAAAGTGAACCAAGGTGGGGAGTGAAACCAGACATGTTTGCTTTGGATGAAATGGGAACAGGAAGCCAAAAGAAACATTTTTGTTTAAGAGCCCATTTGCAGGAGGTCTTTTGGGGGCATTGAGTTGCCAGCTGTCAGTTCCATCTGGCAGATATAAGCCAGTGCCTTCCTCTGGGGAGCGGGTAGTAATAATTCACCTTATATTTTGAGTATCTTGTGGGTGTGGTGGTCATGATAGTGTATCCCATAGATTTTGAGGAGAGACTTTGCTTTGCAGTGGAAGTGCGCCATCATTCTGATGAAAAGTTTTCTGCTTTGTGGATATAGAAAATCAATTGTATTGAAGGGTTGCCATTCACTTAGTAATTCGTATGACTGCCAAGTTCAAGACAGATCCTTTTTTCATCTGATTAGTCAAGCTGGTCAAGTTTAAGACGCAATCCAGGAAGACTGACATTTAAAATAGCAAGTTAAAAAAACATAAAAAGGACTTCAATAGAATTTACCAATGTTACACATGCTAAAGTTACTTCATTTTTGAGGGCCTTCAGCTTCCCTTCCCTCACTTTGTGTGGAATGGAGGCAGGGTGCCAAGTTCTGTATATTTACACAGTCAAGAATAGAAGGCTGCCATTCAGAGCATGAGCGGGTTCCAGCTCCACAAGCCTGTCATTTGTCTAACATCTGACTTTCCATATCAGGATTAAAGTTATTGTTTCTCATCAGTTAAGACGCTGACTTCATTTGCCCATGTGTTAAATTTTATAATAAGCACTGGTGTACTTTCTTCCATGTTCTCCTTCACATTCCACCTTCTTTGCCCACAAAAAAAAATAAATAAAAATAAAAAAAAAACCCTCATGGTGAGGACTGGTGCACTGTAATTAACAGGACGGTACTGTTTCCTAGGACTCCTTAACTGTCCATATGTGGTCCTCCATGCTGCCTTACAGTATGAGTTCGTTTGGGGAGGGGAACCCATCTTTAATTGTGATTGTATAGTTCCTGTTGTTCTTAGCTGCTACAGCAATATGAGAAATAACTGAATGGAGTAATGCCAGCAACGGAATCTGGACTGTGATGTTGTTTCTCTGTTTCGTACATGAAATTCATAAGCCTAGTTCCTGTAATGGCTCCAAGATAGTATCAAATGGTACATAGAACTGGACCATACTAACTGTAACTTTCTTGGTTTCAGTAAAACCTTACAGATTTACCTCTGTAAAGTCTCTGGCCATAGGTTTGCAGCCTTCAAATTATAATAGCTGTTTTGGAAAGTACTTTCCTGTGGAGTCTAAGAGAAAACTACTATTAAATCTTCCTTTAGGGTAAAGATTTATAATTCTGATGCTTTTTCCTCAAAGTTCTTACTATGTGTGTGTCTAATGCAAACTCAGACAAACTCATGTGTTCGTGGTAAAATTTCCACTAACTTCCATTTGCAAAGCTGTTCTTTGTATTTCCAATTTTATCAGGCCATGACTTTGTTTGTAATAGGCTGTTTTGCAAATTGTGCCATGATCAGTTACCAGTAGGTGGAAGGTTATTTTGTGAAGGTCCAATTACAATGCGTTGTGAGACTTAAATGCAGATGTACAGGAAGATGGTAATATGAACCTACAACACCTATCACGACACATCAACTGAATTAGTGAAGTGTTAAGCCTAATGTTGAAAAGAAGAGATCTTATTTCAAGGACCTGTTAGCTTTACTCATGACTGGGTACTAAAACGGCATGAATGTTAATTTAGAAAAACAGCCTGTGAACCTTTTGCATGCTGGTACATTTGGAACAAAGTGCTTTATTAATGGAAAGATATTTGGACTTTGGGATGGAGTAGGGAAGGATGGGGATGCAGGGAATAGGCAAGGAAAAGTGGTAAGAATAGAGTTAGGGGATTTTATGTGCTGAGGTGGGTGAACATGTTCCAAAAAAAATTTTGTTTGCTCACACCCAAATCAAAACCAAATATACATTGCTAAATTGATTTAGTTGTTCTTTAGTACATTTTTACAAAATCTAAGGGTAAGTTGGAATGCGGGCATGATGTGGAAGTTACCAGAAGAATACAAGGTATCAGGGAGTTCTTAACTGCAAGAGCTTGCTCTGCATGGGGAAGATAAGTGGTAAGAACTAAGAAAAGAAGTAGAACATCCCCTCATCTGAGATAAATGTGATGCTAGCAAACATGGTGCGTACAACAGGATGTTAGGGGAGAGTTGTTGTTTGAAAGGGGGAAATACTGGGTCGCTAACAGGAGTGTGGGAGCCAAAGTAGTGGCATCTGACAAGTTCACATGCAGTGAAGCTCAGGAGAAACTTAAACTGATGCACTGTGTTTAGTTCACACAACAAAAGTATTAGTGAGCTTTTAATATTCCATTAGATAAAGAGAGCCATCAGTGGCCTGGCTGGAGAGTATTGCTATGACAACAAGATAAACCCGATATTTGCCTACTCCAGAAATACATGGTGTTTCTCATCATAATTTCATGTCACAAATTAGAGCAGCCTACAGGTGGTGGGTTAGCCCCACAAGCAAAGTGGAGTCCATGTTTTGAATCCCTATTTATGTAGATCCTGCATTTGTAGGACCCAAGTATAGACCAGCTAAGGCTGTTTCTCTTCTTCATAGTAGGCTGCCATTTCCATTTGGATTAATGACAAACAGAAGAGTAAGATAGAGCAGCATGACTGTAATGCAGTAACAGTAATGGACTGAGGAATCCCATCAGGGAAGGTGTAGGATCTCTGTCTCTATGAAAGCAGGTAAGGCTCTGAAATTGTATTTCTGCAAAAGGGGAAATGATGTTTGCGTCTCCACCTGGAAGACCATTCCATTCTTGCCCTATGGGGAAAAATAGCACAGAGGTCAAGTCAACCCAAACAACTCCTTTGCATGTTTGAAGTGTCTTTCTTCAGATGGGCCTGCCCACTTTTAGCTTTGCTTCGTCTCAGTATCCTGTAGTGAAGGAGGAGTATCTTAAGACATACTGAACCTTGCCTTCAGTGATCAAATGATTCCCAGCATGTTGATAGTCTGTGCTGCCACCTTCACATCTTTCAATGCAGTCCACTCCAGGCTCTCATTTTAGTCCTCACCTGCCCTCTTCCCTGAGTTTTATCAGTATTTGCTGTTATTACAGAACGCAGTTACTCTTCTGCTAAATAAGCAGACAAAAGTTGGCTAATACCATTTAATTGAATCCATCTATTTGACAGTTAACCTGCCTGGCTGACACTGAGCTGACACAGGTTGGTTGTCAAAAAGAGCTGGTACACTCCAACTGTATCAACCACATTTAATTTGCCTGTTCAGTGAATGTGAGCATGCCTTTGTAAGAACTGTTGTTACTGATGAGGAACGCTGCATTTGCAGTGGTTTTTAGTCTTGTTGTAGGAGGAGCACTGTACCTGTTAGGAATTTGGGAGTGTTCCTCTTCAATTCTGCTCCTTCCTACTTTAGTGGACCACTACCAAAATTGATTCACCTGTTGGTTGTGGTCACTTTCTCTTTACAAAACAGGGCATGTGTTTGTTTATCTCAGGTCCTCTCTGTAATTTGATTTAAACGCTCTATTGAGGAAAAAGGAAAAAGGAGGGAAAACCTGTCACTGATACATCCACTTTGTTGTCAGCAGAGCCCAGCATTGTTCAGAGTGTAGTCTTAAAAATTATTCTTCTTCCTTTCTCTAGCTAGCCATAGCTATTTTGTTCACATCACTCAAAAGGCAATGTATAAATACCATCTCTGAATTTGTCCTGTATAGAATAGCTCAGGCTCAAACATAGTTTGTATGTAATCCTAATATATGATTTTGTATGTGGTGGTTTTGTGTGTATGTATGTGTGTGTATATATATTTGTGTATTAAAGTCTTTCTATAAACAGACTATTAATGAAATTTTCTCATGGATATTCACAAGTTTTTAAACTGATGGTGTTCATTATGATCTACAAATAAATTCATATCCCAAGGTAATGCTTCCTGTCCTATGCTAGCATATACTGCCAAAGGAGGAACTTAACTTAAGGCATTACTGGGACAAGAAGAGAAAGTGGCAGGTGAAGTAGTTTCCTTTTCTTTTTCCCCCTACCAAGATCTGTAAAATATCTGAACATCCTGGACTGATTGCAAAGCTGGCTGTTCTGCTTATCCCCATGATTGTGAGTAGCTGGATTTTTTGTGGGGATTAACAGTGGCAATATGGAAGCTACGGGGTGTAGCAGAGTCCGTTTACTTTATGTTGTTAGTGAATTATCTGATTCGGTTTGAGGCGTATTTGTTACCTTTTTTATGTATTATGGGTAGCTTCTAAAAGATTATCAATGATGCCTACAGCATTGAAGGATGACTTCTAAGTCATGTTATCTAGTAAGGAAAATCCAATTAAATTATATAAGAAATATAAAAGACTTTCTTGATCATAACTTGGATATTTTTTTTATATATTTGAATAATTTTTTGATGCTGAGCTTATTTGCCTGAGTGTAAGCCTAGGCATTTTTATTTTGTATAATGTGTTCATTTACATTGTCTGGTGAACAATGAAAAAAAATTGGAAGCAAAATATGTAATGTAAATTAAATGACCTTGGAAGGCACCTCCATATTGAAGTATCTAATAGGACTTTTCTTTTTCTCCAAAGAAGTATATGAGTAAAATGATAAGAGAATACATTTTGGTATACAGAGTCAGTTCTATCGTGTACCTAACCTAGAAATGCTGATAACCTTTTCCTTGAGCAGAAGTTTAAAAACCAAGCATCAAGATCTGTGATACACAGGGCCAGCTGCTCAGGACTACACATGTGAGGAACATTCCTTTCTAATCTTTGTAGGTGATCAGGTTATGCCCTGAGATGGGACCCTGGAGTGCTCATATTACCTTAAGCTGGCTCAGCAAGTTCTGGAGTTGCCAACTAATCATCTAGTCCCTTAAAAATCTTGCAATCCATATGTGGTATATTCATATTGTAGGGAATGCAGTGTTATTAATATGAGTCCTTCTTACGTTAAATTGGATGTCCTTCAGTTTGAAAGGTGATACATTACTTCTAATTCCACAAAACAGAAGTCTCCATTAGGAACTTCATAATTTTCTGGAAATGTAACTTTTTTTCCCCAGACAGAGATTCTGCTGTTCATTATTTTATACTGTAGGAAAATCCTGGTATTCCACTGGCTTTACATTTGGTCTTTGCTCCTGTCAAGCATTTATTTATTTTAAACTGAAATAACCAAAAGAACTCTAAATGTTTTCAACAGGGTTGCATATTAATGTTTAATCCTTTTGGACAGAAACATGAGAGCTGGGAGGGAAGATTCACTGTTTGGCACCAAAGGCAGAGGGGAACAACTTACAATGTCTAACGTAATTTACAGAAATCATGGTGTTATTTCTTCCTGGTTCCACACAATCCTAGGTTAATATTTTGTACTAATGACAGGAAAAATACAAATTTTGTGTGTTGTTTCAGGGTTAGAGAATCATCATGACTTAACAGGCAGGGAACTGAGAATGGTATTTGTTTGATAGAATGACCTTCGAAGTACCCTTCCAGCCAAAATTTTTCTGTCATTTTGAGGGAAGAGTGTATGGAGTTTTGTCCAAGAAATCATGAAAGCCTCTGAATAAGTAAGAGCAGCCCAATGGCAGCAGTCTAGTGTAGCATGTGTGTTCTGTGGACAGAAGTTGCCATCTGGAGGATCTGTTTTGGTCCATGGGATCCTATGGGCTTGGACTGGTTTGGGGCCAGCGTGAACTAGTGGCAGTTAATGCAGCACAGAAGGGACTTCTATTGTCGGGCTCAGGAAGATGAGTTGCCCAGTAGCAATATTGAGCTGATTTGCAGGAAGGGTAGTCTGAAATGTAGTTGTACTGCAGTGCAGAGAGCTAATGCTTTCTTTTACCCGAATAGGCAGTACAAACCTGAACACCACACACCAGGCAGCAATGGCAGAGTTCATGTCACAGAAATTCATCATGTCAGAGCACACTGGAGCAGAACTGTGTGATACATATGTTGCTGGACTGAAAGCTGAAAAAAAGAGGCAACTTGAGATAATGCCTCAGTGGACCCATGGACACAATTCTTTTTTGGCTAAATTGTAGCTCAGTAAACCAGATAGCATTAGAAATGCTGTTACGACCATACTTCTGTTACACAGTAGATTTTGCTCCTTTTATTGAGTATATGGCTCGTAAATGTGCACATTTAATAAAATAAGATTGTGTGCCTTCTTTCTTCCTCTTTTCTTTAAGTATTACCAGGTCTCAATTTTTCAGGGGCTGGATAAGGCAGAAATGTGGTAAATGTGATTAATAGACAAGCTATCCTAGCAAACTCTAATGCAAGATATGATAGGGAAAAGGAGAAAACTTCATCGGCCATGAAATACAGAGATTATCTAGCTGAGCCAAACTGGTCGGTGTGGGTAGCAAACATGTGACTGTACTGCTTTTAGACTAAAGTTGGCCTGCTTGAGACACTTCAGATGACTGTCTCCAACAACGTGGTTGACCCACAACCTAGATAAAGTCACCAGAGACGTTCTGAACAGCTGGCTGTCAAGCAAATGTGTGGGTCTCTGCTCACAAAGATTCCCAGGATTTGTGAGTAAAGAAAAGGTGAACAGAAACCTTAAATCCAGAAGGACAATTCTAAGTGGGGACTCCAGTCTTTTTTCTTTTAGAAGAGAAGCTCTAGCAAATTGCACCTCATCTTTATTGTTCTAGCACTTGTATAAACAATATTTATATACTGTATCTTTTGTTCACCCAAGCATCTTGTTTGTATTTTTAATTGATGTTGTGTGGCTGGGAAAGATGAAGGAATTTCTGAGAAAAAGTTTTATCATCTGTCCTGCATAGGGATTAGAGTACGGTCATCGTGATTATGATGGGCACAGACTTTCACTGAGCTTCTGATGTATCTTGTGTTTCTTCCCCCTGAAGGTACAAAGGAGACCATTGTGTAAGATGTGACACGGTAGTGTTATAGAGAGTGTGCAATCACAATAGGATTGGCTTTCTGAAGTGCTTTGTGACCGTAGCACCCATATAAACATAGTAGCTTCAGGAAGACAGATACTACAACAATATCAAGATTTGGGGCTGCCCCAACCTGTAAAAGCAGCCTGTAGGCAATGCTCAGAAGGCTGTCTGTCGTCAATGAGAATGGTTCCCAGGTGACTGCCAGTGTAACTAAGCACCAAAGAGTGATGTCTGGTTTTGTGCCAAAATAAAGTAGATACAGATTCAGATCAGGCAAGGGAGTGTGATCTGAATCTGAAGGGAAAGGCCTCCATCACAGAAGATCTGTACAGTAATACCTGCATATATCCTTCCGCACTCAGCCATTGTGTTTAAAACGTTTCATCTTTTTTTGAGAGACTATACTTTAGTCTAACGGTCTTTTCTAAGACACTCTTCTGAGTACCTATACTGTCCCAAAAAAGACCAAATAATAAAAAAAAAAAGACTACTGTTGTAGTAACAAGTTTTGTATTAGTAGAAAGATTTTAAATGGGGCTGTTGTATGCATAGGGATAAAAGGTCAGGTTCTTTTCTAAGGTATAACTGTCTATGTGATGCTTAGATTGGAGAGTCGTTTTGCACTTCCTCAGACCCTGGCTGAGATCAGAGGCGACATCTGCTTACTGTGAAGTGGCATAAAGTGCAGAGATGCAGTCTGACCTAGTAGGTTCACAAATACAGTTCAGCATTTGACAGACTTAGCAGCTCAGTTTTGAACACAGCATGTGTATTCCTGATCTAATGAGCTCTGACTCTTGCTACTGCACAGTAACTGGGGCACAGAGCTGCACTAATGCAGCTTTGTTGCTCCATGGCCTGGAGCTGGCTCATCGTTCTTGGATTTTTATGTGACATGCTGGCCCCACACCATGTTCAGCACAGTCAGAGCCTGTTGAGATCTGTCTGCACCCATCAGTGCAGAGTGACTTTGGAGGTTGTTTTCAGTGTCCTTTGAATGAGTCCTGGATGAGTCTGATTGTTCTGCTCTTCAGAGCTCCTCTAGTAACTTTTTGGACAATAAGTAAAGTGTTCTTCAGGCTTGTGATTTACTAGCATTTGGTATAGAATAAAATGCTTTGTTCTAGAGAAAGTTGAGTTGAAAACACCTTACTGGATTCTGAAACAGTGACAAAAGCTGCTTTAGACTACTGGGGTTAATTTGGGGGTTGGTTTGGGTGGTTTGTTGGTTGGTTTTGTGGGTTTTCTTTTTTGTCTTTCAACTCTATTATCAGATGTGTGAATGTGCTATTTTGGCAAGGTATCATTTTTCCAGTTCATCTCTTTGGAATGCAAGAAATTTGCATTCACATTACAAACTGCTTTAATGGGTAATTGGATAAGTGCAATTTGATGAGAGAAATTAATTTTTTTAAATCAATGTTTATGTAATTCATTTGTCAAGAAAGTACCCTTATGCTATAACATAACATTAAGGGAGACAACATAAAATAATGAGATGAATACTTTATCAAGTACCAAACATTTGTGTTAGATATGCTCTTTCTTTTTTCTGGTCATGGCTGTTAGTAATGCTTTTGCAAGAAAAGAAAATCATGATTTGGCAAATGAAGGTTTAATCTAGACTTCCATTTTGCTTCTGTCCAGATTTTTACAATGGCTTCTTTGCTAGGTGTGGCCAAGTTGTCTCCTGTCTGGGACTCCAAACAGCAATGCTCAGATGCCCAAGTCCTGGTGTACGCAACGTGGCTCAACAGCAGTCTCCTGAGGACTTCTGTTGCTGCTAACACAGTTGTTATGTTGATACATTCAGGTTTCTGCTTAAGAATGATCTCTGTGGTTCTCTTAAGAAACACAAAATATTATTTGACTTCCTGGTGACTAGAAGGAGGAGGAGGAGGCGGCTTGGTTTCATTTTGCCTGACTTTGGTGATCTGGGCTGCTTACATTCAGAGAGCGCAAAAAGGCTCTTGTCAGAAGGCAGAAGGTTTTATCTGAGGCTGTGATGAGTGGAACTGCTTGCTTCTGTGGACTGGCCATGGGGAGGCTCTGGTAAAGGAAGGTATTTGTCAGTCTGCATGATCACTTTGGCACTCAGAATTAGAGGATGTCTTATGTTTCTGTTTGATCCTAAGAATGTTCTGTCGCTGCTTTTAATTAAACATTAACTCACCTCTTTTCCTGAAGCAATATCTCCAGATTTATTTCTGTTTTGTATAATGGCAGTCCTTTTGGCCAGTGTTTTGGGATTTGTACAAGGGACTATTAGATGGAAAAGTGTGAACAAAAAGCCAGATTTCATACCTTAGAAATGGAAACAGACTTGTATCTATGACAGGCTGAGAGCAGAGCAGGTTTTGCAACAGCCTTGCTAGGGACTGATACACTACCCCACTATATAGGAGACTGTTGACAGTGTTCAGGTTGTACCCTGTAACTCTGTCCTAGGGTGAAACTCTCTTTTATGTGATTACTGGTTGCAGTTCCCACAACTAGTAACTTAGATCTGATGTATCTAACTAAGAGCTTTAACGGACTGCATGCACTCTTCACAAGGCAGGCACTGAAATCCCGAAGTTGCATTTGCATTCACAGATGCATTCTCTGTCATTCTGCAATAAAAACCTATAGGTAATATAAAACAGTGTTTAATCTGTCACCTTTTTTTTTCTCCTCTCCAAGAAATTTTAATATCTCATCTACTCTCAAGCATGTCACTGAGACCTGAGTCACTAGCTAGTGAATTAGTCTGTCTTTTGACTCTATGGCAACAAGTAAGTCCTATTTATTCTAGCTGAGCATGTGTTTACATTTTAAGACACCTACATAGCACTGCTTACTTTTTTAATAAAAGTAGGTTTTATATGTTATTTATTTTGGAAAAAACAAAAGTATCTTGCTCAGGACTACTGATCAAGAGCTTTTTTGATATATTAGTGAGAATGCCTTTAGGACTGGTTAACATAAATATTCACCTTTTCTGCTGGCAATATGTGGAGCTTTGGAGAAATACATTAAAACATTATATCACTATTAAACTGTCTTTAAAAACAAAAGGGGAATTAACTTTTTTCATGGTCTATTTAGAAAAACGTCAAAACGCTGTAACGCAAATTATTTCTCTATACAGAGCTGTTATTTGTAGTAAGGGTAGAATGATTTTTTGTTATTTTAAAAAAACATTTTAGAAGGCATTGTCCTTTTTGCATGCTAATTACTAGATGTGTTGCACATATCCATCACTTCTTTTGTGTTCATTTTTCAGTGTATGCTAGTTAACTTGATTTTAAAGATTTGAAGGTAATTATAACCATGGTGGTTTTCTGCTGTGAATATGATTTTTTGTCTCTGAGGAAGAGAAATAATTCAGATTTTAGAAGTTGCTCATTTTGTTTTCTATCCAAACTATTCCATAGTAAGGGTTAGAAAACTTCCTGAAGGTTCTCTGAAAATATTTATACCCAACAGTAATATGCGAGTCAAGGTTGAGGAAAGATGTAATTCCTTGCCAGTTTAAGCTCCTGCCGAGCACAGTGAGGTTGCAGACTCAGTAGCTCTCAAAGCTGGCTCCAGAAGCATAATTGTGACCCAGTTTTCCTGCCCGGGTTCAGTGGATGGGTAGGATTCTCCCACCACCTTGGGGATGAAGCACTGAATGAAGTGTTGGTGATGCCTTGCTGATGAAGCACAGAGACCTTAAATACCATGACAAGTGTACTGCTGCAGTCATGTAGTGCAATACTGCAGCATTAATGGGAAGGTATTCATTTCAGTGATAGTTCTGATAAACGTGTCCATCCAGGATCTCCTTGATAGATCTCCTAAACAGGCAGCACCAAGGGGAAAGAGTGCTCCTGGCTCTGCTGAGTGATTCAACTTTTTTCAGTGTCTGTCCTCAGGGCTATGTAGGCAGAGAGCTCGTTAATACGTGTCTTTTTGTAGTGTTGTTTGTCCCTTTCCCAGTGGTATAGGTAAAATGCTGCTGCTTCCTTGACTTTTACCAATTCTCAAAGTGTGCATAAGTTCAAACTGCCTATGGCCTCTTCAATAGGGGGAAATGCAGTGGCATAATGAAATTAAAATTCAGTAGCACTTCTGGAACAATACCATGTTAGAATGGCATACTCCAGAATACAAATACATTCTTTGGTTCAGTGTTTGGTTACTTCAGAAAAGGCCATGCAGAGCTGTTCTGTGCTAGCTGTTGTGGAATGGCTTTTAATGCAGCATCTGGTTTTGGCTGAGCTTGCTGTGTGTTGCTGGGCCAAAGGGACTGTGGCCTTAGCCCTCTGGGAGGGAGTGCATCTTTACCCTCATTTCATAATATTTTCTTTGGCAGTTCATAGCACCCAACTGACCCAGTCGTTCACTTGCAGTCATTCTCCTGTCCCTGCTTAAAGAAGATCTTCTTGTTCTACTAATCATTACCAGTCTATTTTGGGAAATATTATGTTCTCCTTTCATTTTTTTGATGGCAGTTGAAACTGTTAAAACTTTCTATATTCTTTCTTTCTGTCTGTCTGTCTGTCTGCCTGTCTTTCTTGTCATTATTGTCACAGATGAAGACAGTAATTTAGGAAATACCTTGTAGCAATTTTTACGTGTACAGTATTCTTCCTGGTCATTGAATTGCTCGTTCACTAGAAACAGAAATTTGGTATTAGACTGACTACAAAGGACTAGAGCTAAGAAATTCTCCTGGCTTCTGGCAGCCTGGATGAAAGGATGTGGGAGTCCTGGACAAATGTCCATAATTACACAACGTCACCAGTTACTGGATATTTGAAGTTGTTTGGGACATGGAAACATTTCTGCTTTATTCTTACTCTTGAATGGAAGTTCTTTCAGTATCATGTAAAGGTAGTTACATAGTGCAAAAGTATGAGAACCTTAATAGACTGTTTAAGGATGGAAGGACTGTAATTGTAAGAGCTGTTAACGTAGGCATTTTTACAAGACTGTCAAATTATACAGTAACAACTGTGTTATGAATTAGGAGGAGAGGTAAACAGCTAAAATGTACATTTAAAATAAATATTAAAAGTGAAAATGTTAACCATCTGAAGTCTGTGTAACACTTTGAAAACGTAATATGGTTTTCAATGTCATGTGCTGACTCCTCAGGAGCAAAATGCCTGACCAGTCAAGTACATACCAAGGGAGAGATGTGTGAGACTATTTCAATGGTGTGCTATTTTTGCAATATACTACAAAGCTGCTTCTCACAAACCGTTAGGTTTCACTGTATTCACGTGAGGTTTGCAAAATGATTCTAGGAGCACTCCGGACTCTGAGTGTCATGTCTTGTTTGCAAATTTGACTTTAATGTGCTAGTATCTTTCAAATTTTCTAATTCACAGTGGCTGAAAAATACCATCTCCCAGCTGGATTGTTTGTTCCTCTGGAAAGCAGTTTCTTAGGGAGAATAACACAGCATCTAACCTAGCAACTCTTGCAAGCTTTCCTACTTACTCTGAAAGGGTAAACCTGTATGAGGAAGAACTTGTGTTACTACCAATTTTCTTCTCTGTAAAGAGGTAAGAAATTCAGGCAATATGCTTACTGCTCATTAGAGGTCAGTAGTGAAGCACGACAGAAAGAGTTGAGCGGTCATTTAGAGAACGTTCTCTTCTGTTTGAAAATTATTCTACTCTATTTGAGACAGGAAAAAAATAATCTGGTTTCCAGATGTGGAATTTAAATATATTCTCTTAAAAGAGATTTCAGGTTAAAATGCTTGAGGATATAGTTTCTGAACATTGGATTCAACATAAAAAGTAATTCCTTTGTAATATTTTTGTTACAGTAGTGTATCCATCACTTGAAAGCAAGCTAGGTGATTTTGCAGGCAAACCCAACAGGTTTAAATTACAAATTAAAGGTGTAATAATTATCTCAGTATGCCTCCAAACAGAGATAGACTACATGAGAGAAAGTCACATTACTGCCTTAAGGGCAGGGTGGGTGACTGTCGTCATCAGTTCTGACAGATCAGTGCTACAGAGATGTGGTGAGTACAATCTAAAAGTTTTCAGTTTTATGACCTCAGTTGTATTTGAATGTGGATGACAAATGCGAAAATGCATGCAGTAATAATAATAATAAAAAAGTAAAGCTCACTTGATCATCAGTGTCCCAAATGCACATCTGATCTTCTAGTTTTGATATTCTTCGTTAAGACCTGGCTCCTCTAAGGCCCATTATGGCCCCAATCCAAACCTCACCATCGTTAAGGCTCCACTGCCTCCTACCGACTTTCTGTCAGCACCCTAAAAATAGTACTCCCCAAGAGACTAACAGTTCGTATCAGTGGAAATGGGGAAGCAGTCTTAACAGTTTAAAACCAGTGCTTTTTAATATTCTTGAATAATTTACATAATCTGAAAAAATTAATTCCTGTGCAGACATCTAATTCTGGAGTGAAGAATTGCTGCGGTTTTCATTTTGGTCTTAGGAACAGAATTATTAACGTGCTAAATCAAGTAAATTGGATATCATGCAAAGCTGGGTTATTTTTCAGGATTTAATAATGCAAAATCAATAGAAGCATTTACTACATTCTGGTGCTTTCTGAACATGTTCTGATACAGTTTTTCAAGAAACAGTTTTTCAGCACTCAGGGTACTGTGTTCCTCACAAACTATGCGCAGAGACCTCTGCGGCTGAACATGCTCCTTTCCAGCTCCCCTTTTAGGTTTTGACCAAACCTTCAACCAAACATTTCAGCCTTTACCTGTAAGAATCAAAATCAGCCAGTCAGCACAAATATGTGCCTCTCTTTTATGAAAGTTCAGGGCCTCATTTTATATTTTGAAAAGTTTCTATGAGCTTTGAGTCAAAGATAGAAAGGAAGCCCTTAATCCAAAAATCCAGTCCTTGCCTTCTCCACCCTATTCTCTCAGCTTGGCAAGGTGCTGAGCTTTTTCCTATTGAAATCAAACAAATATTTCTTGATGGCCTTTTCTGGAAGTTAGAATTACCTTTATAAAGGGAATATTCCATCAGTCAATATCAGGATATATATCCATCTCCATCTACTGTCCTTTCCAAGCTATCTGGCTGCCATCGCGTTAATCTCAAGAGTAAAATTAATGCAATACTTTACTGTCATTTTTGTTTTTGAGAAAAGCATGGCTTGTGTTAAACACAGTACATAAAATACTTACTGAAATCAGCTACTCAAAACTGAATCTTGCTCTGATGGGCAGGACAGAGTTAACTGTTTATATTGAAGTACTAGGAAATCCATTAGCATGTTCTGTTTACTATTCTCATAGGAAATAGTTTTGTGTACCAATTCCAGGGACATCAACATTTTAAAAGTGAGGTAGTAAATGTCAGTGAGGTAAGTCAAGATCAACTGCATTTTTTTAAAGCATCTCAGGGATTGTCTATGTATATTCGGATGCTGGAGTTGGTCCTGTTCAGTGGAAGACAGCTCAAGGTGAAGGTCTGAGTGTGGAAGCATCCTAGCAGGGAGCTAGCTGTATAAAACAGAGAAGTGTTTGGGATTTGACCCAACAGATGGGCCTCAAAGGTGGGAAGTAACTATATATGTTTCTGGGGAAGCAGAGACATACCCACACACCTTGGAAAAATAGCTAGAATAACATTCTTCAATTTTCTACGCTATGTAATGCAATCATAACATGTATTCTGAGGCAGTAAGAAAGGAAACACTTTCAGTTACCATGCGATTCTGTCTTCTCCTCTCCTCCTCTCTTCCTTTCAGGTGGATGATGGCACAGTTCTGAGACTTTGTAGACTTTGCCTAGCTGGTCATTCCTGAACTGCGTGACGTATATGAAGTGCACTTAAATACTGAAAGAGCTTAACCTCTGCTGTTCTGTTAGCCTCTGTGTACATTTGGGCACAATGACATATAGGTATCTACATACCTGACTGCCCCAGCATGCCTCAAATTTTGTGGGCAGAACCTCTATGTGGTGCATGTGGAGGAATGATGGGGCATCATGTTCTGATTCCAGGCTGCTTTGGCTATGCAGTCTTAACTGTTTCTAGGTTAATTCAGCAAATACAAGGCCAGGTTTTCTGCTCCACTATATGTGACCTGCATAGCCAGGTAGATTTAAATTGGTTTGAATTGGCACTTGGGTTTCCCTTGTCTAGGGCTGCTGTGAGGAAGAGAAAGGAGAAGAGCAGGTATAGCAGAGGAGGTGTTTTGTCCTGCCCATCAGTCTCCTTGAATTAGTCTTTTTTTCTTTCTTCTCATTAGTACCTAGAAAGAGAAGCAGAAAGGCACAAAGACAGTTTAATATTGTTTCCCAGTCTCTATCATGTCATGCTTCTATTGCATATGCAAGAGAAGTGACTACAGTGTAGTGTAGAGATTTCCAATATTGCTTTCATCTAGCTAACAAGGGCAGTCCTAGCGCTTCACTGTGGCAGCATGGAGCTGCATTTGTTTAAATTGTGGAGGACATATATTCTGTATCTACCCTTTTTTCCTAGTTTGAAGCATGGGGAAAAAATTCCTATGCTAGATTTCAATTTTCAGCATATTACAATATAATTTGGTATTTTATCCTTATTTCTCCTTCAGTGAAGCAGCAGGGAAAACATGCTGGTCTTCCAGAGAATTTCAACTTTCAAGTACTGCCGCAAGTCACACTAAAACCCACTCTGGCTTCCCAGGCAGTCTGTGTTTCCCTCAGTGCGATTGTGCTGCTGTTCTCTTCAGCAAATGTTCTAGAGCGGTGATATAATGTAGCAGGTGTGTTGTGGGCCTAACTTGTCCTTGTCCTGTATTTTGCTGGCACTTTCATCTATGTAAAAAGATGTAAAATGCACCAATGTGTTAAAAATCCTTTTGTATAAACCCTCTGCACCCATGTCAGGATAGTTTTTCCCAAGGCATTTCACAATGTAAGACCCAACCCAGAGGCAAAACAGACCTCATGCAGAACAGGAACAGATGGAAACCAGAAAGTCAGTTCAGGTATGTTCCTATTTGCATTAGCATGTAACTGTCTATAGTGAGATAAGATGTCTGAATAAAAGACCACTGAATATTTTTTCCACTCTACATTCTTTGCATGATTATTTTTGTATTTTCAGCACCTAACATGGGAAAACAGTAAACACCAACACTTTAAGTTTTGTAAGACACCATAGGTTTATCGAATATTGTTTCTGTCTCTAGTTATATTTATAAAAACCTGTCCAGATCTGTCCTAATTCCATTGACACTTTTTCATCTGTTTTCAGGAAGGGAGGGAGTCGGGATATAATACAAATTAATACTTCTGGGAGGATGATAAAATGGTTGTTGCGTGAATTCTTTTCTTTCATAAACACTGTACTGAACATGAAGATAGCATTTCCCTTGTGTATATTATCAGACTGTACGCAGGCCTATGGTCAGTAAGAGCATATTGAGGAATCAAACACATTTGCCAAACTACGGTGGAATTTGTTCCATTAATTATTTCAGTAATTTTTTTATTTATTTAGTATTTATATTTCAAAATACACCGATTTCGCACCATTACTTGTCAGTCTTCTGTACTGTAGCCCTGAAAAGTTTCGTTAAAACATCTGCTATATTATCAGTGAAGCAGAGCATTTATCTTGCTTATCCATACCATCAGCATCTTGCAGCACAGTGATTACTGAATGATGATACCTTAGAATTAGGCCAAATTTCATTGTTTCCTAAATCTCTGAATTCTGTTCCTGGAGTCTTTCCTCAGGGATTTGGGGACAGAGGCTTTTTGAAAATGAAACTGTGGGGTGTTGAGAACCCACACGCTGGCCAGAAATATGGAGCAGTGAAAAGTAACAGGCAGGTTTTGGTTCAAAATACTTTGTTAGAAAATGATCAGGAACATAGTAGAAATATAATTGTAATTTAATAGCCTTGCAAGTTTTATTTGTAACATTTACATTGTTAATAACTGCAAAGGGTTTGGGGGCATAGTTATTTTTAGTTGACATGCTCATAATACAACTTAGATGTTACCGTGGCCTTTTGCTGAACAAGGATTGCCGTATCAGGCCTTTGGTTCAAGTAAATGCAACATTAAATGTAAGTCTTGAGAAGCTGGTAAGTGATTATGTGAATTCTAAATAGCCAAGGTGATTATAAGTGTACTTTAATGTCTACCACAGCCATAGTAATAATACCACCCCCACCCACCCCCAGTTTCAGAACTGCTCATAATTTTCATTTGTTATTTCATTCAACAGAGATTAATTGTAGAGAGACCAGAAAAGTGAATCTCAGCCATCTGACTGATTTCTGCAAAGCCAAAGCAGCTGGAGCGCTGCTACCGCGTAACTCATCGAGAGGGCCCATTACCATTAGTCACACTAATGTCTGATCACACCATTAGCTTAAGCGAACTCTCAATGACCATCCATTTAATTTTTCTTTCATGAATAATCGTTTCTGTGAAGGACAGGTGGCTGGCTCTAGCCTTGACACAAATCTGAGGGGGATGCTCCTTCCCCGTTTAAGCTTCTGATATAAGATTAAAGACGTTTTGCATATTCTGCTCTGTGTTAGAGACTGGTTGTACAAAAGTGGAGCAAAATTAGTTTATTGAATATTAGCTTGAAAATCCCAAGTAATCAATAGTAATTTATTGTGGGCCAAACTGTGCATAGTCTTTTCATATAACGTATGAAAGGACATGTCTGTAACATGTAGAGGGTCTCTTCTGTGGCTGTTGCACGACCATCCTGGCCTCAAAGAAGGAAGCTGTAGAAAAGACAGAAAGGCCCAAGTACTGCAAAGCATTCCTTGACAACAGCAAAGGCTGGATGGTGTTTTGGTGAACACAGCAGGCTACTGCCTATGGAGTAACACAAACGCATCAGGCATGCTATGCTGGGTCTAATACTGGAGCAGGACAGTTCTGACTGAATCCTACCTCTAAGTGTATTTTTTGAAGTAGCTTGTTCCAGGATGCACAACCAAAGTGTTAACCAACAAGCCAGACGGACAGTTTCTGATCCGTCCTGGGGGACTGTAATTGTTAGGTGATTTCACAGTTTCAGCAGTGCAAAAAGAAACAGCATGTGACTCATCAAACATGAATAGACTAAAGTCATATTACTACCAAACTATGATGATGTCAGCCCAGATACACTGGAACATCCAACCACAAGGACCCATATATGAACTGCAACAGTTTGAAGTCCTTTGAGGATTTCCTCTTGAACTATTGCTTAGTTAGTTATGTGTGGGATAGTGGTAGGCAATATAACTCCATATTTTTGAGAAAGCAAGAAATTAATTAATGCTGGTATTCTTGCCCATTTCCATTTAAGCTGATCCTTCTGGTCTTGGGACTTCACAGAGTTTTCTGGGATTGAGGAAGAAGGGAGTGGTGCTAACAGAAACATTTCACAGATGCAAAATTCCACCCTTCAGAGGGAAAATATGTTGGATTATGCATGATGACAGTGTCCCAGGATCATAAGTAGGGAGTGTGAACACATCATAGCAATAATAAAGTAACTTAATACTATCAAATGAACAAGATCTTTTTATTAAGAAATGTACACAGAATATCAGTCACCCTTATGCCAAGTATCCTGCAGTCATCTGAACAAAGTTTTAGTTCTTAGCTCTGCTTTATAGGTCTCTGCTCCTGTGAGTTGTGACCTAAACTTTTTTTGAAACCAACCTTTGTGTTTTGAAAAATCAAACCAGTGCCAGTTTAGAACACTAGGAGAACTGGGTAACCGTTTTCATTTAAAAGTAAGTTAACCGAATAATGCAGTTTGGGGTGGGACAAAATAGTTCATGATGAGTGTCAGGTTTGGAGAAGAGGATTATGAAAACATTTGAGAAAGCTGGAAAGCTTAATTTTGAAACATTTAGAAGTTTGAGACTGTTTCTCAAAATGGTGGTTTTGCACAAACACTTCTCTTAAATTCCTATATGAAAAAGTAAACTATATATTCTATTCTTCCTGACAATATTTATGTCAGGAAGAATGTCAGAAATATTTATAATTCAGTGACTGGGCTGAACTCTCTACCCACACTGAGGGTTCTAAAGAATACTTAATGGGATTAAAACATACTCTTACAGCTAAGCATATGTTTTAAGGACCTTATGCAGCATTTTATTCAGTTGGAGCTTTGACATTGATTTTAATGAGCGAGTCTAAAAAATTAAGCTTCAGCCTGTGTCAGACTGAGTTCATGAATAAGCTTCAATGTGTGTCATTGTACACGCTAAGTGGTGTAAGTTGTTACTCACTACCAGTGCATATATGCTTTCTAAATAACTTCTCCCACATTGCTGACACATGGTGTTTCTGTGACCGAACCCTTTCTTTCGGGAATCTCCTTGTTGGAGAGAAGCCCTCTTAAAAGAAATATTGTGTTAAAATACTGTCTATCTATTGTGAAGTAGATTTTGAAGTGAAATTTGAGCTGTTTCTTTGGGCTCTGGGTTTACATCCAAACATTCAAAAACTGCATTGGCTGTGCTTTCTGTTAGAAGACACCTATGGAAATAGTTAAGAGGGCGAAAACTTTCAAGTCAGAATTCATTTACCTTTCACAATCTTTGTAACAAACTTACAGAGACAATACAAACACTTTTGGGATCTTATTTTTCTGCTCTGTGATTTCATTACTAGCCATAGAAATCTTTCAAATTCATGAAGGTAACAGATGACTGATTACTCAATGATGCACAGAAGAAATCTGTTGTAGCCATAATTAAAGACCAAATGTGTTCCACACTGCCCATGCAGTGGGCATTAAACACGTTACACAGAGGAAGCAGGCACCTTTATTGATTACCAGCAGTTCCCTAATAAATTGAGCTAATTAATTTCCCCTGAGCATCTCACATATAGACGTTAGTTTAAATCAAGCAAAAATATTTTTAGAGTTCATCAGAAATTGCTAGCTTCTGTTGCTAACATTTTCAAAGTCCTTTCTGACTATGTTCTTATTCTGTCTTCTTCAAAGCCACTTCCAATCACAATAGCCTTGAAAAAAATCAATTTCCACAACTGAATATGTGTATTTCTCTTATAGCTAAATAAAAGGTTTTCACTGGAATCACAGCCTCCTCAAGTAAGACCCATTGGGAGCAAGCAGTGAAAAATAAATCTCTCTCTGTCTCTGCTTTACAGGTTTCCTGGTCTGTTTAACATTGCAGTGATGAGGACACTAAAGGAGGCAAAAGTTCTCCCACCCACACCGTGACTTAGGGATGGAAAGCTCTGTCAGTATTCGTGGAGCAGCATTATTTGGGACGATATCCAGCACTCCTCTCAGCACCTGGTATTCTCTCCAGCCCTTGGAAATGAGATCCCTGGGACACTACCAGCATGGCTTGCCTAACCCACGCGGTTCCTGCACAAGGAAAGCACAACTTCATGCTGAGGTATGCTGAAAAGCCATAGGTTCTGGGGCTGGTTTATTATTTTGGTGGACTCCTCCCAGGCTGGCAGCAGTAGATGGTGTGGACATTTTTTGTCTCGATTTTGGTTTGCTTCTCCTAGCTGTAGGAATCCAGATCCATGAGGAGGATCCGTGTGCTGTGTGGTCAAGGACCCTGGCGAGAAGGGCACCATGATGACATGTAGTATCTCTTTACCCTAGTGCAAGAGAGACGAGCTCTCTGCAATTCCAGGACATGAGATTTTCTTTTGCTCTCACCATTTCTAATATTGTCACCATCAAATGCTGGGCAGATAGATTTTTATGTCCACAGACTCCTTTGCCCTGGGACATTGTAATAACAGCCTTGACTTTCTTATCTAGAACAGCTTCCTTGAACTTATCTCTCCAGGCTTTTTTAAATCGTGATCCCTACAAGAACTTAGACAGCTAATCAGGAAATAATGACCTGACAATGAGGCAGCTAAAAATAAATTATCTGCTTTCAGATATTTTTTATATTATTTTTCTCTTAAGGTAGCTAACTTAGAAATTTGACAGTATATTTTGCTTCTTTCCTTTTATATAATGCTTGTAGCAGTACTGTAGGGGGTTGCTGCTTTTGCTGCTTCCTAACTACATTTGTTCATAAAATGAAGTGGTCAGATCAATATAAACACAGCAATGCGCTTGTGTACAGGTATCTTTATCGATAGAACTTTTATTAATGAGGTTAAGTTTGCTGTCATAAGAGCTTTCTATACAGTTGTTCAGCAATTGAGCTGATATATGTAAGTACACATTGCAGTTATATTTTGTGGGAAAGTTTGTTCTATAAAAATGAATTTGTTTGGGAAAATTCCTATTTTGGGAGGAAGCTTTGCCTCTGTAAGATAACTGGTATCAGATCAGTGATTCACCTGTGATTTTAACATTTTACTGTCATTGACTGTGCTCTGAACACCTCCAATGTGGGTACCTCAGAGGCATCTCCAGGAGATGGCAGTGAATGTCACTGTACCTGCTCAAAACATAATTCCTCTCTGCAGAAAAAGTTAGACGTTTGCTCCTTAGAATAAATGTTTGCAGTTTGCTAAATCAAGAAATCCAGATGTCAGTCAGCTTCCAGAAGCCTGACTTCCAGATTAGCCTTCAATTAGAAAAAACTTGGCACACAACTTGTACTTCCCTTTCCATTTGGCCTGCATTTACCAAAAATTGGTCAAAAGACACCAGCAGTGATGATGTTCACTTTCAGACAGTGTTATCCTCTGAGTCTGATCATGAGTAAAGCTGTGGAACTTCAAGACAAGAGAGAGTAAAGTAAAACTGTAATCTGTCAGCATAATTATGGTAACAAATCATATTTATAGTATATCTTGGCCTAAAAGTGCCAGACCTTAATTAATCAACAGTTGTGGTTACTGTTTAGATTTAATGACTTTCCTGAATTGCTGACTTGAAAAATGATCCAGAGGCATTTCCCCACACTTTCTTGAGGTGCTACTAACCTGATATTGAAGAGAATTTAACATTTTGACCATCATCTCATAGTCCTTGCATCTTTGCTTGCTTTTTGAATTTGTTTCACAGGGACCTAAAAATATACAACAGCTCAAGTCAGTGTTTTAACCTCTGAAGTCTGCTTCATGATAGTTTTGTTTGTGCCCTTTCAGGCCAGCAGGAATGGATTCGCATCCCGCAGTGACACCTGAAATACTCCTTAGAACTGGACTGTGGTAGAACTGGACTGGACCGTCTTGTGGTAGGTGCTGTGTAAGCAGAGTCTGGAGAACTAGATACACCGAGGTAGGTGACCAGAGAAATAATGTCAGAGTTGGGTTCAAGTAGGGAGGATAAGCAGTATGTATTTGAATGGATTTATTTATAGAAACAAGCTCCCCCCTCCCTCCCGTGCCTGATTATCGGTATTATAGATTTTAGTTCATATTTAAAATGTTTTGTTGTAATTTTTGTTACTTGAATTTTCAGTACGATTGACTTAGTTGTGTCGTTGGTCTGTTGCATTTTATGGGTCTGTAAAGTACTCGTTGCTGACACTAGGTGTCACGCTGAGAATGTGTCTGTTTCTGGGAAGACGCAAAACCCCTTGCCAGTGAATGAGAATATACTCTCCCCAGAATGTCCTCAGTCCAAACACTTGAAGTCAGTAGGAATGTTTGCATTGATTTTGGTGCAGTTGCATTTGTGCCCTTGATGCTCAGCTTAATTCACTCTGTGCAAGCCATGGATGCAAACTGCCAATTTGGCAGCCGCTTGGATTTGGTGTTCCCTTTCAGTGTCTGAGGAGCAAAGGGAAATGAGATTTACCTCTAAATGTTGCCCAGGCTTTTCCAGGATTTGGATATGGAGTTCATTAGGCTTTCCAATGCAGTATTCCAGCTCCATGAATAAAAGTACAAATGAGCCATTCTCAAAACAACATTCAGTAGGATAGATTCCATCCAGATTTGCATGCTTTAAAACCCAAAGTCAGTGAACCAGTTCCTGGACTTTGGTTGGAGAATGTGCATTATTCCATGCTTCATGCCAAGACCTCAGCCCCACTGTGAATCTACGGTGGCTGCCTCTTTCCTCTGCAGTGAGTTTCATGAGGACACTTCTATGGCACATACATGCACAGGAGGGCAGTGAGAGAGGTGGAAGAACTAGCCCAGTGATAGCAGGAAGGATTATTGTGCAATAAGTGTGCAGAGCCAAAGCTTCCAAATATTTTGTCGGGAGCTTCTCTTTATATAGCTGTTTGTGCAAGGTCTGAAGCTTGTTGAAGTACAGAAGCCTGCAGCAATGGTGGTGTACTTCGGATTAGGCACTTAGTGTGGACGTGAAAAGACAGGTCTGTGTCTGAAGTGTTTCCAATTGTGAACAGAGGGTGTAGATGCAAAGGTGGATGCAACAGAGAACTTTTTAAACTCTTGTATTTATTTTTCGTTTGAGCTTTTTCTCATTTGAGTGACCAATTTGTTCACCAGGTGTCTTATGCCAGCTTGTACTGATAAATACAAGAACTTTGTTTTGGAAGGTTCTGAAAGATTGTAGAGATAAAGCCTTTATTCATTCTTCCAGCCTGATATTCTAAGAAAAGTGTTTAAATCCTAAACACTTGCAGTTCTCCAGCAACGTGCAATAGGCTTAAGTTGAAAGCACTACAACACTTGTTTACAAGGACTCAGAGAGTGAAAAATTGTTTCATTTTAAATGCTGCAGAGCAAGTAGGATCTGGCAGCTCCAGAGCCTGATTGTTCCCTGTCTCACAGCGGGGATAATGCACCAGCATGGACATTCCTGTCACCTCAGAAAGTCCTTACACAAGCTATGCATGTGTGGGCCAGATAACATAAGAGGGATATGAGGCAATGGACAATTCTATTTCCATTCCATTCACCTGCTTCTTCCTGAGTTTTGTGGGTTTAAATATCTCAAGGGAAGATCTGCTCTAGTTTCTTTCCCATCGCTGTCTGTCTTGATGGTAGGAACAGCGGTGGGGCAGGCAGAGCTATATCCTGTATTCCCTCTCCTAAGGTAAGAGAGGTAGCAAAGAGAGTGAGATGGATCTCATACGTCTGTTAATATTGCGGGGCTGTGATACCTCTTCGCTTTGTCTTGTACCGCTCTGATACATGGAAAAAGCAAAAGAGCTGTTGATGATGGAAAATGCTCAATGTCAGGTTAAAGACATTTGAAATTCTCGATGCTTGTCTCGCCCTGCTGTCAGCTGGCATGAATTTGGTCTGTGAATTGTGTTTGCACTATCACAGATTAGATAAACAGATTCTATGGAGCAAACCCTTCCCGGCAACAAGTAGAACATGATGACAGGTGTTGAGTTCTGGGATCAGGGCTCGCTGTTATGCCTATTAGACCAACCTTTGGTTGTATTTAATAAAAAGATAATGTTGTGCACAAATGGTCAGGCTAGTGTTCCAGACCCTGGCTCTGTCCACAGGTGTACGTTGTTCTGTCACTTGCTTACATTGAATCAGACCTAGACAGAACATGGATTTGCAGTGCTCTGCATCCCAAACACTGGAAGATAATGCTTAAGAGAGTCAGTCTCTCACAAATATTAAAGCAAAACCAAAACTTTCACTGTCCAGTTTTGTTCTGCATGCAGGATGCATAATGAATGTATACAACAGGCTATTTGCATGCTTGCAAGTAATGCAGGTATCACAAACTGTAGTATGTTCAGCATGTTGTGCTTCAGATATTGTAGGAAAAAATGCAGAAAGTTGCATAAAATGTAACTGCAGCCTAAAGTAAGGAAGGGGGGAAATGGTCCTGGGAGAGACAGCCCAACAGCAGCATTAGTACTGATGCTGCTGCTAAACTGGCTGATAGTGTCATCATGTAGGCTTAGTGCTTTTGTGTTACGGATGGGGGTTGCTTTTTTTTTTTTTTTTTTTTTTTCCTAGTGCAGTCCTATCAGCTGTGAGACAGGAAACAGGAAAAATCATGCGCTTTTTCTCCTCAGCAGATCACACTCTCCTAGATAGGTGAGGACAGCAATTCTGCAGGCCATCTGTGTGTTTGAGACCATGGTTCAGCTGGAGAAAATTTTGACAGAGTTGCCAGAGCAGGATATGAAGTGGGATATCCGATGCCTGCTAGTACTTGTGCCTTACGCTATTTTCTAGTCTGAATAAAGAACAAAAAAAAATATGGACACAATAGTATTGTGCATCGAAGACTCTTTCAGTTTTAGCCTTGCAGTTTCAATAACTGTACAGATCATAATCTGCTTTAGGATATGTCAGACGTGCTCTCATCTCTCCTACGCCTTTTATGCTATACTGGGACTTTGCTGACCATCACCATTATTCATACCATCCCAAATTTTAAATCTTTCAAAATCCACCAAACCCTACTGTGACAGAGTAGAGGATCATTATTATGCATCTGCTCATATGCCCTTGGAAAAAGAAGAGCCTCATTAAAGGAAACAATGTTTTGTGTATGTCCAAGATCTTGCTTCCTTGTTCAGTCTGTTTCTTTCACATGTATGAGCACTGTCTATCCTCAGGGCAGCTTCACTAAATTCATCACAGACCAGTTTCTTCTTGATGATTTGGTTTCCTTCTAGTAGCCATCTAGGGGCAAATGCTTCTCAAACCACTGAGTCTGAACAAAAGTCCTATGTTTGGAGCAATCTGGATTCAGAATGTTTGGTTTGGATCCACTTCTGTATTTCACTCTAGAGCCCTTCCTCTTCACTAGTAATGCGTTAGTTGTAATGTTTTCCTTGTGCCACTTCTGGTACCTACTCTTGCCTGTATAAAAGCTCTAAGAAATTGTGTGATACTCTGAGCATCATTACTGTGACCAGTGCAGAGCGGAGACCCAATCTCAGCTGATCAGCTTCTTTCTGCTGATCCATTCTGACTGCTTTTAGACTGTTTTCTGAGGTGTTAAATTCTCATTTAGAAAGGCATTTAGAAAAATTAAATTTTACCTAAGGAGCAGTTCCTGGGAGCAGCTCTGAGTTCTGAAAACAGTGTTTACCAACAATTTAAATCAGCAGTGCAGCAGGTAATGAAAGCTAAACGTGGTATGCTCTCATGTGGCCCTCTGCAGAGGTGACTCAACTCTGTTTCTCTGTGTGTTTCTACCGGCACAGTTCCAGTGTAGTTTGGTGGCTGGTGCTGCAGGTCCTTGTTACTTGTTTCCCTACGCTCAGTTTGGGACTCAACATCTGCATTGTGAAACCATTCAAACTTAGGAATTAAAGTTTCCCTGCAGAACGCTCAGGAGCAATGCAAGTCTGCTGCATGGCTCTCATATAGGAGATTGACGCAATCAGGCTTCTGCCTTCTGTCACGCTTCCAGGCTATTTCCATTATATGGAAGACATTAATCTGATAATAAATACAATTCTATCATGTCTGTTTCCCTGGGTAGCAGCACAGGACAGACCCGTAAGTATTACCTCACATAATGCTGTATAATTTCAACACCAGCTGATCTACACTACTAAGATAGGCAGAATTAGCGCATCCGTGTTGTTATCCGTTTCATATTCTCTAACATGTCTGTAAAGTCCTGAAGAGTGTGTGGTGACTTTACGTGTAGGCTGACATCCAGATTCCAGGAAGGGGAGGACTCTGAAAGGATATCTGTATGTAGAAGCTGCTGGATATTGCTGTGGGACCATAACTTGCAGCTTTACAATTGAAATGAAAGCTAGAGAAAGGAGATGTGAGGGAACCTTCTCAGAATGTATTAAATTTTAACTGACTGCTAATTATGAAACCAACTGTTGTCTCCCTAAGAAAGTATTTTGGTGAGATTATCCTCAGTGCAGAGCATAGCAAGCAGTATGTGAAAGATGGAACAGGCACAGTACTCCAAATATATGAAAATTTGCTAGCTAGCAGGTTTTCAAGCCTGGATTAAAGTTCAACATTCAAATTTATTTGGGGCTCAGTTTTCTAATTAGAATGCAAGAACAAAAAGCAGTGCAAATCATGCTTACATAAACATCTTTTCTTGAACATCACTTCATTCCATCTGCAGATACCTTACAATACCTTGAATTGAAAACAAGAATTATCTCTTGCAGATTTCTATTAAATTCTCCCTAACTCTTATTTACTTTTTTTTTTCCCCAGCTGTATAGCTCTGTTTCTTTCTATAACTCTTCTCTTTTAGCAGGATTCCCTTTCTGCTGCTTATAGTACAGTAATTTCCCTACCAAATATTTCCTTCTGCTTTCTGACCCCCAGAGGACCCTTTTTGCTTCTCATTTAGCTGGAAAGTCAATGCTTCTGTTTGATCAACCAGTTTTGTGGCCCCTGACCTACTGCATGTTATATCGTAAGCAGCATCTTAGAAATGCATTTCTGTTTTGATCACCTGAGAAATGTTCAGAACTACGTACGCTCAGTCTTTAGAAACGCTTTGATGTGTGGGTACATGAATGTTTTCCCTTCTGGCATGAAACATTTCCAGACTGCCAATTTTTAAAGTACTCAACAAACCAGTTGGAAGAAACAGATGATCTTTTTTGCCATTAACTTTCTCCTGTGATTTGGCAGAGTTGCCATCAATGAAAAGGAAGTGTAGAAACAGGAGGACAGATTGCATCCATTTTAGAGTCCCAGGATTGTGGCTTAAGAAGATATCAACCGCAATCTCCTTTTCTTTGTTTATTATTTCTCCTCCCCTACTTATACGTGCCTAGAAGAGTGTTCCCATTTTGGTGTCTTTCACAATCTTTTTTTAATTATGCACATAAGTGCCCATAAAAAACCTCGTAGAAAACCCAAAGCACAGAGCAGCACTTTTATGTAACCCTACTGCTGGATGGCAAGCTGCCACCTCCTGCCCCCACTCATCTCCTCTGACTGATCATTTTGGCATTGCCTTACTTTGACATGAGACTGACTTACTTGAAAGATAACATTTTGGGCTTTTTGAGTTTAATTTTCTCTAATCTTTCCACAGATGCTTCCATTAACTCTGCTTAGGATGTATGCTGATCACGTCTGTACCTGTTACTTATTGGTTGGCATAACACTCTTTGCTGGCTCCGTATGTTGTGTGTAGTTGTTCTGTTGCTTTGACCTTGAAGTCTGGCATTTCAGAGGTTTCCAGATTCCACTTCTCCACATACTCAGTATGAATCTGTGGAAGCCTCGCTACATTTTTGTGTCAAGTTCTGCTATGGCAAGACTTACACAAACCAATCCTGTTGCACAGATAACAGGAACACACGCATTTCAAAGACAGACATGACCTAGCGTTATGTGTTGTAATATCATACTAATGATATTTCTGAAAGAAAAGAGGAGAAAGGTTTTGAAGGTGATGGCACTCTAGAATACTCCTTCGAGCATAAGATCATGAATAGCTACACCTGCACTGCCCTGTAAGCACACCTACTTTGCTGTCTTGAGGCCATCTTTCCCGACCTTCCTACATACTGATGTATTTGGAATGTCAGAAGAAAAACAGAGGACAACCTGGTCTTCACAGAACCCTCTGCTGTGCCCTTTCAGGTCATCCAGATGACACTCCTTTAGGAGCACCCAGAACCTTCCTGGAAGGAAACATGGCAATGCCAGCATCAGTGCACCCCTTCTTCCATGATACGAGTTAGAGTGCATAGCTCCCCTCAACGTTAGATTGATTGCACAGCCACACAGAAACGGTGGGCCAGGCAGGATGATTTTTCTCTGTCCCACAGAATAATCCTGCCTGAAACTCTTGCTAAAGAGCCTGTTTCATCTTCTTCATAGGTCAGCACTTAACCAATGCTTCTCAAGACCCTTGGCTTTCTAAAGCAATATAAGCCCCTTTCTCTACCCATTCCTGTAGCTGCATATTTGTTCTCGTCTATACTTCAAAAGTCATTCATAGATACTCCACTTCTGAGCTGGAGCATACACATCTGTGAGTTTAGTTATTGGCAGGCATGAAGATTGAAATTCTGTGTTTATTCAGCTAATGGGTGGAACATAAACATGTATTCTGGTAGGGGTTGAAATGTTCTCCAGACTTGACAGGGTATTTTACTCGTAGTGTCTTTGCAAGTGCCTGCTAACAGACTGACATAACGCAGTTTTCTTTTTTCAGCTGCTTAATTAGGCATAGTTCTGTGTCTAGTACAGGAGCAATGGATGTTGTCACAGATGAAGCAAAACTGGTACACCAGTGTCAGCCTTACTTGGTTTTGTTTTGAATGATCCAGGATGCTTAAGTTTCCAATGGTAGTTCTTCCCACTTACACTGAATTTGCGGACCATTTTTTTCTAAAGTAATTAGAGAATGTGACTCTAATTCTAGTTTTCATAGTTTTGAATACCTACTTATTCTCCAGTGACTTTGGCTTCAATTAGTTTTATTGATTCAAATTCATTAATATAGAACTGTGTTAGAAGAAACTTCAAAACAAAGATTGCCTTATTGAAATTACATTAGTTTCAATGTGGATTTCAACAAGTAGATTCTTTCCTATGCTATCAGTTTATAGGCACAGGTGAATACAGCAAATTTATATATGGCTTGAGCTAATGGTAAATGCAGTTTGTATTTTCTAGTGAATCTTCCAGCTTATGAATCTGATGAACCTTGTATTCATTGGTTTTACTTTGGTAACTGGTAGTGCATTTGTTGCAGGTGTGATATCCAAAATGGATCATGGGGATTTTCTCATTCAGAGGTATATTTTTGTGTTTCCACAAACTAGTATTGTATTTGTATTCCACAAACTAGTCTGATCTTTTTGCGACCACTTTTGGCATCTGTGATGTCCTGCAAGAATTTCAACTATACATAATGTCCAAAAGTCTCTTTTCTGGGGTTGGGGTACAGAGTTTGCACCTTCTCTGTACCTCTTATAGTTTCATAAAACCATATGAAAAAGTTTTAGGAATAAGAAAAGGAATTAAAAAGGAGAAACAAATCTTGACTCCAACAGGGACAATGTTATTCATTTTCTTTTGTTTTTATGCAGCAGAACCCTGTCATGGTCCCCTCAATTATCTTCTTTTCAGTTTGAGGGATCCATGTTGACTGACAGCTGTTGCCTAATTTTCATCATCACTGTTGCCAGTGATGCCACTTTTCCAGTTCCACCATGCTGTCTTTGGGTCTCGGATTACTGCTTACCATATTAGTGCATCACTACATCTTTTTGCTTTCTTTCCTATTTCCTTCCAAACTATTGGTCATTTTCCTTGGTTTTGTTTTTACTGCTGTGAGGCACTGAGTTGACGTTTTTATAGAACAATTTACTATAACTCTGAGATTCTGTTCCTGAGTGGTAATAGCTAGCTGAGAGCTTCTCATTCACTTTATAAAGTTAGAATTGTTCCATTTTTTTCCTGGCATTACTTCACATTTGTCTTTATTGAATTTCATTTGGCATTTTATTGCACAGTATTGTGAAGTCCTTCTGCAACTCCGTCATTTTACTTCTGTGAACGATTTAAACTTTGTTACTTTGATATTCATGATCATTTATGAATATGCCAAATCATGTAAGGCTGAGTACGTGTCCCCTGTGGGGCCTCCATTGGTGACTCCTCTCTTTTCTGAAAATAACCTTTAGTCAGTCGGTTAGCTGTATGAAGGCTTTTCCTCTTATTCCAAGGTAGCTTTTTTCTCTAGGACCTCTTCAAGGGGGCCTTTATGGATGACTCCTGGAGATCTAAGTAGCTATATCCACAAGATTCACATACCTTTCCCTGACTCCTTTGCAGAACTGGCAGAGATGCGAAACATTGCTTCCCTTCACAAAAATAATAGCTTTTCTTAAATATGTCATAGTATTAACTCCCAAACATATGTGGTAACCCACATCCTGAGAACCAAAGCACTCCAAAGAAAATGTGCTGAAAATAATGTAATGATAATGTCATGATACTATATATTGTAATGTTTTTAAACTTAACAGAAGGGAAGAAATTGTAACATTAAATTTGCAACACGTTTTTAAATTTTAAGAAACCATAACATGTGGTGAGTGCTAAATATTATTCAAGAATCGGAGGTAAGCTGCAAGGAAATGAGGCTCTCACATCTACAGATAGGCGCTTCAGTATGAGTCAGGGCCAGAGGAATGCTGCCTGGGGCATCTCATCACCGGTGTAAGACTACTTTAATACAGATAAGGCAAGCAGATGCAATGTCTTACAGATACTCTTCTTGCCAATGCCTGTCTCCTTTTGATTCTTCTTCCCCTGGCTTTTCTATTTTTGCCTCTGTGTGCTAAAGACTTAATTTATAAGCCATAATACGAGCATTCAGAAATCCAACTGAAAGGTCTACAAAAGCCTATCAGTGTTACTTTATCTCCATTAGCAGTCTTTGTGTACTTTTCCTGCTTGTTGTTTCGGCTAGAAGCAATCTGCTCTGTGCTTTTGCAGTACTTGGCATAATGGGGTCATGGTCTTTGAGCAGGGTTCCTGGGTACTACTGAAAGTTTTTCAGGGTTTATCCAGGTGCCCGCTAATTCTATTCACTGTTACAGCATTTTGCGCAGTACAGTATTATTCCTCTGATGTTCCCTGGATACCTTCTGGAAGCACACAATGTTTGCTGACACTGAGGCAATTATAAGTGAGAGGTTACACCCTGCAATGCGTAAGCATTCAGCTGCTTTATAATTGCGTTCCTTCAGCATCGGTCCTGGAGTTTTGTTACTACCCATTATGTCGCTGATGAAAAACTTTTTCTACTGACGCTTCAGTTTGAGACAACACTGCGGTGCATCTGCTGTTGTGTTTCGGTGTGGGACTCCACCTGAGCTCCTACATATTGAAGAGTCCTGCATGCCAAAGATGCATGTGAAATCTTCATCAACCTTTTCCCTGCGGCCTTATCTCGTGTGCTCCATTATGCCTTCATCACCTGTTAGCCTTACAGACTATCTGGTCAGCTTCCTCTTCCTTGTATATTTGAACAAGATTTATTATTTGTTTTGAAGCTTTTTGAGAGTTGTTCCTCAGACTTCTATTGGCCTGCCTCATAGGATTTTTGCATTTACCCTGTCAGAGTTTGTTATTTTGTTTTCCTTGCTTGGAAGTAACATCAACTCTTTTAAAGAACACCTTCTTAATCTAATAGGCTTCCCTGGTAAAATGTTTAATCCTACTAGTCTTTCCTGGGTATTTGAGGAGTCAAAAGAGAAGGAAGGTTTCGGTAGATGCTGAAAGGGCTGTATGGTATCTCTTCATGCTTACTGCTTTAAAAATGCAGAACTTGTTCTGTGTCATCATTAAGCAACATTTTGAATAGAGATTCTTAGCGAAGAGGGAAAAAAATGATACTGGACTTTCTGAGCATGTGTTATGGTTTTAGCCCTTGTCCCCATGGATGAATATTATGTAGATAATGCCATTTAAATTTTTTAGTTTAGGATCCAATGGGCTAGAAGACAACAGCCTAGAAAATCCCCAGCACTTCTTCTGGATATGAAAGAAGGAGGCAAAGAGACCCTTCCAGGCAGCCAGTGCAATATCTTGTTTTCACTATAGTAGCTGTGTCCTGTAGTGTTGTGACAATCTGCCAAGCAGTACCAGATGTCCAAGCTTCTTCTTCAGTTTCCCAGTGAAGAAAGAATCCATGATGCAAATGGGCAGTTATTTACATGCCTACTTCACACCTGAAAGCTGTCCAAATGAGATGAAAGCCAATTCCTCTTTCTAGACACTGCTTGAAATGTGTATCTGGTTTGCAAGAAGCAACTTTGCAACAAGTACTTGCTATTTTACCTCAAGTGCAAACACGCTGGGAGAGGAATTTACTTTTGCTGGGTATGTGTACAGTAGCTAGCATAGTAGAGTCCTGATTTATGGCTGGTGTTGTTAAGGTACTGTTGGGGGCTAAATAATGATATAAATAATTTATTGTAGCAGGAACTATGGCAGTGGGCATTCACAACTGCTTGTATGATTTCTCCCACTTGTAACCACATATAACTACAAAGAATAGTAAGACTGAAGGCTCGTTTACAAGTAAGGATAGTAAGTGAGAGTACACTGTACCCTCTCATCACAGCTGTTTTGCCACTGGCTGTAATATTTCTGTGCCTCTCACTCTCCCATTTCTCTTCACTTATCTTTCAATTCACCTTGAAAGGCACCAAGGATTATGTATGGCAAATTCTACTAGCACTCTAAATTGGAGTTACAATGCTGGCACTGTTACAGCCGGTGCTACCCACAACAAAAATCTGTGGTTTGGTTTTCTGAAGTCTTCTACATTCCCACAACACTACTTCACACGGAAGTATAGCCTGATTTGATTTTTCTTACCTGCACCTGTTTATATTCCTGATATGTAGCAGGGGATAGGAGTGAGAAATGATCCTCATTACTGTTTGAGAACAGAGGCCCCCGTCAACAGAATTTTTTGCTAGTTAAATGCTGGTACATTTACCTAAATGGGAAGAATTTTCCCATCAGTTGCCAGTTTCAGAGCCGATACATACTGAAATTCAATCATCAAATGTGGAACAATAACTATCATACAGTTACTGCAGCTTGTCATGATTTTCATTGCTCCCATAATCTACAGAAGGATTTTGTTACCTGCCCAAGAGAAAATGGTGAGTCGTTACTCAAGATGCTGCATGTGCAAAAGGGAGAGGAAATTGAATAAGTAAATAACTGGCTTTTAAGGAAGCTGTTGAAAACAGGAAAATAAAGAATTGAGAATGTTGTATGGAAAATAGTTTATATGAAAATAGGTTTGCAACAGGGAGAAGATAAGAAACTAATTGTGCAAAGATTAAATTTGTTAATCTGTAAATAAAGTACATAAACATGATTTTTCAATGATTGTACGAAAGTGTTTTGAATTTTTAGATTTCTGCTACTTAGCTCACTGCATTAATTTAATAAATACAGACGTTTTCCGATTTCATGTTGAGGAACCACTTCTTTTTACCAGAAAATAGTTTTTGGCCCTTAGTTGCTCTCTCGCACTGACTGTTTTTGTCAGAATGTGGCCTGGTAAATTTGAACAGCTGTGAGTGTAAGAATTCCCCCTTGTTTGTCCATGCAAGTCTTGACAACTTTTAATTAAATATGTTTGTGTATCAGCTCTTATAATGGACCTCTGATACATGATTGGGGCCCCTGGGTGCTCCGGTAATAAACTCAGAAATGTTTGAGGGGGTTTAACAATTTCAGGAGATACACCATAACCATTGCCAGAGCACAACTGTGGCCTGTCCCCTGCCATGCCCATGCTCAGCATTTCTAGTCTTGAAAATCGAGGTTGTATTTCTGTGTCCCTCTTACAAATCTTGGGCACAGCAGTGAGGTTTTTTTACTGGCTGCTAATGCAATCTGCAAAAGATTAGGATGCTGCGACACGGACCAGTTAAGACAAACCTTCAGGAAGTGGTGCAGCCATAGGCGGAAGGTATGCCTGCCTGACTTTTCCTGGTGGCACTGGGTGAGTGGGGAGCTCCAGAGCCCTTTTCACAGAAAGTATCCCTCAGCTGTCCTTGTACAGCGAACTGTGATCAGTTTGGGGTGCTCCCACAGTGCCCGTGGCTCTGCAAGAGGAGGCTGTGACTTGCAGTAGTTATGCTACTTGCTACTGTTATAAATCTAAAACAGCCAATTTAGCATCTTCTGCTAATGAGGCAATTGAGTACCGACTGTAGACATTGCAGTGTGGTGTAAGTTCTGTGGGTTTTTTTTTATTAAAAGTGCAACTCCAGGTATGGCTTGAAGCAGGTCAGGGTTTAAGTCTGGCTGTGGACTAGCTAATTTGACTCCTTCATGAATAGGAGAAGAAAATAACAATTTCATGTAACTTTCACACTTGCACAACTTTTACAACGTTTTATGATGCGCAATTTACACGGGACACAACCACTTTCAAAAGAGTGCAATCACTGATACACATCTTCAGTGTTGCAGTCCTGTGGCTCTAGGCTCACCTGCAGCTTTATTTCCAGGTGTAGCAGCCAGAGACAAACTGTTAGGAATATGGATATCCCTAGTAACTGTGCCGGGAGAAGCACTATAAAGAATAGCAACTGCAGAACCAAACATACTTACTGGTACCTAAGAGGAAGCAGAAGGGCCAAGCTTGTTGAGGTATGTTAAGCAGAATGTGCTTGCAGGTAAATCCAAAGCTATATGGGATATAAAATTTCCCTTTCTAATTTAAATATTTTGTTTTCATTGCTATAAAACCTGACACTATCATTGTTATTCATCGTTATTCAAGACTGTCTCTAAAACAGGACAAGAATCATACCAAGTTATAAGGGACCAAAATGATGGATGCTTTAGAGTCTTCAGAGGATGTGTGTTAGAAGGTAAAGATGGAGATATGTAAAAACAGATAATGTGAATTCATTTAATCATTAAAACCAGAAACATGTTATTAGAAATCATAGTCTAGGTGCAAATTACAGCCCTTCCTTGCCGCTGCTTGTCTGTTCTGTGCTACTGTTCACTATATTATTATGCTACTACATGATGTTTCTGTTTATGACTTTTTTTGTCTTAAGGAGAGAGAGAAGCAAAGAGATGGCGTAGCTATAGAACTAATGTATTGCCCTTTGAAATCAGACTATCTGTGTAGGGTTTTCTGGAATATCCCCATCTCTCATGATACTTTACTGTATTGTGAAGTAGTTTTATGAGACAAACCACTTACTAGGTTTGGGTTTGGTTTTTATTTCATTTCAAAATGCAGTCCCAGAAAATGCCTGTACCTGTGTTACAATTGTAATTTAGTCATTCTCTGTTTCTAGCTAGACAATGTTCAGGTGTAAAGCTTGGTGTAATTTATCATTCTCACTTTGAAACAAATTAATAACCCAGTTGAGTCACTACAGTTTCTTTTCCAGACCCTTTATTCTTCCCTGTGTGCCTTCTGTTGAATATTGCTTTGTTATAAAATCAGTCTCATATTTCTTGTTACAGCATTATCTTTTGCCTCTTTCACATATACTTCTTCCTTCTGACAAACCTATTTCTTCTGTGAATTATTCCTGCCTTGCTCTTCTCGACTGTCATCTTTCTTCATCCGTCTGCACCAGATTCAGTCTGTGTCTTGTGCAGGGACTTAAGCATCTTAGATTTTGAGCCATTTAGGGATAGAAAGATGTCACTTTAAACTAAGTTAGTCAAGTTTCCTCAGTTGAGGTCCCTCTCACGAAAGCAATTCTATATAAATGAGTAATAATACATCATTATTGACCACATAATAAACCCACAAGCACAGTAAAGAGATGGACTTGATGACCAATAGATCTTTTCTGTCTCTAACTTTTATTAATGAGCTCTAAAAATATGCACTGCTCATTAAGTCTTAATGCTTAATCATGCTAGTGTCGCTAAATAGAAAATGTATATGCTCCATCTGGATTATTACAGAATGCAAGAGAAAGGCTAAACAAATAGTACATTTAATTCACTCTTTTGTTTAGCACAATAAAGTAAATTAAAATCAGTGATTGATTGTCTTTGGGAACATTATCATCACTGCTGAATACATAAACAGTGCACCAAATGAAAAGCTATTTAATCACATTCTTTCCTGTGTGTGTCTCAGTCAGTATATCATAAGCAACTAGATGCCATTTATTTTATTCAAAAGAGGAAAAGAAATATACTTATTCAGTTTCACTGTTTCTCCCACTTCAGAAATGCTTGATTTTCTTTGAAGTATCTTTATTTAAGAAAATGTATAAAAATATTTTAAAATGTTTAAAAACATCTGGCATTGTATACAACTTCTAGCAGTATCTTAACTAGGCTTAGTGCAGTGCAGGGCATCTGTCTTCATACAACAAAACAGAGAGTCCCGGGGAGTCTGAAACACTCTTCCTCAGTGCCCAAGAGTGTACAACTAGTTAGTCCTTACACCAGATGCTTGGTCAGGTTTTGGGTTCTTTTCAGTTGGAATAGGAATTTCTTTTGACTGTTATTTTACAATGGTCTTTGTCTTTTTTTAATGCTATTAGTGTCTTTATATTAGCTATGTCAAGGCCCTCTAGTCATGTGTCTTATGATTTTCAGCTTGCATAGTTTTACATGCCTGTACAAGGCTGCTGGTAATTCAGAACTGAGGCGTGTGCGGGAATTAGTGGTGTGAAATGCTATTCCACGTGTGGGTTTTAGGAAATTTTATATATTGATTTTTGCATGTGCATTTCATACAGTAATTCAAAAAAAAAGTGATATCTGCATTACAAAAATGCACAGAAGAGACATGATTTATTCTCCTGAAATATAATTATTTGGAAATGGAGAAGTAAATTTTACATTGGTAAAATTGGTTTTGTGAATTTTAACTTGTTGGTTTAGGAAAAGCACTTTTAATCGATCAGGCATTTGCTGATATGCAGGTCAGAAGTTTGAGCTTTTCTCCTTAGCCAACTAGTACTGAATCTGTTCCAAAGTTTGATAGTAGGATCCATCCGTCAAGGTTCAGTTTATTTCTTTTCATCTGTAGGAACAGAAAGGTGATTGTACGTCAACACTGAATAGTATGGGAAGGAGTCTCCAAGAGCTCAGTGGAGTTTGCAAAGCTGGTAACATCTGGTCACTCATCTTTATTGTCCCTCCCAACACAAACAAAGAGGATGTGGAATCTCTGAAATTTACATTTTGTGCATTTGGTATTTCAGTGGTTATTAACTGACCAAATACCTCTTTCCCTCTTTAATCACATTGCTTCTTGTCTGTGTGAGGAAGCGGTGGAAGTCTTCTCTGGTTAAAACCCATTAGGCCATTTTGTTATCCTCAGACAGAGACACCTTGAGAGTCATTTCTTTTATGGTGCCTCCAGAAAATTGCCATCTGGTAACAGGAAAGCTAGCTGCCTTTATGGATATTAGCTTGTTTGCAACATAGAAACATTTTTGAAGCAAGAAACTTTTTCAGACCTATGTGTGATCACTACTTAGCACACAGGGTCTTGATACTGTCTGGGAGCTTTGTAATACACGACTGTAATGCAAACAAAAAATAGCAACTTCTTTTCACCTGACGTCTCTTAAATGGGAGACAGACTGCATGGTCAGGTCAGGTTGTACATCCAGCTGAGGGTTTGCCCCACTGTGGCTGCAGCTACAGGATGGCTGTTTCTAGGAAGAACCTGCCCCCCACTCCCCAAATTTTACCACCAACCACTTTATGCAGTACCCACTTTACCTGTGGTTCTTTGATCCCCATGCTTGCTAGCCAACCACCACAAATGGTCTGTTACTGCAGAGTGCTCCAAGAGTTAGTTTGAATGCGGTCCGTGATGCCATCCAATCAGAAGGTAAAAAGCTTTTAGAAGGCATGGAGACTAAACTCCTGACATCTTCTGAAGTGTGGCTGGCTGAGAATTTCCCCCCTCCCACCCTATATAAATATGGGCCAGGTAAGAAGAAGGGCAACTGACTACTGGGGTGTCCTGGCACACAGTGACTTGAAAGGACTGGAACCTAAATGTCTTTCAGAACAAAATGATCCTAGGGGAAAAAATCAGATAATGGGGAAGTGGGAATACAGACACTATGAAATCAAAGCTACATAGGATTTACGTTTGATGGTGTATTTGGGCATGTAGGTAGTGAACGCTTTTTACTTTTTTTTCCAGTTGCTTGATAACCTTTTCTGGCAGTATAAAGACATGCTCTGATGTGATTTCTGAGGCTGATCTGGGCCTGCAGCTGTCATTAGTGAGGCTGGAGGGCCTGTCTGATTCTTTTCAGTTGGAATATATTGTGGCACATTAATACATTGTGAAATTGGTCATATGTAAAGAAAGGAAGGGTAGAAAAGGGGATGGAGTCAGCCATTGGGACTAGTCAAAGTTTAACTAATAGCTAGGTTTTGACTGTCATATCTTTGAGATGTGCTAGTTTTGTAGAAATTCAATATCCTGTATTGCAGCTTCTGTTTCAGAATATCGAAACATTTTCCACTATGAAGTTATATGCACACAGTTATCCTCAACAGTCCTGTCACATAATGTGCTTCATTCCTTTGCACTTCCTGGAAACTAATGCAAAGTTGATTTTCCAGCCTCATAACCAGAAGTGAGCTCTAAGAAAGCTGAGGACTTAGAGGCCACAGCTCAACTAGGTCCCCTTGTGCCACAGCAATCATTAAAATTCAGTGCAAGTGAGAGCAGTCTAGAACATTCTCATTTGCTCTGCAGTCAAATCTGAATTTAGCTTTCTCAGGCTAGTGGCGGGAAGGCAGCAGAGAAGCGGTTGAGAACTGCTCCTCCTTTCCTCTTAACTGTTCATCACAGAACTGACAATACATTTCCAAGCACGCTGCCTCCTAGTCCTGTGCATATAAAGTTGGGTTCCTGAGATTTCAAACATCCGTAATTATGCACTTAAAATGTATTGTTTCCAGATGGTAATGCAACCAGTTATTTCAAACAATGAAAAATCCAGTGATTTAATTGTTTGTGACAGATGAGTAGGAAAGCTGAAGGAACAGAAACATGTAAAAGGAATGCTATATAAGGCCACTGGTAAATCTTACAAAGAATTTTGGCAGAAATGTGGATCCATAGCCTTAAAAAAAGCCTTTCCTGCAAGTACAGATTTGAGCTAATCAAAAGGAAGAAGTTTGGAATAATTTCAAATACTTTTCACATGCACAGATATGATTAAAAGTTGTACAAACAAAGGAAACGGCACATTTTTCTTCTTGAGTGCAGAATTTGGTTCTAAGGCTGGAACAGGGGATGAGCAGAATTTTTTTTTCAGTTTCATTCTTCCCTGCAGCATGTTGATTACAGCAGGAGCACCTTGAACTTTCTACGTATTTCATGAACCCAGAGTCTTCATCAGTATGAACAAACGCATACAGAACACATGTCTGCATCAAGTCTTGTCAGTAAATTCTTTTGGACAGATGCAACAGTTCAACGATATGATTTTACAAGTGTAAAGAATGCTGCTCAGTTCTGTGGACCAGTAGTACGCTACATCCTTATGATCTACAGGTCACAGTGTTAAGCTGCCTCCAAGAAATATCCTCTTAATATGATGCAACGGTATTTAAGTCAGCAAGGTCATCCTGCATTATGAGTTCTCATTTTTCCTGAGTGCTGGTCACCCACAGAAGCAGTAAGGACAGTTCACCAGTCTCAGTCCTTCTCCCTGTTTTCCACTTTCCCGAAAACACAGTGAGGTGAACAGGTTATAGGTCAGTGCACCATCCCAGGGGTCCCTTGGAAAATCCTCTTGCAGCCTAGTGACCTTTCCCTCATGCCACCACAGCAGCGTCACTGTCAAAGCAGTGGGCTTCCTGCCAGGGCACTGGCTCAGGTGAGCACACAGCTCATCCCATCACTGACCACGCAAGAAACTGTCAGTCATGTAATTCCTGTACTCTTGACTGAAGAAGCATCTGTCACATCGTGGGGGTGACCTTTTGATCATGTGAAAGATCCTTGATGTTCGTGGAAAAAGATGGGGTAATTTTGTGCTTTAAATGCTTGCCTAACACGCGATGTGGCTTGTCCTGCCCGGAGAGCCCTAGGGAGTGAACTTTCTGTACACTGTAACATTATCACACAGCTATTGAGTGCTTTGTATATTCCAGAACACAAGCGATTTCTCATTTTCATCAAATACACGTTTTAAGCTCTCACTTAGCAATTGTTCCAGTGTACCTAAACAATAAAGAGAATAATTTGCTTTTCTTGAAAAGTATTTACTTTTCTTATTTTTCTTTGTTAGTGGGCATATTTCTGAAACACGAACAGTCACGCAGCCAAACAGCACACACCTCACTCAGCGCAGAAGCAGCCTGGAGGTATACACATTCCCTCCTATTCTGTTCTTATGGCATTTTAAAATGAAATATACAGCCTCAGGATTGTACCAACAAATAAAGTCCGCTGGGACAGTTAAGTCATAGATCAGGGACAGTCTGACTATACTCCCTTTCCAGGCGGGGAAAACCAGCTGCCAGGAGGGTGACGGTGTAAGACATGCTGTGCCAGTTCTCTGCATTAATTGACTACCCCATCTTTAGAGCTGCTTTGTGTTGGCAGCACAGTGCTAACCAGCTGCAACACAAATCTGGGTTTTCTCTCCACATCTCTTCACAAAAGCTGCACTACTGATTGCACCACTACTGGCTTTTAAACTGTCTATTTACTACTTGAGACCTCATTACCAATGAACACTCTAGCCACGGTAAGAGTGCGGGTTTTGATTGCCTTGTCCAAGCCTCCCACTCAGTGTGGCTTGATCTGCTTTGGTTCTGTTAGCATAAGCAGAAACAACCTAATGCAGTTGGGATGGGATGCTTTAACACTGCAACTCTGCAAGCAGTATAGCATTGCTGCCAAAAAGAACAGCCCTGCCCTTTCCCTGTTCCCAAATGCTTGTTCTCATCTCTGTGTAGCTCCCTGCCTGCTGCCAGTGTAAGTATCTACATTGCCAAGCAATGAACTAATGGGAGAATGGGTCCACTTCAAAGTTAACTTGAAAGAAAAGATAAGAATGATTAATTTTAATCCAGATTAATTCAAATTGTTTTGCTGTTCAGCAATGAGAATGCCTTTGTCAGCCTAGAGAAGAGGGCAACTGGGAAGGCAGCAGTTTGTATTTAGAGGCAGATGAAGGGTGACGCTGCTGTTCTTGGATTACACTTCATAGAGATGCGGTATAATGTGATCCTGTTCTCAAATGCCCTTAAAATGACACTATTATTCTGTTGTTATTGCTCTTTATCTCACAATCCTCACTTGAGGTCTTTTTAAAAGCATTCATTAAGATGTTTTTCTTGGCCCTTGTCATCTGAAGCACAACTTGGAGTATGTTCTTCCTGGTTTGCTCATATACGTGTTCAACAATTGAAACAGGTTTATTGACAGTACATAACAAAGAAAACATACTTTGCACGGGACTTTCTTTTCAGAGGAACAGTCATCACATAAATTCCTTTTACATATGAACAGAATATCTTTTGCATGTGCAGTGATACTAGTTTCCAGGTAAGGGATACATAACCAAAAACCAGGGACAACTTGGGTTTTTTGTCTTCCAGAGATGCACCTGGTTAGAAAGAGTGTGGTGTTGCTGGAATCAGGAAGAACGTGGATGCAACGTTTATTTTTCTTTATGCAAACTAAGCTTCCTGTGTAATCACTTGACTTCTGGAGTTGGCCTTATACAACTAAAAACTATTAGCAACTACAATAAAATCATCATACTTGGTAACGTGTTGCCAGTATGTATGGACATTGAACAGTGTACTTACATACCGGTAAGGTAATTCAAAGTCTACAACAGAATTAGTAGGTTGTAGAAGAATGAAGCTGGGTTAGTTAACATTGATAACATACAGCTCTGGGCTGGCTTCAGGGGCGGTGGGTTGGCTGATGTAGATAAGGTGCAGACATGAAAAAAACCACCTAGATGTTAAGTACTTTGCTTCAAATCCTATTCCGAAAGCCTAATGAGCATAGTCCCTCACCCAGGGGAGCAGAACCTGTTGAATGAAAAGATGCCGTCTTTTACACAGCTACTTCTCTCTTACCACTTGCTTAGTAATTCTTTTTCTGCCAGAAAAGAGCTGGTAACATGTTTACATAGCACCGAACATTTAATCTTAAATTACAGGTTTATTTCAGTTTTCAGTATTTACTGTAACTTTTGAACTACAAGAGTTCCCTCACAGCCAAAAAACTGGAGCTGCATGTGAGGAGTCCCTGTGAGTCCGCAGCCTCACTCGTATTACCTTTCTGCTCCTTCGGGCTAACAAAATCCTTCACAGGCATGAAAAATGAACCAGAGGTAGGTCAAATTCACATGCAGAAGTCACTGCAGTTTCATTATGATATTGTTAAGTTCTGTGTTCCTGCTGAAAAGATGACATTTTCTATTGAACAGTGACATTTGAAAATATAAAACTAACATACTACATTTCTTCTGAAATATTTGATTTAGCAAACATGTGACAGACACATATGTCTGGTTTCATTGGCTTTCACAGAAACATTATACAAATTATTACTTGCTCCCAAGTTTTAACCCCTTTTTTTCCTTTACATAGGCGAGTGGATAAAAAAGCAGCAGTATGAGCTGTTTGAGATAACAGCCCAAAAACCTTTTCTGGAGTTTAGTGTCTTACGTTTACCACAGAAACATTCTTTGAGACATTAATTAAGAGCCAAACAGGGATTAGTTAGTGGAACACGGTCTCAGCCTTGAAATATTATACGACTATATCAAGACATATCAGAAAACTTTCTTAAGGAGAAATAGTGGACTCTGATAATAGACATGTCAATGCAAACATGGCCCGCATTTCAGATTGCCAGTTTTAAAACATCATATGAAAATGCACCGCAAAAGGCAATCTCAGACAAAGGCAATCTCAGACAAAAGCACTTAAACATTTCAATGTCTATAGCAATCAGTGCATCTGTATACAGCTTTGTTAACCGTGGTATTAAAAACGAACTGGGACTCCAGTTAACAGTCACAGCACTGTAAATTGTGGTGCATTAGAGAATCTGGCCCAGTGTGCGTCACGGTTTTTTAATTCATCTAAGGTTGGCAGGGTTTCTTTTTTACTTACATGTATTCACACCATGCAAGCTGTCAAATTGGAATTGCATGTAAGGGCTTAGACTGAGCTGCAGCTGCAGCGGTGGTGGGGACAGGGAGAGGAGTTTGCACCCCTCCTGCCCTCTCCTGCTGCCTGGGACTAAAAAGGATGCCCCCTTAGCTGTTGGCCTGGTACCGTCTTCCCTGCGTGTCAATTGAAGGTCTGCTTGATAGCTGACTTTTGTCTGGACTTTACATTTCGTGTAACCTTAAATGACTTAGAGATACCAGTTTAATTTAGCTATGGGTAAAAGTCAGGTATTGAAGGGAATCTCCTTGCAGCATTAAATGATCAAATACCATATATCATCACAGCCCTATTTTGTCTGCCACTAGAGCAAACTCTCTTCATTAAAGCTGGGAGAAGTATTTGCAGTAAAGCATTTATTCAGAGAAATCAGCCTTTTATTTTTTTTGTTTTTTCTTATTGAAATTTATCTGCAAAAAGTCTGATTTTTATGTGCTGGCCTATTATTCGGAGTTATTCAGTGAGTTCTTTATGTAGCTGTATTAGACTTTATGCATTACTCTTGAATTGCTCACTCTGGCCATTTTTCTCAAGTATGAGCCAGTCATAATTTGCTGTTTTTTCATTCAAATAAGTTTCCTATGTTGCTTTCATTTTCTTCCAAGTATCCTGGAGCACTGCCTAACTTAGGACAGGATCTGTTGCCTAGAGGCATCCATGCTGTCCAGAGTCTTTGTAAAACTATCCTGGGTAACATGATGGCTTTCTGTCTCTGACACAGCTCCTTCCCTTCACTCCTCATCCTGTCTTTGTGTTAGAATTTTTGAAGGCTTTCTACAATTCAAAAGGACATCCTAGTATCCTATAGGCTCCTGGTATTGCAGGTAGCTATGTGTCATCCATTTCCCTTCATTAATTTGTCAAATCCATCTCAAAATTAATTGGCTTGATTTGTTTCTCCCAATACCCTTGGGAAAGTTGCTGCAGAACCTTATTCCTGTGTTGGCTGGAGTCCTCCTAATGCCCAGCATAAGCTCATCATCAAAGTACTGCCTGCTACATTCATCTTTGAATCCTGGGACTGAGGTTTTTTTTCTTTAAGAGCTCATTTAAAGCAAGTACAGAGCTTGATGCAGCAGTGAAAATTTCCAACAACATACTTAACTTAAAGCATACTGCTTATAAGTATATATATATATGCATATAAGCATATACAACTTTCAGGAGTGTCAAATGGATGCAAAATCTATAACTACATTATCTGTATTAAAATAATTAACTAGTACCCAATTTCTCAGACAGTATTGGTCGTTCAGGCTGAAAATTCATCAGTACTGCCTTCTTGACCAGTATACAGTATGCATGATAATGTTTAACAGTCGGAGTGTGTGCTATCAGATTCTGGAACTGATTTAGCTTCAATTCAACTGATGTTTTACTGTTATCCTTACACACTTAACAGCTCTACTTTGTCGTGGAGAAGACTCAGTTTATTTTTCTTTATGCAAACTAAGTTTCCTGTGTAATCACTTGACTTCTGGAGTTGGCCTTACACAACTAAAAAATATTAGCAACCACAATAAAATCATCATACTTGGTAACGTGTTGCCAGTATGTATGGACATTGAACAGTGTACTTACATACCGGTAAGGTAATTCAAAGTCTACAACAGAATTAGTAGGTTGTAGAAGAATGAAGCTGGGTTAGTTAACATTGATAACATACAGCTCTGGGCTGGCCTCAGGGGCGGTGGGTTGGCTGATGTAGATAAGGTGCAGCTGTGGCTGGTTCTGTTAAGAGGTTGGGCAGCCGAGGGAGAGAGAGCAGCTGAGAAAGAGAGAGGAGGAAGAAGCAGAGAGAAGAGAGAGCGTGCCCTGGGTGAGGAGAGACCAGGAGAAGGCAGCAGAGGGACTGGTGTGAAGAGTGTGTTGGTATGAGATGGTGAAAGACCTTGTTGCAGCCTGGTAGTTTGGAGAGTGCTGTGACAGTAAGTTATGGAAATATATCTACACTGTCTAGGAGATTGATAGAGAAAACCAAGGAGTGTATTTACCACACCATACATGGATTGCTATCGTTCACATTCACAAACTCTGAACTGTCTGTGAAGAATTGTTACAATCTCTAAAATTAGCGTCATAAATTGGTCTCAGACAAACAGTAAGCCTGAAGAAAAAGTTCATTTTGAAGGTTAGGGAGATACTTACGTTGTAGACTTTAGACTATTACAAGCATCAAATCTCAATACAATTTAGACAACCAACATTATGGCCTAAGTTCTCTACATTGGAAGTGGTAGAGATCTTGATCAGCAAAAGCCACTGTAGTGGTTTAATAAACTAGACTGAAGAGTGCCTTTCAACTTCCTCCTTTCTCCCAGCTCCTAGAAAAGGATCATTTCAATGTTATCAAAGTTTACTTGCCCCACAGGTAACGCAGTAAGTATAACAAAGGAGACCCTATCTGTAAATTCCATGTAACTACATATAGACAGTGGAATACTGACATTTTATTAATAATTCAGATATTCAGAGGCTAAATTACGTTCCAGTGAGCTCAGCTATGGAAATTGAAAACTGAAAATGTATTTATTTCAGAGCGACACATAATTATATACTTCTAGTTTGCCCTGTCTATTTTAAATTACTTTATGCAAATCTCATTTTCAAGGATTATGTATAGAGTAAAATTAGATGAGCCCTTAAACAGCTAATATAATATAATTGTGGAATTATTGGGTGTGTGCATAGCGTGCACAAAAGATCCAGATGTTAATTAGTAGATCAGGTTGATTTAGCAAACAGACATTTGTTTTGATAAAAAAATGAGAGACAATTACTTCCTAGAAAGTTATTGTTTCTACTATGAGCTCACTGAAAGCAAAAAATTTACATGGCAAAAAATACTTTTACAAAAAAAGAAAACGCCAATTAAGTCGTAGAAGTAGGAATGCATTGCTCCTAGAATCTAGTCTGATGGCTTTGTACAGAAAGGCATGAGATGTTTAACATGCACATGGATTGCATAGTGGTAAGGCAGCTTTGTGTAGTCCAATCTTCCACTTGTGTATAGCACTGCATTTCATCTGGTGCTAATGGAGTCAGGGTAGTTTGCATTAGATGCAGATCTAGTTCCTTAATCCATCTTTTGAGGGATACAGCTAGCTCCAGAGGGTTAAAAATTCAGTTGGAAAGCTTTATTTTCCCTGAAGCTAAATTCCTCTGGTGCATCTTCTTGGATGGACGCTGTTCACAGGCTTTACCCAAATGGCAACCTTGCATTCTGGAAAATAAAAACTTGAGTTAAAATATTTTAGCTGTGTAGACATAACAAAACAAGTTTTTTTAAACTACAAATATAATAACTGTAATTTAGGTAAATGTTGTTATTTGGCATCAAGCAGACAAGTCAGTTTTGCCTTTCTTATGAAAAGCTGACATTTAATGCCTGAAAATAGCTGGAAAATGAGTGTGAATTACTCAGAGAAAAATATTGCCTCTACTGAAGTCGGCAACAGAAACTTTAAAATAATTGCATGGAACAACCCGTCACCTCAGCCTACAAGCCCTATTCAGGCCTTAGCAATGTGTTCTTTGCTTCCCAAACTCCTATTGATTTCAGTGGGAGTTCTGAATGTATGCAGAACGGAGGTACTGCCCACATCTCCTACTGTGGCAAAACCTCTGCCGTGACCTGTGATGGTTTATCACTGATCCCCAGACCCAAAATCTCATTCACTGGGTCACAAACACTGAGCAGAGCATGAGTGCAGCAAGTGTCACAAGAACATTGCAGACCACCCTAGCATCTAAAACCCTTTGGTTGTGAATAACACAGCTGGTGTGAGTGCCATCTTTCAAAAAGCTAATGCAAGAGCCTCAGCAAGCAAAGGAAAACAATCCATTCTATACTCCGTTTCAGATTATATAAATTCAGCTTTGCATTTTGAAGGACTTTTTAATATAAACGTGTACATGGTAAGAGAGCTGAAACATTTTTAAACCATGATGAATGGGGTCATTGAAAATGTTTGTCATCACACATCTACACCTGGATACTGTTCATGGTTTCAGTGGGAAAAAAATGTGTGTTCTCCTTTGAGTTCATTCTCATCAGGGAAATGTCAGTAAAAATAATATTAGCATTATCTGCATCTGTCTAAAGAAATGCTTCACCAAAAAGTATCTTTTATTACCAAGAAATACTCTGAGGATAGAAAAAACTTGGCTTATTGTGTAAACACCCTTTTTCCAGCTTTCAATACTTGTTTACAACAAGATTTGTTGTAAACTCCATTCTTGTAAACTCTGCTGTACCTCCAGTCAAGTTTTTCCATACTAAATTGAGGGCTGTAGCAATGTTTGTTCACACTGAGTGGTTCAAAACAAATCACTAACTGACCTGCAAACAAGAAGAAAGCCTTATTTATCACTTTTTGTTCCTGTAGTTAATATGAGAAAGAGTTGCAAAGATCTTGTGCTTTATTCTAGTCTGGCTGTTCCTGCCTATAGGGGCATGGAAGCATGTGTTATACCAACAATTAAAAAACAAATCCACAAAAAATAAAAGAAAAAAGAAGAGGGAAAGCCAGAAAAAACCAAACCCATAGCTGAGCTGGCGTCTACCACTGACAAACCAGAGTGAGCTACAGGGAGTCAGTCTGGGTACTTAAGGCACTCGTGTCTTCAAAACTGCTTTCACATTGTCAGGGCCCTGAGGGCCCCACCAGCCCTGCCTGTCCTTGCCCACCCGCCGGGGCTCCCCTCACTGCCTATGGCCCAGGACCCCATTTCAGCCCGCCATGGGCCATCAGTCCCAGCCAGGACACCTCAGCAGGGTGTCTCCAGCTCCCCCCAGCCCCACATTCCCAGCCGTGAGCCCTGCATGTGGGCTGGTGTCCTGTCCTGGCACTGAGCCATCCCCATCCCCGTGGACCTGCCCAGCCACTGAACGGCTGTGCCTGACCCTGGTCTCCCACATTGCGCCTGATCATTTAAACCACTATTTTTAAAACAGAAAACATCATTCACAATGAATATATATTTCCATTCTATAAAGTACTTGAATTTTAATGAAGAATACAGTTTCCTAGCAGCAGGTGTTAACATCGAAATGAAAAATTAGATCATTATATTGTGTATCTGCCTTCAGAAGGATAAATTGAAAATAGGATTTACTAAAAACACTGATAATATCTTGAAACGTTCATTTGTCTTTAAAGGTATATTAAATTTCATGGGGTTTCTTGTTTGCTTGAGGTATTTCAAGACTGCTTAGGGAATACAGAGTGGAATGTTTTTCTAAGCTATTACAACTGTATATGTGCCTAAAGTGTGACTTGTTGATAGTCATATGGAGGTGTATTTTGATCCCTATATCCTCTCTTATTCTTGGAAAGCTTTAAAAATAATTGCAAAGCTTCTGATTCCCAGTCTTTCTGCATTAAATGCCAAAATTAAAGGTGAAATCTGAGGCCACAAGAATCAGTTCTTAAGCTCTGATTCTGCAGACCCTGAATGTACTTAGCTAATCTCTTGTACAACACCTAGGGCTACTCTCAGTGTTTAAAATCAACCAAATAGGGAAATCTTTCCAGGATTAGTGTATGACACTGTCATACATTTTTATCAGTAATTTCCTCTGAATAATATTCATGACCAAAGATGGCAACGTCAGGCTATGAAGGAAGTGTTTCTGCTATCATCTGTGATTATTGCTGTAGTCCAATGGGCATAGTTAACAAAACACAACTCCTTAAACCCAGGTCAGTGACCAGATAAGTTTGGTGCAGGTTGAGGAAACTCCAGCACAGGCAGACGAGTAAATGGCCCATTAGATGAATAGTATACAGCGTTCAGGAGCTACAAGGACAGTCAAATACTATGAGTTTCATTTTGTCCTCTTGAGATGAGAACTTTTACTGATTGTTTTAGTTCTTAAAAACTAAAATCTTTGTGTCTTCGATTCTGAAGAATATAACCAACCAAGGAATAAACCTATAGGAAGCAGAAGTCTCTACTACATAGTTGTAATATCTCATAGATATTTGTGATGCTATTTTTCTGTAAATGTGAACAACCTTGGCTTTCTGTTTTGAATGCAGTGACATTAAAAGCACAAGCTCTGACGGCCTACAGTTATGGCTGTAGCATAAAGAATCATACCATTATGTCAGGGTATGGCCATGTCTACATGAACATATCATAAAGCTTTTGAGTACATGCTTTCTTTTCAAGCTCACTACATTTTCATCCATATAACACATCTTGTTAGGCTTTAAGCTAGTCCACAGGGCTTTTTAGTGCTCACACCACTTTTGTACCTACTTGGCATGCACAGTGCTGTATTAGGGCTGTCTTCATTATGAAGCTGAAAATGAATTTCTATGGTTATTTGACTATCAGCTTCTCTACCCAATTCATGGCTAGAGAAATCTATAAAATACAGTTGTTCCCCTTTGCTTTGTACATTATGTTATTCTTATATTGCATCCTCCGATATGTTCTAGAAATCCTATGCCTTCTTGTAGCCACACTTCATTTTTAACCTCCTCCTGACCCAGGTTTTCTCCCCTGTATCTCTCCTATGCCCAGAGCTTTCAGCTGCAGAGCAACTGCATTTTAATAGCTTAGATCCTATCCTTGTGCTCCTGTGGAAGTCACGTTCTACAGCATTCTCTTGTTAATTAACATTTTTTACTGCTTTGCTGACCAGGTAACTTTTTTTTGTTTGTGGAACCTTATACTCAGGAATAAATATGCTTTACACAACTGCCCTTTTCATTTTGGGATCAGTTTTGGCTAGCTAGAGGACAGAAATTGCAAAATACCTCAGCAACACAAGAAAGCAAACAGCAAAACATTAGAGATTCATAGGGCTCTATGAAACTTCTCTCAATTGCTGTGGTTTAACCCCAGCCAGCATCTAAGCATCACACAGCCGCTCACTCACACACACACACACACACACACACACATGGTAGGATGGGGGAGAGAATCGGAAGGGTAAAAGTGAGAAATCTCATGGGTTGAGATAAAAGACAGTTTTAACAGGTAAAATAAAAGCTGTATACACAAGCAAAGCAAAACAAGGAATTCATTAACCTGTTCCCATCAACAGGAAAGTGCTCAGCCATCTCCAGGAAAGCAGGGCTCCATCATATGTAATGGTTACTTGGGAAGACAAACACCACAACTCCAAATTTCCCCCTCCTTCCTTCTTCTTCCCCCAGCTTTATATGCTGAGCATGACATCATACGGCATGGAATATTCCACTAGTCAGCTGGGGTCAGCTGTACCGGCCATGTTCCCTCCCAGCTTCTTGTGCACCTCCAGCCTTCCTGCTGGTGGGGTGGGGTGAGAAGCAGAAAAGGCCTGGGCTCTGTGTAAGCACTTCCCAGCAATAACAAAAGCACCCCTGAATTATCAACACTGTTTTCAGCACAAATCCAAAATATAGCCCCATACCAACTGCTATGAAGAACATTAACTCTATCCCAGCTAAAACCAGCACATTCTCCGCCCCTTAATCCACTCCATTTATGTCATGCTTAGGTACAACACTATGCAATACAACCTCGTTACCTCCCCCTCCCCATCCTTTGATATAATACACAGATATCATTCCTGTAGTCTATGAACCACCCCTGTATCATGTCCATAAAATGTCCACTGAGTTCATTTAATTTAGTCAGCGACTTTGGGCTCCATCTGTTATGGTGGTCACTCAGGGCCAGAGCGGTGGTGTGCTGTGTGGAGTTACTGGGCACCAAAGCCAGCTCAGGCTGGGTCACTGCTGTGCTTGCACTGCTTCTTGTAAGGCTTGTTCTCCACTGATTCGGGTGGTGCTTCTATAGTAATACCTATGACATGCGACTCACATCCTGGCTTACAACAATTTAAAGGTATTTCCATTACAATCTCCACCCCTGGTCCCTTTGGAGCAGACCATAGGTTTGAACATTGCAATGGGCTCCTCCCCTTGCCCCTGCTCCCACTTGGATGTACCTACAGACCGCAGTCCCTTAAGGGTGTACCTGCTCCAAGTGCAGCCTTATCTATGAGCCACAGCCTCTCCAGGGGTATACCTGCTGCGGCACAGACTTATCTGCAGTCACAGATGCTTTGAGGTGCACGTGTTCCAGTGTGGCCTAATCCATGGGCCACAATGCCTTCAGAGATATACCTGCTCCAGGTGGCCTTACGCACAGCCACAGTCCCCTCACTCACAGGAGTACCTCCTCCAATGTGGTCTTACTCGTGGCTGCAGTCCCTCCAAGGGTGTACCTGCCCTGTCATGGCTTTATCCACGGCCACATGCTTTGAGGTGCTCCAGCACAATCTCATGCACATCCACTGATGCTTCAGGGTTTACTTGTTGCAGCATGGAGTTACCCGCAGCCACAGACGCTTCAAGGTGTACCTTCTCCAGCACGGACTTGTCCTTGAGCCACAGTCCCTTCAGAGGTGTACCTGCTGCGGCACAGGCATAACCACGGCCACAGACACTGCAGTACCTGCTCTGGCATGGGCTTATCCATGACCCCAGAGGCTTCGGGGTGTCCTGCTGCCGCACAGACTCAGGCACAGGTGACAGTCCCTCTGACTGGAGTTCCAGCCTGTCCAGGACAGCAGCACAGAAACACCAGCGATGCCCTGGCCACCTGCCAGCCCCAGCGCATGGCCATTGCTGTTATCAAAATGTTCCCGGGCACAGCAGAGTAAGACGATAGGCGGCACGGCCGTACAGCAAGCAGGGAAAGCAAAAAGCAGCCACTAACAAGCACTGAACTCTAATATACAGTAAGGGCAGCAAGCCCCATGGCAAGCATAGAAGTCTGCCAATTAATATATAAACAGCAATAACAGTTATAAATTCAATCTAGCACATTCCAAACAAAACTGTCATTGTCTCGAACCCTTCAAGACCCATATTGGGCACTCCAACTTCCAGCCCAGGCCCATAAGGCTTGCTTGCCACGGGTGGAGAATGTGCTGGTTTTAACTGGGACAGAGTTAGTGTTCTTCATAGAAGCTGGTACGGGGCTATATTTTGGATTTGTGCTGAAAACAGTGTTGATAATTCAGGGGTGCTTTTGTTATTGCTGGGAAGTGCTTACACAGAGCCTACATTGTAACCACTATTGGCTTTATCTCTTTTTGTTTTGTTTGGGTTTTTTTTGTATGTTTGTTTATTGTTTTAAAGAAATTTTCTGCCTTTTGTAGTCTGGAAGACAGCTGGTATGGGGCTATATTTTGGATTTGTGCTGAAAACAGTGTTGATAATTCAGGGGTGTTTTTGTTACTACTGGGAAGTGCTTCCACAGAGCCCACATTGTAACCACTACTATTGGCTTTATCTTTTTTTGTTTGTTTTGTTTGTGGTTTTTTTTGTTTGTTTTTTTGTTAAAAAGAATTTTTCTGCCTCTTATAGCCTGGAAGACAGCTTGAACACTGCTGGTCTCTGAAACAGCAATACCCACTAGGTTCTGCAGGTCGCTGAAACAATAGCTTAAATAGGTGAAAAGTGCCTTGTGTATTACCCAGGTCTTCAGACAGTTCTGCCTTAACAAAGAGCACGGACTAATGTCAGCTACTATCCTAGTATCAGAAGGTATCTGCTTTCTTGTGAGAAGGAAAGGTAAGGATTTAGCTACTTCTCAGAGGAGCACTACCCCTTGGGAGAAATAGAGGGAGAAGAGTTATGGATCTGATCCCACTGATGTACAAGCAGGGGCTGAATATGGTGAGTACAATTAAAATCTCTTCAGCACTAGCTCTTGGAATTTCATTTATCTGGTCCCTTACCCATCCTGCAAGTCTTATTATTAATCTCTGTATTACTGGGTTTAACTAAAAAGATCTTGCAGTGTATTCAATACTTCAGTGAAGTCCAGAGAGATGATGCCTGCTCTGTATAGAAAACCAATTACCCATAAAATTTACCAGTTCAGGCTGGCACAATGTATTTTTGGCAACTATCACCTTTTCAATTTACTTTCATATCTTCAAGTATTCATTCTTCAAAATATGTGTGTTCTCAGAACATGTAACTTTAGTAATGTTTAGCCCCAGGTAGAATTTTATCTTGAAAGCCATACATAGAAATATAAATCTCAGGCTGTTTTATTGAAGTTTTGTATATTGTGCAATGTGGGTCACATACATAGCTAGTCAAATACATATCCTGGATGAGCAGAATCTGCTTCTTACTTGCCTGTCTTTTGTTCCTTCAGTTTGGTATAAAAAACTATCTTAATGCTTTTCTACTTAAGAGGGAAGTGATAGAAGAAAGCAGCTTTCCAAATCTAATCTGACACAGTAGTATTTTGCAGTAGTTCTGTAATTGACTATTGTCACTACCATTTAATGCATAAATTAAAAGTTGTATGCAGTTTGGGGACACAATACTGTGTATTTCATACATTAATCAGGTATCTCTCTAGGATGCCTTGCAGAAGGTAGGTGTGGTTTTTTCCCTCAGGGTAAGCTTCAGTGTTCTTTGGCAGAAGTCTGTGTATCATGCAACAGCAGCTGCTAACAGGCTGTAGGAAAGCACTGTCTGCTGAGCGGAACATGCCTTAACGCCTGTACAAAATAATCTGATTTATCCACTCTGTTGGGGAGGGAGGGTAGTCAACACTTTATCCATGTATAAAATTTTTTTAAGAGACAGTGTGCATATTTGTATCTATGAGCCCTCTGGCAAACATGTCTACAACAACGTGCATACACCGATGTAGGGACCTGTGTATCTCCACTGAACCTACTTCTCTCGGCTGCCCGTGGAGAGGCTTCTGGAGAGCAGTGGTTGTTCATCCGTCTCCTGGCACGCAGGAATTCTCCGCAACTCCGTCAGTCCATTTACCTCTGCCGAGAGAGATTATGGCCGGGGCCGAGACGCCCCCCCGGAGGCCCTTCCCAGCTCACACCCGCAAGGGACGGCAGCAGCCAGCGGACTCTGGTGGCACAATGGCGTTACGGGGGAGGGAAACTCCCTCCCCCAGCACCGCCTGTCAGCGGCCGGGAAGGGGATTCACCAGCCGAGCGCCGGGCTCGGACGCCCAGGCCCCTCACCGCCCGCCGTGCAGCCCGCCGGCGGGCCCGCGCTCCCGCGCCGCGGGGGGAGGGAGGGAAACGGCCGCCCTGAGGCACCTCCCGTCACCCGCCGGCCCCCGCTCCGGCAGCCGGCCCCCAGCCCGAGGGACTCCGCGGAACGGGGGCACGGTGACCTCCGCCGCCGCCTCCCGCCCACCCTGGGACCCCCCTCCGGCCCCGGCGCACTGCAGGCCGCGAACAATGGCCCGCCGCCAGCCCCCGGGCTTCCCCGGCCGCCGCACGGGCGGGCCGCTCCGGGGCCGGCCCCGCCCCGCCGCTGGGCGGCCGCCGCTCCCCCGCCCCTCCCCGCCTCGGCCGCCCAAGTCCCTTGAACTTTCCCCGGGCGCTCGCAACAAGCGGCCCGCGCGGGGCTGCCTGCGCCCCCCGCCGCCCGCACAGCCCCCGCGCCTCCCGCCGAGCCCCCCCCAAGCACCGGCTGCCCTCGGAGCCTCCGGAATCCCCGCACACCGCCCGCCCAGGCGCCCTCCGAGCCCCCCCCCCCCGGCGCGGCGCCCCCGGCAGAGCCCGCCGCCGCCTCCTCTCCTCTCCCTGCGCACCCGGCACAGCCCCCCGCCCTCCCTCGCACGCCCACGCGCGGCACCCCTCCACCCCACCCCCAGCCCCCCGCCTCCCCACACGCGTTCCGTCCGCCCACGCCCGCCCCGGTCCGCACACGCCCACCCCCGTCCCCGTCCCCTTCCCCAGAGCCAGACCCGCGCCGCGCCGGGCGGAGCCCCCCGCCCTCGCCGCCGGCTGCCCCCCGGGGCCGCGCTGACCTCCGCGCGCTCCCTCCCGCCGCCGGGGAGGGCCCCCCTCAACAAAGGGGGCGAGCAGCGACAGGCGGGACGCGCGCACAGACACGCGCGGCCGGGCGCTCCGTCCGGATGCGGTGAGCCCCCCGCTTCGCCTCCGGGGCCGCGTCAGCGCGGGCGGCAAGAAGAGGAGAAGCGGCGGCTCTCCGGCGGCGCGGCGCGGCCGGCTGCCACCATGGGCTGCTGCACGGGGCGCTGCACGCTGATCTTCCTCTGCTCGCTGCAGCTGGTGAGTGCCCCGCCGCCCGCCACGGGGCACGCTTCGGCTTCGCGGGGGCGGGCAGGGACGGGCGCTCTCCCCCTCCCAGGGCGCGGCCCCCGGGGGCACGGCGCGGCGCGGAGCCGGCCGCGGAGCTGGCCGCGGAGCTGTCCGCGCCCGGTGCCGAGTGCGGGCGGCCGGCCCCGCTCCCGCCGCCCCGACGGGCCGCCCGCGCCCGCTGCTCGCCCCCGGCCCCCGGCCCGTAAGTTTTGCGGTGCGGCGCGGGGAGGAGGCGGCGCGGGGCGAGAGCGGCCCCGCGGCCGGGGCGGGGGGAGGCGGCGGGCCGGGGCGGGTGCCGCGGCGCCTCAGCCCGGGCGGCTGTCAGCGCTCCCTGCCTGAGGGAGGGGGAGAGACTCCGCCGCCCCGGCGGCGCTTCGAGGCGGTCTCGCTCCCCGCGGGTGCCGACCAGGGGCTTCCCCCGTCCGCTGCAAGCCGGCCCGGGGGGCGGCACGAGGGGGACGCTGCCCCCGCTCGGCCGGCAGCCGGTGCCCGCGGGGCGGGCGGCGACCGGGGTCTGCGGCGCCGGGGCCGGGTCCGGGCCGGGCATTGCTGGGCGCTGCCACCGCGGGCCGCCCGCCGCCCCTGGCAGCGCGGCGGGGTGCGGGAGAAGGGCCGTCGCCGCCGCTTTTCTTTTTCTGTTTTTCTAAACCTTTGTAAGAGCGGCTTGTGCCGGCCCTCTCCTGTGACTTTACTTGGGATTGCTTTCCTCTGATTAAATATTCCTCAGCGTGCAATTGAAGCAACAGAACGGTGCATCTTCTCGTCTTTGTTTACTGAAGTTGGCATATTTGTTTCAGAGAAAGAGTTGTTGAGACAAAACCATCGCCGAACAATAATAATCCTTTCTCTGGCTCATTAGCTGGATGATAAAATAATGCTCTTCCTTTAACAGCAGTCCCTGGTCCCAAGGGTATTTTAAAAGATTTTTCTCTTTTCTAGTGACTCAGAGTCATCATTTTGCCACATGATCTTTTTTAAGATGAGTGCTGTTCCTTCTGTGTGTGTCTGTAAAGAAGAAAAGTGGGATGCATTTGCTGTTGCTTGGGTGTCCCCCCCCCCGTCCCCCCCCCCAATCCTTTGCTAATCTAGTTTTCTGTTACAGCACTTTGAAATCGCTTCTGTTTCAGGGGTAATACACTTAAATGCAAAATGTACAATTACTTCAGCTGAAGGCCCTCGTTAATTTCCAGGGCTTTATGCCAGATTCTCCGCCTGTGTAAACTGGTCTACCTCCATTGTTTCCAGTGCGAGTCTCAACCTTCCTCAGATGTGCTTTAATGTGGTGGAGCTAAGCGTGGTATAAGTACTTCAACAGCACAACCTTGTCAAAAAGCAGGGAAGATGCCTGATTTGTACTTGAGCGTGAGGAAAGCTTTGTTTATACATTTTTGGCCTTTTTTACTCTTGCTTTGCATCAGTTTTGCAGATACTGTCCTATCGGCTGCAGCAGGATCACTCCTGATTTACTTCAGTGTGTGTGGGAGGGGAAATGAACCCTTTTTCTTCAAATATATCTCTCTGCCAGTTATGAAGGTTATAATAACTGTATTTGCTATTGTGTAGAGTTACTTGGAGGGTATAAAAATTGAAGTAAAGTGTGAATAGCCACCATAATCTCCAGAGAAATGCATATAAAGTCTTTCAGGAACAGATTCGTATTTTATAAAAGACCTATCAGATGATACAACAACTTTCAAAAATTACTTTAATACATAGTTTTTTCTGCTGTGCTTACCTGTTTTATGATAATGTTCCACTGTCGTATCCATGTATTTCAGGCACTGATAAATGTCTGTATGGAAAAATGCTTTCATTTTGATTTATTTTCATTTTAAAATAGAAGTCATACTTTGGAAAGTAATCTAGTAGATGTGAACTTAAAGCTCAGGTACTTTCCATGATCTCAGTGACGGTAGTGTTCAGTTTATGTCTGTAGAAGTTGTGGCCGCGGACGGTTTTAGATCTTTTTCTAACATCTCAGGGGTCGTAAGTATAAAGCATGCACAACAAAACTGCATCCCCAGACATTACTGTCATTAAGCGAGATTTATTGTACCTTGCATCCATTTATAGAGGGTTGAAAGAAGTATTACTGACTGCGGACAACATTTAGATTAAATGTTACAAAAACTAAAGCCCTTGAAATACTTATTTGTAGCATTTCAGAAGTACAAATGATTTATGTGACTTGAGGAAATACTTAAGAAGAGACAGATGGGCACGTATTTTAGAAAAGGAAGTTGTTTACCTTAGTCATAATAAAGATTAACCTTTAGATACCACCTGAGAAAGAGGTCTCTTACAAAACACAGCTGGCAATACCTTTCATAGCATACATATACTATGTAGGTTGTCTTTGGTATAAGGTGATGTGAAGTAAAAAAGCCAAATTCCTGGAAACATACTAATACCAAAGAACTGGTTCTTGTTCTGAAGAAGGATGCAGTGTTTAGTGGCCTCAAAGCACAGTTTCTTGCTTCCTTTTATGGCTGCATGTTGCTTTCTATGTTGCTGGGATGAAGAACTGTAAGGTGAAAACAGTTACTGCGTGCCAGTCAATAAATATCTTTTCTTTAATGATAATACGTTAAATCTATTACGTTCAAGATTTGTTTGTAGTTTTCAGTTCTGTTTGTCAGTTGAAGAATTTGACATAAAAATGACAATACCAGTTTTCAGTTATGTTTTGATTCATGAAAGTGTTTATTTCTGACTGACAGCTTTTACACTTCATAATAAACACATTCTAATGTTGAATTCCAGTAATCCCAAGGACAGTCTGTAGTTAGTCCTCTATCGTTTCATGATAGCCTTATTTTTAAATGTGAACCCATATCATTATGTGTAATACAGGATTCTGGGAAAAATCACCGAGAGAGGGGGCTAGGCGGCACCAGCTCAGGAAAAGCTGTTAGGTACAGGGTTTCCTTGAACCTCTACAGGTGGATTCTGCTTCTGAAAACTAAGGGAATTTTGTGAAAGGAGAACTGTGTTGTGTCCGTGTCCCCCCAGCCCCCTACCTGGCCCCATCAAAACCCTGTGATCTTTCACTGTTTTGCGCTTCCTGACTGAAGCATTGTCATATGCCATTCTGAAGTTGACAAGCTAAGAACTCAGAAGTGTATGTATATCTTTTTTGTGCATAAATCTGTCATTAAGATTATTAGGACCTGTGTATACATCAGGAAAGTATATCATGAGGATATATGAATCCTTTGGATTACAGCCATAATTCTTAGTGGTGCCACTAGAAGTCTCAGATGTTGGCCTTGTCTGTACTAGAAAATTAAAGCAGCTGCCAGAGATGGTGCCTGCGCTAGTGTTGCCACCAAGCCATACAGTACTGCAACATGAAAATATTTGCAAAGTAAAACAAGTTCAAAAAATACTAAATTCTGGAAGGGGTAAATTGACAACAAATTGCAGGGAGATTTAGCTGTGTGAATCCAATTGATGTTAATACGTGTCACACAGTGAAAACCTTCATGCTGCTTTGAAAATGCGTTTTTTAGAAACTTCCATTGCAGGGTAATTTTGTTTCAATATTTATAGTAAGTGGAAGTTTTTGGTACCTAGGAATATACAGATATACAAACACAGAGAACTCTAAATAACAGAGATGGTGAATGAGATTTTCAAAGCAGTGAAGGGAAGATTAATGGAAAGTGTATGGCTAAGTCCCCTTCACTGCTTTGACAATCTCATTTCATGTGTTTATCCTTGGACTTCCCTGCACTGTGTTCACTGTATAGATCTTGATTTAGAAGTGTATGTTTTATCCAGTACAGTTAGTGTAAAATAGGCTGTTCCCTGTTTAACCTGTTACTTTCCAAATAATTTGTCAGCCGACTGCACTGGGAAATTTTTCCAGTGGAAACACAGCTTCTGCTTATTATTGTTTTGACTAGCGATTATTTGGGGAGTGCAGTGGTTCATTTTAACAGACTTAATTCATCTCAATATTCAGAAGATTTATGTTTGTGATTGCCATTAACATTAATTATAATGATGTATGTAAATCCTTACACTTGGAGATGAGACTGTATCCATTAGACTGAATGATAACATTTCATCATTTGTTACTGTACATAGTGGAATTTCAGCAGTTATGTGGCAAAGTGATATATGTCACGCATAGATTTTAATCTCATTTTTAAATGCTTTATAAAGCTGGAAACTAACTTATGATTTTGGCTGTCGGTGCTTGTATGTTAGAACTGACAACAGTTATACAGTTAACAGCTCAGGGAGTCAAGGGATTTGACAAATTTGAGAAAGTAAAATCTTTGAACCGGTAAATTGCTGCATCTTTTTATGTTGGTTAAAGCATTACTAACCCATTGATCTGGAGATGAAGCGTCTGTCCACTGATAAAGCAGGAGGAGGTATGAGGGGGTGCCTATTGTATTAGCAGGGGTGGAGGAGGCTTGGGATTGTAGCCCCAAACAATGCAGTGGTTGCAGGATGTTGCCCTTTCTGTTAAGGCAGCTGACATGGGAATGGTGTTTTGCTCCCATAACTCCAATGACATCCCCAAAACATGTAATGGTTGCTGGTGGCTGTGCCTAAGAGGCTGATACGCTTGTGTACTGGTGTGTAATTGAGTTTAACATTAAGATTGGAAGTAATACATTGCTTCCAGTAGAACTACTTGAGTCAAATCTTTGCAATCCAAAAATGTATGAGACTATATAATTTGTAGGATCTCTCTTATGAGGGACAAGAGAGTAACAACTAGCAATAAGTGTTTTTCACTTTGTGTTTTTGGTTTATTTTACAGGATTTTGGGGAGATACCTGTTGGTAAAACACACGTTCCCAGTGCATCAGTACTATAGCGTTTAACCACTCCATGCACCAGCAGTATAGCCTCATTAGTGAAATCCCCTCCTGCCAAAGCTGCATATAATATTTCTTTCAGTTCAGTGATCCAAAGTTGGGAATTCAGAACTTGAGGAAACCTGAACTTTCAGAGCTCTCGGAAATTTCTGAACTGGGTCAATTTCTTAAAGATGCTGTTTAGCTCTTCCTTAGTTTTAGGCTCTGTTCATCACAGCAGGGTGTTTTTCTACGGTTCCTTGCCGCTCTGTGACTGATGATCAACTGTTATAAACACCTAAGTGATAAACACTTATTATTTTTAAAGTGATGAAGTGAAAGTGTTAAGATTTCAGTGATAATAATGGCAATTGATTCTCTGAAATTTGGGAATTACATAGCTATCTTTCCTGTGTATAAGATCAGTAGGTTTTGGAAATAATTATTTTAAGAACATTGGAATATGCTGCTGATCTGCTTCTGTTTCGAGATCTGCTACATTCTGCCAAGAAACAATTCTTGGGACTAGGAAAAAAGGGCTGTGTTTTTTGGAAATCATTGAAATTCAGAAGGATTGTATTCTTGGATTCAAATGGAATTTGGGTAGGACTTACAGAACTTGAACACAATAGGTTTATTTTTGGACATCATATGGGATCAACTGCACTTGCAGTTATTTATGTGGTGTTTAAATCTTGCTGATTTTGTGAAGTTTGGATCTGAAACAAAAACTTGTAAGACGAGGTAATCTTAGGTCATGTTTTCAATCTGTATGTATCTTACATGCAACTTAGACCCTTTTAGTTTTGGGGCTTTTAGTTCTAGTTCTGGTAAGTTGACAAATAAGTGATAAAATCACAATTCTTTAATTTTTCAGGTAAAAGGTTGCATTTTGGCTCCTCTGTGATATCCAATGCTTAGTCTCCACAATCAAATAAGTGCATTTAATTGGCTAGGTGAGCAGAGAGAGGATCAAACCAGTCACACAGATCATTGGCCCTGATACCGCACAAGAAAGGTGAATGGAGGTTTTACACTTCACTTGAATAGGGCTAGAATCAATTCACGCATTCAGTACAAATACTGGTAAGGTGGTCTCTTCTTGGATGTGCTCAGTGAAAAGAGGAGAGGCAGTGGACTAGGATGCAACAAGGGGGAAATTATGATTAAATATTAGGAAAGAAAAATTTACAGTGAAAACAGTCATGCATTGGTTCATGTTTTCCAGAGAAGTTGTGGAAACTTGAATTAATTCAAACCCCAGCTGAACATAGCTGTGAAATACCTGATCTAACAGAATTGTATCTGATGTTGAATTTGGCCCTGCTATGAGTAAAGGTTTTACCAGATGACCTCCAGAGATTCCTTTCAACGTAGGTTATCCCATGATTACATGATCTTTCCAAAGCATAAGGAATAAGGGCTTTCAATTCCTTGTTGGGAGAGTATTTAAAATACACAGTAATTTGAGTTGTTTCAAAATAATTAGTTTCTTAATTTGTTGTGGGCATAATGCTGTGGAAATAGGCTTGATATGGCAACAACAATCCTGGTATTCAGTTTTACCTCTTGGTATCAAACTTTGGTGTTAAATTAAATGCAAAGTACCTGTAATAGCCTTGTCATCTATTATTTCACAAATAATAATTCTGTGATACAGTGTAGTATGTCAGGTCTTTTAACTTATTAGTATTGAAGCAAAATATATTTTATTCATTCAGTCCTATAATTAATTGCTTAGCAGTCATTTTGGGGCAAAGAGCTGTTATTTCTATCTGTACAGGGAAATGAACTGCACATTTTTGGTTCTAGATGAGTAAAGGAGCAGTAATAAGTGACTGTGTTGTTCATGAAACTGATACTATGACACAGAATTTTTCACCTCTAGGTCACATTTTGAAATTCACCGCAAGTTAGATGAAGGCAAATGTCATTATGAAATGTTTATACGAAATGTTAGTGGTCTTGATATAGCATTGATATAAAAATACCATCTCCATATTGGTCCTAATTTCCACTTCTTATGTTATACTCAGAGAGTTGAGGTTGGTGGCCATGGTTCTGTGAAGACTATGCTTTCTTCAGATTATCTTTTCAGGGGTGCTAGCAGGACAGCGTAATGAAATTTGCACTACCTTTGCTCATACTGGACATGGTATCCTTGCTAGGGATGTCAGCATAGGGAGACATTTGTAAGCTTTATGAGTCATTAAGTCAAAATGAAAAATAATGCTGATTGCATTGATTTTGTGTAAATTTCATCTTTTTCACTGGTCAGAAAGAACATTCCTTATTTTTTTATTTAGTGCATTTTGCCTTGAAAATAGAATTCGGGCAATTACAAATTGAAAACGTCTCACTTTGAATCTTAAAGCAGCTCAGATTTGTCTCAGGTGAAAGAGTTTTGTCCTCATCTATCAAGAGCAGTTAATGCATACCTTCCTAAAGGGTATGCCAGCAAGTTTCAGATCACACATTACTACACCTAGTGAGACCTGCAATTCCTTAACAGAGCAGTGCCAGCAGCACTATCAGAAATTTTATTATGTTATGGGCTTCCCCCCCCCGCCCCCGCCATGTGCAACCAGTGAAATCTTTGTAATCTCGCTATGGATCTGTGCGTTTGGTAGGTCTGTAAAAGACAGTAGTAAGCTGGATTTAATCACTGTTCTCTGATCTCAGGAATATACAGAGTACTTAAGACTCTGGTAATAAAAATGTAGTAAAAGATTTTATTTTAGTCTTTTTACTTTTTACTATACTTCCTTATGATCTCTTCAAACACAGTCATACCTTGCATGTAATCTCAGCTCAGATGGACTTTTTAATGCTGTGGTGATGTGGGACTTGTTCTTACGAGTTGCTGAATGCCCTCCAGCTCTCATTAAAGTTGCTGAAAGTCATTCTTTTACGTATAAGGTTTTTATAATGATAGGTTCCATCAAAAGCAGCAGTGAATCCCTTCCACATGGTGAATGCCAGCCTTATGGTAAAAGAAAAGGAAAAAGGAAAGTTTTCTACTTAATAGAACAACCAGTTTCTTCCAGACAGATATCCTTTACAGAAGTTAACATCACAAAGTAGTAAAATTGAGAATTTTCTGAAATTAAAAAGGAAGATAATTGTAAAACAATTATTTATGTTGGGAATGACTCTCTTGAATAATTACAGTTGGTCTTTCCAGAGATATCTCCAAAGGGGGTTGAGTGAAAGTTTTTCTTTATTTCATCATACAGAAGTTTTGTCTGAGAAGAAGTATAAATATATATAAAGAGCATATGTTTGACAATGAACCAAATGGAACTTCCCCAAGGAGACTTTTGACACACTCCAAAGAAACTACAGATAAAGCAAAGCAAGAATAATAATTAGGAAATGAACCATGAGCAGAAAGAGCCTGAAATGCTTTTATAGTGAGGGAGATTATGTGGGAACATGGGATGAAAAGTGTAGAAAGGCACATTTAGATGAGTGTGAAGGAAGTGGGACATGGAAGCCCTTTTCGGCAGACAGATGAAAGTTGGCTCTATGTGTGGGAGGAATTCCTGTCCAAGATTTCACTGAAAACAAGATCTTACAGAAAAAAAAATAAATCTTTTTTTAACATGGCACTGCTGATGAGCCAGTTTCTCGCTATTCTGTTGTAAAGCAACTATGTTAGTGTCAAACCTTTTGAATAAAGAGAGCCAAGGAAGTGAAACCATATGATGATATTTTTTAGGGAGATAGGAATTAATGAAAGTCTTTCTCATCCAACTTTAGTTTTTGCCTTTGGTTGAACCTTGAGTACTCTGTGCTGTTCTGGGAATGCTGCAGCCTCACTGCCTGTCGGCAGTTCCCAGAACATGTGAGCGGAGTGCTCCTGGAGCTTAGGAGTGTGCAGCTGAAGCTCAGCACAACCCACACTGGAAATGAGTAGACACATAAATCCCTGTCAGCCTTATGCATCCATACAAAAGGAAAAAAAACCACAGTTAAATGCAGATTTTTAGATGGATTGAAAAGAGCTCGTAATATGTCTAAATGCATTTTGGAAACAGGATTCTATTAAAATGGATTACATAGAGAAAAATCCTTTCAGAAGTTTAGTCTCCACAATCAAAGAATGAAAAGCTGAAGAATTCTAGAGCTGGAAAGTGTAGTGCATTATAATGGAAGAATAAGATCACAAAAATATATAGTTCTGCTTTGCTTATGAGCTATTTATTTTTTTCCTGCTAAAAGCTTGCTGTATCTTTTCCATTACAGAGTGAGAAGGGTGTTTCATTTCTCTAATACGTATTTTTTTAATGAACTAAGTAGACCTCATCAAGGTAAGTGTGTTTAGATTTTAACTGGAACAGAAACCTTGCTGCTCCTATAGATTGTATGTATAGTTTACATCACAGAAACCTGAAAAGCCTCTCTGCCCTCTAATGCAGATGGAGCTACTCAGAAAACTGAAAAGACGTGGTCTCTTCAAAGAGATCCTCTGACCTACTGAAGATTCTTAAATCGGTCTTAGTTAGTTAGTTGTATATTTGTAAGATGCCTGTTTTAGTGCACCCACTAACATGTGCATTCAGGAAGCCTTAAAAATGCCCAGATTTGGAAGATATTATCACCAGTTCCCACTGTTTCCAGTTAATTCATATATTATGGAAGATTGCAGACTGGTGCTCAGCGTCATCTTTCTTCTGATAAACAATTCCTATTCTCATCTACAGGTAACTGTTGGCTGTAATGCCTAGCCGTGAAATGATACACGATTTCCATTTTCCTGTTCTCTTTCCTCTTTTGAGCCTGCTGATTTGTTCTCAACTCTCCTCCCAACTATTTCAAAACAAGTTCCAAGTTCTGATCTTCGTCTGTTTTATCAAAGTAGGATTCAGACCCTGTCCCCCCCAACCTCAAACCAGTCAAGACTGTTGGAATTTACTTGTGGCTGTAAATGAGCCTAGTGAACATTTTAAGGAGTTTTAAGGTTCTCCCCATCCTGAAAATATCCTTCACTTCTGTGGTTGAGTTCTCCTATTACCCGTGCCTAAAAATACTGCATCATTCTAGAGAACTGGAAGAAATGGCAAATGTGTTTGCAGTTACAAATGACAGAATTCCTTGGTTAAAACAGATGGAGTAATTAATGCTATTTGGCAGTGCACTTTCAAAAACAAGAATGACTCTCCAGTCTTGGAGAAATACATGTGTAGGTCCTTAACTTCTCTTCCAGCATTATTAAGAAAAAGCAAAGGCATGCAGAAATGCATTTATGCTACTGTGGTCCATTTCTCTTCACTTGTAGGAAGATCAAGTATGTTGTATGTATGACAGTAGCTGAAATCCAAACTTCATGCAAATGTCACAAATTAGTTGAAGTATATTAGATACCATGAATGGCTTTATGTTTTATTACTAATGTATAATTTAATCATAGTGGTTTGATGAAAGCCAAAGCTGACAGAGTTGTGCCAGAAGTAACCACAAAGTGCCAAAGATTATTTAAATTACATTAAGTAATTTAATTACTTAAGTAATTAAATAACCCCTTAATTTCTCTAATACGTATTTTTTTCATGAGTTAAGTTGACATCATGAAGATAAGTGTGTTTAGATTTTAATCAGCTGGAATCAGTTGAATGCACTGATGACTCTTCCAAAATGTAGCCTGTGCAGCTGAGATGCAGTGTGCTGCCTTGCACAGCAGTGATGGGAGGTGCCTGAAGCCTTGTCCTTAACTGCAGTGTGGAGCAGCCACACCAGGATGTTGCTGAGTACTGTCACATAGATATGTGTACCTTGTTGCTTGTTCCCATTGTTCTAAACCTGTATCCACTCTGATGTGCTGAAATTTTCTACACAGGCTGTGTTTAAAAGAAGTGTATTGCACGATGTCTGAAGAAAAATACTACCTGTAAACTCTTTTGGTCCCGTTTAACATGCCTGGATTATCTAGAAGGTGTGTGGGAGAAACTGATGTCAAATAGTTTTTGTATCCATGAAGGGTTCCAGGTTTCAGCGTTCAGCCAGTATGTGATACTTACTTCACTGAAAGCTGAAGAACTGTTTCTGCAGAGGCTGGTGGCCAAGAGAGTGTCCAGGTTAATCAGAAGTCTCACTGAACAACAGAGATTCTGGCCTTTTCTTTGTACAGGTAATAATTTAATTATTTGTTATTTAGCTTTTTTATGTATTTGGTTCCTTTGGATGGTCTGACCCTTGAAATTCTTGGCCAGATGAATCTCTTAGCTTTCTGTGGGATTTCTGGGCTGTAGTTAAGATTTCTAGGCTGAACTATAGTCAGTGCACATGCCAGACATGCTGGAGTGCTCCAGTACTGCTGGGGTTTCACTGTGCTTATTAACATAGTGAGAAGATGAAGTAATTAGTGCCTCAAATCCAGTGCTAGGTTTTTAAAGATCATTTGAAGCTGAGGTTGGCTGGACTAGGACATGTATCTGAGATACACCTTGCCCCAAGTGCTGACAAACCAAAACAGGGGATGGAGTTAGAAAAGGAAGCATGCAAATATTTTGCTTTAGGCCCTACAGAAAGTCTCTGGAGTCCTAGTTGAGGCTGTTCTTCTGCTTGGTGCTTCTTCATGTTTCTGCATATGGTTACCATAATTGGCCACAAGTTCCTATAAGCATATTAACATTTCAATAGGCAAGTTTTCTGTATTTGAGTGCGCTCTAATTTAGAGAACAAGTTTCTTTTTAATTCCGTACTTTTTGAGAAGTCGTTTAGAGGTGCTAAAATTCATTGCAAAGACAAAAATCTCTTTCTGTTTGAGGAGGAATGTAGTAACTATGGATTCTCTTTTGGAAAGATTATTTTCAGGTGTTGACAGATTTGAATTGATCCTGACATGATTAGCTCTCCTGCAAAATGAGACTTGCAAATATCTACACCTGCACTGACTGCATGCTTAGTTGGGGATTTCCTCTCACATTGCCACCTATGGACACAAGGTTTTGTAGAAGGCAGGAGTCAGTCTTTTAAGGGTGTTTTGAAGAACAGGAAAATAAAAAAATGTCCCTAAAATGCTGGAACTGACCATCTGCATATGAGGAAAGGACAATTTTGAGTCAGGGAAGAGGTTTTTTTAAATTATTTTCTGGTGATAGATAGAAGCAATGTTTAATTTGCACTAAAAGAACCATGAGTTCATTGTTTTCTTGATATGTTACCTTTGTCAACCCATTTGTTCAGTTTTTGGTAACTGGAATTGGTTAAAAAATTACAACATATTTACTGCAATAGGAAGAAGAATTCCTAAGCTCTTGGGAGGCAAACCTTCATTCTTGCAAGTACCTTTTTCTCTGAATGACAAAAGCACATCTGACAGTGAATGCCAACTATCTAGGCAGAAGAGCAATTTCCAAGGCAACCCATTCACATTCAATTCCCTTCCTCTAAAACCAAAGTAATAAATTATGCTGGTGTTTAAGGGGTAATCTCTGTGGCTTTAAAGAACATAAACTATCAGAGACATACAGTCTTGACTGTGCTAAGTGTTGAGCACCTCCTTTGCTGGAGTGAGTAACCTCATCTCCCACCGAGGACATCAAGAGTTACACATACTCGTGCCCTTCCACTCGCGCATCCCTATCCTGAGGGACTGAGCTGTAAGGAAGGCAGCTCTGCCACTGACTGGCCTCAGTAAGTGCAGGCACTGTTAGAGAGTGCCATTAGATGAAGTCATTGAACCATTAGGAAGCCTGCAAAAATGAGTACCTTCTTTAATCTGAAAAGCATTGTGGTTGAGAATATACCCATTCGACATCCTCGAGGGAAGATTTCTTTCACACATACTGATTCTGTCAGTGTTACCAGCCAGCATTTTACTAGGATGAGACTTAGCTTTGTAACATTGCATGGATCCTACATCATGCTGAGTAGTACTGGTCATCTATTATTAATATGCTCACATTTTTGCTAGACTAAAAGTATCTCATTATCCATTTTCTTATTAAATCTTCCATTACTTTAAGGTGTTTTCAGGTTCTGCTCTGCTCTCATTTTATTAGTTGGGAACAAAGGCTTTTCAAATGTCAGAAGCTAGTATATGCTGATTTCTGGATAAGCAAGAAAATACCTCAGATTTTGCGGCCATTTTTTATATAATGATGTCTTTGAGCCTTATGCACAGTTCTTATAAAGTATTTCCCTTCTTCCTGTTTGAATACATATCTACATGCAATTACATTTTTGCGTTAGAAGTACTGGCTGTATGGCAAAGTGAGACTTTATCCAGTCATCATAACCAGTTATTCTTTGGCACATATATAGAGTTCAAAGAACTCGTAAGTTAGAGAAGTAACTTTGTGTTTGCTTACACAAGTTGATGGAGACAGTCACATGTTTTCTGCTTTGAGACGGCCAGAAGTAAGCCAGTTTGCGTCTGGGAAATGTGGAGTTAGCATGGAGTTAGTAGGCACAGTACAGTGCTGATCCATCCACAAGGCATCTGGACAGAAGCTGGCTTTTATCTGGACAGGCTGGAGTATAGACAAAGCAGTGTCAGACCCACTGAGGGAAAGACATGCACCTTGCTGAGTTTAATACTGTTAGATAGATACTTATTCTCTAAATGTCGTTACCTGAGTTTCTTAGCTACTGACATTGAGGTATTTCATGTTAATTCTGATTGAAGAATTGCTACCAGAGCACCAAAGTATCGAGATGATGTTGCCACTGAACAACCTTTGGATTCCAGTGATTTCCATCTGCTAGATCCACCTATCAGGATGCTTAAACCAACCAAATCAGAGACTGGAAAGTTACTGATCAGCATGCGGAAGAGGGAAAGAAAAAAAATTGTAAAAGAACAAAAAAAGAGTAAGAAAGAAATTTAACTATATCGAAACTGAATGGTCACACCAGATACATTCATTTGAACCCATTTTAAAAGTGCTGTGAGCAAAGAAACCTGAGTTTTTTCAGACTAAGTCAAAACTAAGGCCTGATTCTGTAGTGTAGGCTGGGGTCACAGCCACCCATTGACCAGCTCAGAGATGTAGCTGGTGTACATGCAACACAGGTCCCTTTTTGGACTGCATGCTTCATTCCATTCTCATGGGGGAGGGTAACGGGGCCTTTGTGTGTGGGTCTGGGGTATTATCAGAGTATTCGCCTAAACATGGGAGTTAGGTCAGTGACCTGTCAACCAGCCTCATTGAGATTTTTGCATTGATCAGAGTAATATCAATATTAGTTACTTACCCCATTGCCATAAACAGAGAAGAGTTAGCAGAATGTGAGGACACACATTCTTTGACATGTGCAGGATGTGGGGCAGCTGTTGCAAAGAGGTACACTGGGAGAGCTGGCTGGGTCCACCCGTTACTGCTTTGTTGGATTTCATTTTATTGCTTTGGTGAGAACCTGATTTATCATAGAATCATAATCACAGGTTGGAAAAGACCTTTAAGATCATGAAGTCCAACCGTTAATGCAGGACTGCCAAGTCCATCACTAAATCATGTCACTAAGCACTGCATCCCCACGTTTTTTTTTAACACTTTCAGGGATGGTGATTCCACTACCTTCCTGGGCAGCCTGTTCCAATGCTTGACCACCCTTTTATTGAAAAAAATTTTCCTCCTTCCTGCCCTTGTAGATGGGCGTCACATTTGTTCATCTGAGTCAGGTTTCTCACTTGTATTGGTTATTCTTGGCAAGCAGAATGGAATTGGCCATCTTAATCCATAATGCTGTTGTAATGTGGTTTTAGGATTAGGGAAACAGTAGGAATGAAGAGGAGTTCCATGACAGAGGAGAAGCACACCAGCAGAATATCAGGACTGCTGCATTAATGCCCTGCTGTTGATGGCTGGGTTTATCTGGAGTGGTTTTGCCTTTGTACCACTGTGGCAGAAGCTCAGCAGAGAGGCAGATTCTTGGAACCTGGTAGGGAATTGCATCATGCTTTGTAGAGTTCCCCTGCAAATCTCTTGCTATTTTGATTTGTGGAGTTCTGTTTTCTAAAACGCTATACGGGAGCTGTTAGAGGAATAAACCTTCCCCTTATTATTTAGTTGATGTAGGCCTAATTTTAAGTGCACCACTTTTGCTCTGTTAATTTCTAGATTCATTCTTACCTTGAGTCATAAGCCTAACACAGACATTGAATGTTACCAATAGCCCTTCCTGCTTTGGTGATCTATTTTTTTCCTGTTTTCTTAGCAAACTATTTTTAAACTTTTGGGAACTGTGAACTGTTCCCCACAGCTATGCTCCAAACTGGATTTGTAGCCTTTTACTGCCATTGCTGCTAGTAGACCTTGCTTGAGGCCATAGGGAAGTTGGGACAAAGCCAGGGAAAGAACCCAGACTCATGTGTCCCAGGCTGTGTCTTAAGAAGCACAAGATCACCATTTGTCTTTTATAAGGCTTTCTTGCTGGTGCTTTCAATTTTTCAGAAAAGTTGGCCTTGAGATTGGAGCATTCATGCTTTTTCATAGCGCAAAGATAGTTTTCCTTGGGAAAGTTTGGTCGTGTCACGCTTGTCTGTTTATGAGCAACAAGGTGTGTGGTGATGATGCAACTGAGATCATTATCACTTGCTTTTTCTATTACTTGATCATTCAAAACTCAATTTTTCTGGTTCTCTAGCCTTTATAAATCCATTAACATCAATGGAGTGATGGTAATTTATACTTGCTGAATATCAGTTTTAAGAGATGACAACTGAATACTTGACAGTAAGTGTCCTTCACATATTTGAAAAAATTGCTTTGACAATGAATGTATATTTTTAGATATTTCTTACCTCCACGTTTATTGAAATGCTCAGTAGAGTCTGAGATTATAGTGGTGTCACTGGTTTGAAACATACATTTTAGTAGTTTCTCATGTCAGTATCTTAATTAGGGAGTTTGTCTCTGTCCACTCTGCCTCCTTCATCCTTGTCCTATTTTGGAAACTGTAAAGATCCTTAATCAGCAGGACCCTCATGTTTTTTAGCAGAAGACTGTTGTTACAGGGAAGACTGAGAATAGTTTTTTTTACCTTCTGACCTTTCCAGAACATGTTTTTATGTCTCCTTTGAAGGAGCATGGAGGGATGATGGTAACAAAGTAGAAGATAGGCCAGCAGAAATACAGTTATGTTCAGGAAATAGTTTCCTTTGCTAATACTGAAAGAAAAAAAAAACCCTTTCAAAAAATAAGGACGTAATGGAAAACCTATTGGAAATCAGTGGAACAGAACTCACTGATCTCAGGTTTTGGAGACAGCTTTGCACATAGTTTTCCGCAATGCTTTTTGCGTTTTCCTTTTGTGTTTTATTTTTTCAGACACTTACATGCACTTTATGCGAGAGGCAAAATCTAGGCTTCCCTTGCCGTGATTTATTGAAAATCTCAACCGTAACATTGCATTAATGGAATCCTTTGGATTTAGCACTCTTACTTGGCAGGGTAGAAACTTACCTGTGTCTGGAATTGTTGCCTAAAGACTTTCCAGAGGTGTCAGAAGTACATTAATTACGCTTTCTTCACCTTTCAGGAGAAAGCTGTAAGGCAAACCTGCAGCTCAGGGCTGGAACCAATACATGCCACAGCATCATGCTGAAATAGTGGTAGAAAGTAAGAAGCCATAATAAATAGTTGCTTTTCTAAAAATGTAAGACATTTTTGAAACACACATAATTTCATTTCTTATCTCAAGGAGTGGTAAGAACTGGGGCAGTGGGAATATCAACAAGAAAGGCAAAACCTTGTTTTAACAATCTTTTCAGACACAGGTGCACTTTTCCATTTATGCAGGTGAAGAAAGCTTTGGCTTGGTTGTCCTTCTTTTGAAAAATAAGAGAAATATTCTCACTAAATTCAATGGGAAAAGGATTATGATTCCGGTTTGAATGGTGCACATTTTCCCCTGTCCTGTGTTCTGAATTCAATTTTTGCTTGCGAAGTATAGATATTATATAGGTTAAACACTGCTTCATCTTTACTTTTTCATGAAAACAATAAATTTCTTAGGGACTAGGGGTTCTGTTACAGGGCTGTTTGATCAACAATGTATTGTTTGTACAGTTGATTCTGTCTTGAGGCAGATGATCTCTTGTGACTGCTTCTGACCCTAATTTCGGAAACAACTGAAAGGAAATGTGCACAAGGTGAAGAAAAACTTGTGAGGACTTGCAACATAAATAATATAGACCCTGGAACATGCAGATACTGTAGTGATACATATTGGTTAGGTTTTGCCTAAATTGCAGTCTGCAGTCTTAGCAATAGAATTATAGAATATCTCAAGTTGGAAGTGGCCCATAAGGATCATCAAGTCCAACTCCTTGCTCCTCACAGGACTAACTAAAACTAAACCATATGACTAAGAGTGTCATCCAGATGCTCCTTTAACTGGCATAGCTTCATTACAAGAGCCTTTTGGTGTAGATGTGATACATGCCAACAGGATTTTCTTTTTTCCTACAGGCTGTTATACCACCTTTTCAAATGTATAAGCTTAGTAAGACAGCGCTTACCTACTGATGCAACCATGTCCATATCAAGGACGTTGCCATCCTAGAGCTGTGGTTTTGTAGTTTTCATGTGGGCTAATAAAAGCACAGGGCGGTTATGGCACAACTTTATGATGTAAACCGAATAGTGCCTGCCTGTGCAAAAAAGAGCAACGTATTCAGCTTTTATCAGTTCTAACAGACGAATGTGAAAGCTGTCTGTGCTACTTCTATTCCATACAAAGTTATAAGGCAACTCTTTCTCCTTTTAAAATAGTGAATTAAATGGCGTGTTTTGAAGAGTGAGAATCTCATTAATGACAAACAGAAAATTGTGCACACCATTTGAACACTGAATCAGGAAGGCCTTTTGTTAATTAAGAATCAGGTCAGATTTGTTTTGTTTTATGCATGTATTATGTTGCTGTAGAAAGTAAGTATCATGCATTCTAATAATGGCAGAAGGTAAACAGCTGAAATAATGGGATGGCAAGGCAAAGGTGAAAACAATATGGGTCTGCTTTTGCATGTGAGGATTTTGTTTCTGTTGCTGTGTCATTCCAGCCTTACTCTTTTGAAGTATCACCTGACCTCTGATAGACTTATTGAATCCAGGAGCAGTCCCTGTTGCTCAGACTCTTAAGTAAAACAAGTAAATGTGCAGGGGTCAACTTCTCAGCTTCTATGTCTTTAGTCTGGAGAGCTCACAGTTTCTCACAAACTTGATAAAAGGCCCATTTCTCCTAAATGTCTGGTGATGACTTAGAAACCTATTTTCTCAGTCTTGGATTTTAGGATAGTTTTCTTCCATATACATGTGGTTCTGTTAGTATTAACCAAATGTACAAAGATGACCATGGATTAGACTACTCAAAGCCATTTACTAAGTGGGTATTTTTCGTATTGAATCATATTTTATTTTGAATCATTCCTGTCAGCATGGGTTTATGAAGGGCAGGTCCTGCTTGATGGACCTGATCTCCTTCCATGAAATGTCACCTCCTCAGTGGATGAGGGAAAAGCTGTGGATGTTGTGTACCTGGACCTTAGTAAAATCTTCGACACTGTCTCCCACAGCATACCCCTAAAGAAACTGGCAGCTCATGGCTTGTATGGGTGTACTTTTCACTGAGTGAAAAGCTGGCTGGATGGCCAAGCCCAGAGAGTGGTGGTGAATGGAGTTACATCCAGCTGGTGGCTGGTCACAAGTGGCATTCCCCAGGGCTCAGTACTGGGGCCGTCCTGTTTAATATCTTTATCAACAATCTGGATGAGGGGACTGAGTGCATCTTCAGTAACTTTGCTGGCAACACCAAGCTTTCAGGGGAGTGTTGATCTGCTTGAGGGCAGGAGGCTCTGCAGAGGGATCTGGACAGGCTGGGCCGATGGGCCGAGGCCGAGTGTGTGAGGTTCAACAAGGCTCAGTGCCGGGTCCTGCACCTGGGTCACACCAACCCCACGCAGCGCTACAGGCTGGGGCAGAGCGGCTGGGAAGCTGCCCAGAGGAAAAGGACCTGGGGGTGCTGGTCGGCAGCCGGCTGAACGTGAGCCAGCAGTGTGCCCAGGTGGCCAGGAAGGCCAACAGCCCCCTGGCTTGTGTCAGAAACCGTGTGGCCAGCAGGACCAGGGCAGTGACCGTCCCCCTGCACTGGGCACTGGTGAGGCCGCCCCTCGAATGCCGTGTTCAGGTTTGGGCCCCTCACTGCAGGAGGGACATTGAGGGGCTGGAGCGTGTCCAGAGACGGGCAGCGAAGCTGGTGGAGGGGCTGGAGCACAAGGCTTATGAGGAGCGGCCGGGGGAACTGGGGGTGTTTGGCCTGGAGAAAGGGAGGCTCAGGGGAGACCTGAGTACTCTGTACAAATACCTGAAAGGAGCTTGTAGCAAGGTGGGTGCCAGTCTCTTTTTCCAGGTAACAAGTGATATTAGGAAAAATTTCTTCACTGAAGGGTTTTTCAAGCATTGGAACAGGCTGCCCAGGGAAGTGGTTGAATCACTGCCCCTGGAGGTACTTAAAAGCCATGTAGATGTGGCACTTAAGCATTTTATGATCTTAAAGGTCTTTTCCAACCTAAATAATTCTATGATTCTATAAAAAGTCAAAGTTAGATGAACTATCGAGACTCAAGTAAGCCATTACTGAGGCCTCAGGGCAGTATCAGCCAATCTTTGTCTAACCTATTGATAAATACCATCTAGTTATGGAAGTCTTGTCATTCTGCTGCTTAAGTTTCCTTACAACTAGAAAATGTGACCCAGTGCCTCTCTCAGACACAGATTTACTTGGGAATGGTGGGGCAAGTATCCCTTTCTCTCATTAGAAGCGTCTGGATGCATGGTGTGGCTATGCTGCTCATTCATACTGCCATTAGATTCAGTCCTGGTGTATGTTAAGTCTCTTCTGTTGTGATTTAAGACAATTATTTCCACTTTTCCGTATTGATGAGCAGCTTCTCTACAGGAGTCATTGATGTTTGTTGTTATTATAAATACCTGTTACCACAGTTTTCTTCAGACAGAACAGTTCAAATTCCTCTTTGGTTATGCTTCCTTGTTTCTGATTTCTCCTGTTGCCCTCTGGATTTTTACCAGTTGATCCACACTGTTCTTGGAATATGGCTCCCAAATCTGAAGTCAGGCCTCCAGCTGAGGCCTTTTCATTGACTACAGAGAAAGGCTTACTATGTCTATTTTGCAATTCTTACTCGTTGGTACATCTCTCTTTTTTTGGGGTTTGTTTGAAGTGGTGTGACACTGATTACTTATTTGGTTTATCTACTGTAAACTGCAGTCCTTTTCTTCAGAGCAGCTATATAGCCAGCTGTTTCCAGTGTGGTATTTACGTATGTACTGGTTTACACTGTATTCTTACATAATTACCATGCTGAATTTCATTATTCATTTTAGACCATTTCCCCATTTCATCAAAAGAATTTTAAGTACAATATTCACTTCTAACATGACTACAATGGTTCCTGCTTTCATGTCGTCCATAAACTTAGTCAGTATATGTTTTATTGTAGCAACCATGTCATTAATGAAGCTTCAAGATAATTTGCTCTGTGGAACCAAGACAAACCCTCCAGCAAGCCCAGTTAATCCATCTATCAGTGACCATTGGTTGAAATTCTGTTGTTGCTGCTTTGGCTTTGGCTTTTACAGCTTCTTTGAGGACCCATTCTGCTGATGGATCCTGAGACATAATCTGTCTGAGAAAGTCTAGCAAGAACATCTTTGCTAACCTGGAAAGGGCGGCTTCAGGTTATGCTCTGAACATGAGCTGGCAATGTGCTTACAGCCCAGAAAACCAGCCTGTGCCCCATCAAAAGAAGTGTCGCCAGCAGGTCGAGGGAGGTGATTCTCCCCGACTACCTCAGACATCAACTTGTGGGGTGTCTCCATTACTACATTGGTTTAAGAAGAAAATACTCACCTATTTCTAACAGTTGGTAAGATGTGTTCCCTGTGGGAGAGCTTCGATATTAACGATAGTGCATTGTTCAGCCAGATGTTTTAACAGCTAGAAAAGCAGCAGGATTTTTGGTAACTGCTGATAAAAGATCTGTCAATATTTTTCTTTTTAATCTTGTCTTTAATGCAGACTTTAAAAGTCCTGATGCTGTTGCCATACAAAGTGAAATATTACATATTCCTCTACTGTGTGATGGTATTGGTTTACTTAAAATTAGAACTAGTAAAGAAACAAAAGCAAAGAAAAGGTGCTTTTTTAATACACAAAAATATCTTCAATAAGAAATTTTTGACAGAGAACATTACCTTTATTTAGAAATTTGATTGTGGTGCCTCTCTGAGAGTCTTCACCGTGGATGTAGATGACTTCTGCTTTGTGTAAAGTGACATATTTTCCTCTGTTGTCATATGATGTGAATCTCTGGTCTTGATGCATCACGACAGATACAGTACAGGTGAAGAGCACCTAGAAGAAAGAGGACAAAGCTGCACAAAAACTGCAAAGAAGCATTAAAAAGCACTGTCAAATTCAGTTTGTTTGAATTTTATGCAGCATATTTTAAACTGAAAAGTCAAATTTTCACATGATGCAAAAATTGTAATTTATTCCAAAGTGTGTCTGTGGTCTAACGGTTATTACAGAGAAACTCCAGCCATCCCTGTAAAAGATACGAGCACATACATGTGTGGAACAGGAAAATGGAAGTATTTTAGAAGAATGTCACTAAAGCTAAAGAAGTTACTCTGCGTGTGTTTGTGTGTAAACAGTTTTTCATTGCTTTCTGCTGCCTACCTCCCCATCTGGTTGACTCTTGGGAAGGAGTTGCTCCTTGAGGAATTGTTCAGTCAATCCTGAAAAGCATTGGCACAAGGAATTGTCTGGTCTGGGCTTGTAGAAAGCCCACCTATTTTGTTTCTGATAGGATTTTAACAGTTAATGGATTTTCATGGAATAGCTTTATTACTGTTGAATCCGTATTTTGGGGTACAAAGTCTTCCGCTGTAAGATTTTTCAATCGGTTCATTATTCATGTGCAACATTTAGACTGCGTCACTGCAACTGTCTTCATAATTCCTTAACAGTCAGCATGTACTTAAGCACAAGCCTGTGAGTAGCGTCTTTCATAATAATGAATGCAAAGTTCAAACATGAATTTCAGCAGTCACTGATTAGGTTGCTATTAATTCTGGGTAGGTTCAGGGAAAAGAGGTATGTACAGAAAAACAAACTAGTATTTGTTATTTTGTGTAGGTTGCCAGGCACAAAAGTCAGGAGATTCATGTAGCTGAAGTTAAATGAATACAAGTGGGTGTCTAAGACTGGGCTTTAATCTATGAGTAATTCTGCCTTACCAGTTCTATCAGGGCTTTTTTTTTTTAGTATAAAACTGTATATTCCCTGAAAGGGATTGATAAGCAAACTGTGGATGTGACATAAGGGCTAAATACCTCACACTTAATGTATCAATCTTATCATAAATTGTCTGGAGACTAATGTCTGCAGGAAAATTACAGTAGGCACCAAAAAAAGCTGGCAACTGCATTTTCATATTTATGGATGGAAATAAAAAATAAGTAATTGTTGGAATTCTATGTTGTGTGATATATTCTTGCCTAGTCTTCCTTTTCTTTCTGCAAAGGGATTAATTTATAAGTATATGAAAAAAGACAATTTTTGTGGTTTTGAGCTCATAAACAATTTTTCATACACGTCTTATTTCTTAATGTTTTCTTTAGGACTTGCAAATATTTAAGAGGTTTCATAGATTATTCTCTACTATATGTGGCTCTCATTCTTTCTGTCTCCTGTTAAAAGTAATGTGGAAGGTCAGACTCTCAGGTTGCAGCAATAGCAAGGAGATGTATTTCAGTCAGTGTTGGATGTAGTTTCTTTCTGATGTGAATGTGATTTACTAGGTTTCATATATTCCATAAAAAACCTCATGACAAACATATGATAGAAGCAATGGCTTTTCTTCCATAAACCTTTGACGTGGCTGTTCTCTCCACTGCCTTTCACTAAATACAAAATTTATGCTAACACTTGCCCAATAGATGTTCAGAAGTATGTTTTAAATGTGTCAGAAACCTGTGAAAATATTTTTTGGGGTTAGTTCTGTTCATGCTGACAGACACGGAGATGATTTGTGTGAAGTTTTGTTCCTTCTGGGGGCAGAGCCAGTAGTTATTTCAGCATAGGTGAAATGTCTTCCACCCTGACTAAACCTTTGCTAGCCTTTTTTCCCCATCACCTTAAAAAGTAGTTCAATGTTTCCCTACTTTTTTTTTTAATCAAAGGACTGTGTATCCTTTCTGAAGAGGCTGGAAGGTGTAGAAGGTTACCACAGTTCTCATGATTCAAAATCATTCTGAATACCTTTTTTTTTTTTTTTTTTTTTTAAATCTTTTGCCTAGTTTTGCTTGTTTGTGTGCTTTTGTGTAGAAGATCATGTCTATATAATTAAAATAAAAACTCCTAATTATTTTGTAGGCAATTTTGAACCACCAGTTCTGCAATAACTCTCTAGACTGCTAACAGTTTTGACAGAGCAAAAAAGGTCACTTTGGAGATGATGATGAACAATATTAACAACAGCAGCATTACAACAGAGTTGTTTTAACTTTACACTACTTTTTAGTGAAGTTTCCGGAGTGGCTAGCTGTGGCAGAACTGCAACATTAGAAGATTATAAACTTGAAACTATGAATAAGGTCAAAACAAAGAATGCTGGATACCTTTGTAAAGCTGAAACTATTCAGAAAATTGCAGTCAAATTGGGTTCCCCTTGCTCTGTGGCATGTATTCCCAGCAATAATTTTCATTTGTGGAAACTGGAAGCCTAAGGAGTACAGATGCACTATATATCCTCTTTAGTGAGAGAAAATTTGAATGAGCGATGCACGATTTGGTCAAACGTGAGGCCAGAGTGGAGACAAAAGGTATAGTTCTGCACTGCTGGCCTGACTTCTTTGTAACTAGTTGGTACTAAAGCAGGCTCCAAACCCTGTTGGTTTATACATTGCTTTCTTCTGGTTTAGTTAAGCGTGTGCAAACTATTTTTCAGAACTGTTTTTTTCAGGAACTATTTTTCGGGGAGCATTTATGATAGGTGAAAACCTGCAGGTATTTCCAGTAATGATTTTTTTGCAGTAAAGCAGGTTTATCCGGGACTGCTCTTGATTGGATATTGCTTGTTTAGTACCTTCTTCTTGAAGACAAGCAGACAGGTTACTTGGGCAGTAGCATGGAGAAAGCAGGTGTTATGTGTCGTACTTCAATAATCAGATTCCCTGTAGTAAAGCCAGAAGAGTTAAAAATGTAGTAATTAAATCTAACAGGAATAGATTCACCATAATGGTTAAACATTAGAACGTATGAAAAGAGCTGGAGGCTGTAATTGGGTCTTTAGTCTTTGCTGGTATTATATCTGATCTACAGCTGTGTCAAGTAAGCAGTGCTGCATCTGTGTATGTTAACATCCAACCATGGCCAAATTCTGCTCATTTGCAAAAGAATTTAAATCAGTTATCTTTATGATGATGTTATATTTTATGCACCTACTATTTTGGATATTAATTACTACATTTCTGTTCCACTGTTGCAAACAAGTAACTTAAGACTATTTCTTGGTAATTTGAAGTTATATGTACAGTCCAGGTCGTGCTAAGAAGGAATTAATGTTCTTGCTTTTGCTGTAAGTTTTCTCTGAAAAAATTATAAAAATTAAAAACCTGTTTTTCCACGTTTTCTAATTGTTTGAACTGACAACAGCAGAGTTAGCAGTGAGCTGTCGTTTTAATGTGGTACTGGAGTTCTCTTTGAGCAGAAGTACTGTATCTTAATGAAAATGGCATGATGTAACATTAATTACTCCATGAAAACATTTCTCATGGGTGTTAACAATTTTAGTTTTATTTCTTTCCAAAGCTGATTTTAATAAGTGAATAAGATAAATATGTAGTTTCTTATTCTTTTCTGCCAAATACACACATACACATATATGTGTATGTATTTCTGTACCTTCTGGCTCATAACGTTACTTGCTGTCATGTAGGCATTGGCTAGCACATGCAGAATTTCCTGTTCATGTGTTCCTGTTAGTTTGTAGTAGTGCCAAACTGTTTGGGAAGGTGTGGGCAATATAGAAGGTTAATGTAGCCCCTGTAAATGTCACAGTTTTTGACAGGCAGGTAATACTTGTGTCTGGATCAAGCTGGTAGGGTCAGGTCCAGAAACAGTTGCAGTAATGCCTATTGTCTTCAAGAACACTGATAATGCTAGCTGGAAAGCTCAGGTGAATGCTGGAGCTTTTTGATTTGGGGTTGGCTTTTAGTGGTTTGGTTTTTTTTGGTTTTTTTTTTTTTAAACGGTTGGTTTTTTGGGGGGATTGAGTTGTTTTGTTGTTTGGATTTTTTTTTTTTTGTTTTTTGGGGTTTTTTTTATACTTTTATGCATCTCCTGAAACTCTGGCACTGAGATTCGATGCAGTGACTATCAAGCTCAAAGATGCAGGAGCTGTAAGTGGCAACTTCTTTTAAGAAAAACAAACAAACAAAACCAAAAAAGAAACCAAGAAAAAGAAAAAGTTCAAATAAGTGTGTTTGGGTTTTTTTTTGTTTGCATGATAAACGCCACATTCTCTTGCTTTCTGTCCTGAGATGTACATATATTTTTCTATGAAGTGGGGATGGGTCTGCAAGGTTTAAAATATCTGGAAAGTAAGACAAATATTCTGAATTAATAATCACATGATTACTCTCTTGTATAACATGCTTTACTGAGTCCCTACAGTTTTCACATGCCAAATATTGGTGGGATATATTTCCTTAAGGGGGGGTTAAATTTTGACCTGCTTACCATGAAGCAGTGGGTATTTGAAGATTCAAGTGCATTGGATAGAGATGTTCATAAAACGCCGATTAATATAGCTAGCCCCCTGTTATTCTGCACAGACTCCTGCGTGGAAGAGTCTCTCCACAGCTGGTCTCATGATGTTGTACTAGTAAAGAACTGGCCACTTCTTTTGAGCTGATCTCTTCCCTAAAATCTAGTAAGACAGATGCATTTGGATATGGGAATGCAAGGTGGGCATAGGGCATATATACTTCACATTGGTCTACTGGAAAACTTGGAAATTCAGTATTAATGGATTGTTAACTGGCAAGCCAAGTTTTCACCTCTGGAACGGGTACGAGTATTTCTGCACTCCCAGGCTGCTGAAGTTGGAAATGTTTTGGGGTAAACATCCAATCATTGACTAAACCCACAGAAATACGGATTCTCAGTCCAGAGGATATCCAAAATATGGAAAAGAAGATGGATAAGAGGGATGTCTTTATGGATGAAAAGTATAAATTTTTAGGCTAGTGTATGTTTACATGTCCTGAACCTTCTATAGTTCTCCAATTACAGCTTTTATTGCTTCTTAGCAGCTTGGTATGACTTAGGCAGAAAGTAGTTGATGATGCATGAGAGAAAATGGTATCCACTAGGGTTTTTTTTTCCCTCTTCATTTTAACACAGTGCATATGGGATATCTTCAGTGTCCCGTTTTATGTATTTTTACTATCCATGCAGAGAAGTGGAGCAAATGTGAGCAAGAATAGATTTCATTTGCTATTCCACTACCATTATCCTGTTAGTACTTTATTACTTACTGAAAGCCTATCTTGAAGTAATGATATGGTGCTGCTTAAGAGCAAAGATGTGATTAATGGCAAGGTTTTGATCTTTTTTCTGTTGTAATGGGGGAATGCTAACTTAAAGTAGAAGTTATGTCATTTACCTTATTCACTGAGAGTTTAATGTAAGCAGCATGGAAGATGCCTGCTGTTTGCAGTAGAGCTCATGACATTACTCATTAGATGTATTTTCTTCCAGTGGATGGAGGCAAATTCTGCACTTAGAGATCTCAGTTTTTATATCTATGCATTATTCAGGATAAGTGATTAAACAATTTACATGGATGTCGGCTGTTTGGAAACCACTCACAGTGGTTGTTCTAGGTATCAGAGTTACATGATCAGTTGCCTAAATCGCACGGGATTCTCTCTATTTCCCAACTGTATGAGCAAACCTTACTGGGCATGCAACAGAGACAAAGCAATGTGATAAGGACAACGTTGCCCTTTCCTTTTCCTGTCAACCACTGTCTGACCGTTCCGATTTCCTGAGAGAGTGGATGGCCATGGTTAGGGCAGCATTGCCAGAAGCTCTTTGGGGAGGTTCTTCTTGCACCTGCTGAAGTGGTCACTTTACACTGAGGCATTCACTGTGCTGGAGAGATACAAAGAACTGCTTGAAAGTACATGACCCTGTCACTTGTGATTAAGGCTGTTAACACTGGAAGGGGTTATGGATGTTGTCAGGGCTGCTTACACATTTCAGTAATTGCCCAAAATACAGCAATCAGCCTGGAGAAGAGCCTGAACTTCAGGTGGCCTGATAAGCTCTGAAATACGGATTTATGTTCTCTGTCCCCAGCAAAATGAATGAAGGATACCTCTGCTTCCCTATCCTCTTTTAATCCTTCTTTTCTTCCCCATTCATAGTCGCTGTCAGATTCAGACTAGTTGACAACCTAGTGTTTAGAATCATGGGTTTAACGTTTTGAATGCTGAAGAAGGAATTGAGCTTGATTCCCATAATCTAGGCGAGCACTACCACTGCTCTGGAGAGAAAGCAGGGAACTCCTCAGAATGCTTTTAAAGAAGTGAGTGATGGATGCTGCTCTGAAAAAGTGTCTCTAGTAAGTGTGAAAGCTTCAGAGTGAACATCCAACTCTGAAGTGCCCAAATTAGGATGTTTCAGATCCCCTTAATTTCTGGAGTCAACTTGATTTAGGCATGAATTAGATGTGAAACGCTTCCTCCCTCTTTAAGAAAATTTGGTATAAAGCAGAAAATTACATTTTAAAGAGCTGAGAGAGATCTAAGGAAGCAGCTGTGGCTGACAGTGATGTTGAGAATAGTCATTAACTGTTACCAACAATGGAGAGTTTATCAGGTTCAGAGATAGGCATCAAAATCCTCACAGAACTTTTCGTCTGCAATCTTAGAATTCTGATGTAGCTTGTTTTGTATTCTTAATATACTTCCTTTGCAGGCAGCAGATCTTTAGGGGATCATAGGATCACAGGTCCTGTATCAGGCTTAACACTCAGTTCATAAAAAATGTTTGTTGAAATCTGTTTTGGCATTAAATACTTCCACAGTGCTCACAGGGAAAAGAGTTCATCAACAGAAATGTTGCAGAAGCAATGAAAAGGCAGTGCAAACCTGACCGAAAGGAAATGTAGTTCAGAATCTGTGGGAAGAACTGTGGATGGTTTTGCTTCTCTGTCTGACCAAACTGATCCCAGGACCCTCTCTAGTACTTTGAACTGCCTGCTGATATCTTTGTACTCTACCCCCATGCTTCTCTGTCATTTCTGGAGTGCTCTTTCATAGCATCTAACATCCTTGCATTGTCCTGTCAAAACTCACTTTGGCTTAAGAAAACCTATAAGCCATAACTTAATTCCTACCCACAAGGATGTATGTATGCCTGGTGTAAGGAGCTGAGAAATTGCCTTTCCTTCCTTTCTTAGCCATACTTGTACAAAACACCAACTGCTTAGTTCTTAATCCTTAAAATACCATGTAAACTGCTTTACTGAAGTCCATGGTATACTTATTTGTGCAATTACTTGTATGTTTATATACAAAAGCAAATTCCATGTCAAGTTACTTGCATACCAGAGTGAATGTGGAGAACAGGGCCAACAATTCTTTACTCATTTCCAGATGTGTTTCCTGTCGTAAGCTTAAAGCAATTACGGGATGGATAAAATAAGACCTAAAAATCAAAGCAGATTTACATCTTAGCAGAATTAAATAGTCCAAGAGCGGCAGCACAAAACTCAGCTATCTTCTTCATCATTTGTGGCATCTATGTGGTCCATACATGAGATCAGATGAGAATGTATATCTGGGCTAGGTGTAAGAATTTTTCTTCTTCTTTGCTACATGATTTAGCGTGTTTACATTTGGATATCTATGTATTTAAGATAGTTTAAGAAAGACTAAAAGGAATTAACAAATATTTTTAAATAACTAGTGCATGGACTTGAGCTATCCCAGTGTGTGTTACTGTCTTACTTTTTGTGTTTTATCTGAAATATACTACAGATGTTTTTCAAGACAAAGATTTATTATTATGGTGCTCTCAGGGAATCATTACTGTCGTTCTAGCACAGGTGCCTGTAACCTTTTGAGAACTGACTGCTATTTAGATGAATTGTCATCTTGTTTGATCTCTGAAGAGCCATGAGAGGATTACAGGTGACATAGACATCACACTTTTTTGATAAACAGCTTTTCATTGACCTGAAATATATGTTGCTGTGTTTTTAATTATTCAAGGTGCACTTAAAAATGCAAAAGCAAAAAGAGAAGAAGGAAATCTGAAGAAGCTATTAATGACCCCAAAGTAAAAACAAAACCAGAGCATATATAAAGTAGGAAAACCAGTCTTCTGTTAAATAGTACTAACAAAGCCAGCTCAGGTAAACAAGCCCTGTAAATTATAACAATCATATTCTTTTTTCAGAGAGATACAGGAAGTCACCAAGAGAAGAATCCAAGAACTTGGTACTGACTGCTGGAACCTAGTCTGATAGAGTATACTCAAACAATTTAGAAGACAATGTGTTTGCCCAATGACATGGATTACAAAAGTCATGCTATTTAGATTTTAGGTTATATTTTAAATCTTTGCAGCAGTTTATAAACATTAATGAACTAAATCTTGCAGCCTGAGACAGGTATGTGTATTTTTACGCATAGGTAGGCTATGCATAGGTTTGGTCAAGTTCACTGGGTAGTTCAGTCTGAACTAAAAATAAATATAGAAATTAAAAAATTGAAACAGGTCATATAGCATTTTAAAAAAAACAAACAACATGGTAACTTTTCAGTGACTTAAAAATTGTACAATGTTAGTGGCCCATGAAGTCTGCAACATAATGATAAATGATATAGAAGGGAGCTGTTTAGAAAAGACTGATAGGAAAGCTCCATCACTGGCCAACTTTTCTAGGCAAGTTTTCTGCAGACTCATTTAGTATCCTAATTATGAAGCTGTAGAACATGAGACATTATTAATTTATGTCCTCTGTTGAATGGTAACAAAAGCCTTTTAATCACCCCAATGTTTCCAAATTGTCTTTGGTTTTATTAACACAGTTAAAAATGACCAAATAGGAAACCGTTTTGGTTTTTTTTATTCAGTAAAAAACTGGAGCAAATTTGGTTTTGTATTGATCTGCAATAACAGTGTATGTATGTATTTGTTGGAACTGTCAGCAAGGCAAAGAAAGATTTTTGCTTATTTGTCATCACAACTCCTTTCTGAAGTATAAACAGAAATTTCTGCTTTAGAATTAGAGAAAGGGGTGTGGGGTGTAATAAATTTATTAAGGATGAAGTTTGTATTATAAATTTGAATTTATAAAATTTTGATTAAGAAGTTTCATGTTAATTTTGGTGAGAGCATACATTACTCAAAGCTTTAGTATTGTTTTATCTCTATATTATGTAAAAGTAACAAAGTCAAATAATAGCAGGTGCTTTTTGGTTGTCTGAGGATAAAACACTTGAGAATTACTTGCAAGCGCAGTCGATAAAAAGACTTAAATTTTAAACTCAGGAAATACCTAACAAGTTCTTCTGTAATAAACGCAATACTGTCTCTTGTTTTGAAGCCCACCATTATCAGAGGTTAAGTTCCTTCTTGAAATCTACAGTAAAGAGCTCTTTACTGTAATTACCTTGAAAACATGAAAGATGAGAATATTAACACATTTGCAGCTTTGGGGCAGAGATTAAGAGCTTTGTTTTCCATCTCCCTGTTTGATCTCTAGATTTGAAATGCATAAAGAGTAAATCTAAGTAGTATTGTAAGAGCAAACCCTTTGACAAACTGTATTTATCCCTTTGGGAGAAAACAATTAGGTTAGAAAGGGTCCAATTGATTTTCTTGTTTGTCAAAAATTTACTACTTCTTTTTACAAGCATAAATTGATTATTTGGAATATGTAAGAAGCCTATAAAGCAAAGACTTTCACCATTTTAATTTTTGCAGTTTTGAAACTGTTAAATAAGCTTTTTGCATTTTTCTAGCTTTGTAGAAAGTTAATACGCATTTTATGTCCTGAATATTATTTGTGAATAGAAGTTTCAACTCAGATTTTCAGTAAATAACATGTGTCAGGTTTAAAATACATGAAGAGAGTTAGTGCTTCATGTTGGAAGAATGTTTTCTATGTATCAGATGTCCATGTAACCCTTAGAAAAGAAGACACTTGTTTTCTGAAATATAAGGAAATGATACATTTCTTCTGTATTGCAAACACTATTTGAAATTAATCAGAAGTAAAAGGGAAAAGATACACAGAGCAATTACATACCCTTTCAAGTATACAGAATATATATTTATATTTTTTTGAATATATATTTATATTTTTGTATAAGTGCTTATACAATATTAATATAATAGCTTAACTTCAGTTGAGCCGCGGCAGAAGCAAAACTGGTGTTACTGATGCACGTGATTTGTATGATACGGAGGATGTTTATCAGGGTCATAAGCAGGCCATTTGTTTTTTGCAATACTTTTAAAACAAAAGAATTCCAGCCAGGAACAATATGGCATGCTTCTTGTTCACTGGTGCAGCTGCCATATTCTGAGCATTAAAAAGTAATATGGACAGTGCCTTCTGAAAAGGTGACTGTGGAGACTTTCAGAAGTCTGGGCTGGGCTGTGGCCCAAACCCGAACTTACTGTTTTGTTTCCTTGCAAAATCTCTTGATAATCAGGAGAGCCCCTGATCTTGGTGCTGTTTTTAGAGTGTTCATGTAACGGTGGTATGGCCCAAAGCGTCCCACTTTGGAGGATCATTACAGGTGAAGGCACCTAAGTGCGAGCAAGATCTGATCTCAGTTTGAGTCAATTGTTGGGAGCTCAATGCATCTGAAAAATAGACAGTTGACAGGTAGCTGAGTATCTAAAAACCTACATTGCATCACACGTTTGTGAAGACTGCCACTGTTATACATCGAAGTAATAATGAAGCTATGAATCGATCTAAAAAGGTACACAAGGCTGAAGCATAATACCTATGTGTAATCAGATCAAATTAAGACTGCTTAGGTGACTGCAAAATTCTGGTTTCCTAATGTCTCAGGGCATTCAACAGCTAAAATTGAATGCATTTGAGCATTACTTTACATTACGTTTTGAACTCTTTTAAGTAGATTAAATTTATTTCTCATTTTATTTCCATTTGGCTTTTAAGAAAAAAATAAAAGCAAAAGCAATTTAATTATTATCTTTTTCTTAAGTTGCTGTAAATTGTTACAAGTTCAACAAGTTAAAGAATATTCCATATAGTATACAACTGAATGGGGACAGTAAGCATTTGTACTACTAATGTGTAGTCAGGTCAATTTAAAATACTGTTTCTACAGATACAGTGGAAATTCTTATTTCACATGACCACTCAGGGTCATGAAACCTGATCTCACAAATGTTTCTAGAAAATGTCCACAAGAAAGTGGAAGCATCACATAAAGAATTGATGTATAAAACTGAGGAAACTTTTTCAGAGTATTTTTTATCCTTATTACTTCCCTTGCTGTGAATTTTCTTAAATTCAAACTTTTCCTCCCTTAATTTATATGTAAGCAAATTAAGTATAGTCCTGGCTAATATTCCAAAATATATTATGGAATTTCAGTGGTCTAGGAATAAATAATCTTTTAACATTTACATACATTATATTTTCAAAATATACTCAAAGTATATTTTGTATTTAATACTTTATAAAATACCACTGTATATGAATCTTAGTGTAGCCCTGGGTTGTTTTTTTTTGCAGTATACAAGAAAAGGCATTTAATGTCTAAGTATAGTTAAAGACAAACTGTAGTTTTGAAGCTGAGAGCCGGCCTTGTTTTCTAAATGATCTAGAAGGGCAATTATCTTGTACAAACAAAAATGTTGGCAATTGCTGTAGTAAATGGCTTTTGGTAAACTCTGTACAAACACTGTTGCCCTCTTTGGAACATTTTAAATTTCCTTGTTTAGACCCAGTAGAGAACTGTTAGAAGAAAAAAATCCGGCATTTTTGTTCTTAGCAGCCATCTCCCTTAACTGACTGAGTGTTTCTGTCAAGCAGAGGTTTTTAGTGTGATGGAACCACCAGGCTGAGGAGCTGTCAAACACTCTGTTTCACAGCAAATGGGCTCGTGATGGATTAGCTGTATGCCTTCTACTGGAGGGTGACAGGGCCAGAGGACATGAACTGAGGTCCTCTGCCACCACGCCAACAGGTCAGTGTCCCAGGGAGACTGATTGGGATACCATTACTGTACAATGGTCTTCAAGGCATGAATTCAAATCTGGAAACATAATCCCCTGGATAATTGCTCTTTCCAATGTACTTCAACACAAATGAACTTTATTTTATCATTACTTCTCACAAATAAGGATGCCTTGACTTCAAAACTTTGGTTTCTCTGTAGACAGATACTGGTATTTCTCTGAACTTGATTACTGCTGGCAACTTTTAATATCCCACTCATATTGCTGTCTGTCTTTTGATATGTCTGCATCTTTTATTCAGGAGAGCTGTTTGATACTGCTAATTTGTGGTACATTAACTGTGGACTCTTATTGTAATGATACTCAGAAGAACAATAACCTCACAGCATTTTACAGGAACCCAATATCATGTGTTAAAGTGATTTAATTGCAAAGTTTATGTGTTTTCTTATGATTTTGTCTTTGTATTTAAATATGTATAAATGGTACAATAGTTTATAAGTGATATATGTTATAAATCAAGTAACAAACCCACAGAATCTCATATGTGAGATGCTATTCAGTAAAGATGAAGGCTTTATAACTACTCTGGGCTTGACGTTAGTGTGTTGTATACATAGAAACTCTTGTTTTCCTATTCTGTCTTTTTTGTTTTCTATGTGGCATCCTCAGTAAAGTGCCTCACAGTGAAGTCTTTTAGTCTTTCAACTCAGCCTTTTGAGCTTCATCCTCTCATATCACCCATCTCCTTTCTCTGTGGAAGGGGAAGCAGTTTCATTTCTAAGCAGACCATCAACCCTTTTATTCTCATAAAAAAAGTGTTGGTATGGCTTTCAAAGTTAGGCTCTGTAGGTACAATTCACTATTGAGTTTCCACTGCTGAAATAGAGGGGAGTCTCCCTTCAGGACAGCAGTTATTTTATTATTCATGGCTCCATGTTGTCCCCTTCCAAGCAAGATGCCTACTCCTACTTTTCGTGTTTCTTGGTATAATGTGAAAGTCTTTATAAAATCCCCAGTGGTCAAACATTTCCCGCCCCCCCCCCCCCCCAAGTTATACGTAGAAAAGTGTCTTCCTAGATACTGAAACATGGCAGTTAAACTTACTTCACCAAGGTCCAAGGGAAAAGCGTCCATGAACACTTGTATGCCATGGCTAACCACCCTGTGAGGGGGTCTGAGTGGGCTGATGACTCTCTTTGAAGGAGGAACTCACATCAGCAGTGTAACTGCGTTCAGCAATGTCACTGCATTCTAGCTCAGTGGGATGAAAAGCCTTCCAAGGCAACATGTAAGATCTTGTTTTGTGTACAAAGGGATGAGTTAGACTTCACCATGGTTCGGATTTTGTGTCCCTTCATTGTAGGATGCTAGCAGATTCTGACTGCATCATTATCATGGACATTAAGTATATACACACGAAAAAAACTTTTGTATTTCCTTTGCTGTTTGTTACTTGTATGTTTCTACAAAATATTTAAATTGATAGGGTTTTTTTCATTTTTTGCCTTCAGCTGGGATTATTAAAATAAGGTACACTTAGATGCCCTCTTTTTTTGTGCAATAACGTTAAAATCCGTTAGGAGAAATATTACTAGTAATACCAGTTGTCTAACTACAAGATTAGGATATAAGTAATTGCTGTGTGGCATCTCAAAGGCATTTGATGCAGCCATATGGTAACAGAGGTTTCCTTCTTTGGATGAGGTGCTCTTGAAATGTTTGGTAGAAGGGGAGACCAACAGTCATTAGCACGTTTAGACAACAAATCATTTAGGCTTCTTAATGTAGATTTGGGGAAGAATGAATGGGACTCAGTGTCATGAAAGCCTGAGAGATTCATTATAAATGCATGCAAAGCAGTGCACAATGGGAGTAATAATTTGAGATGCCTTGGATCCAAATTCTTTGTGTCTACACAATTAGACAGTTCTAACAACCTGACTTGTTCTGTGGTTTTTTTTTTTTTTAATCACAAGGTGACTGTGCCACTTTGCTTTCTAGAATTAGTACTTTCACAGTAATTAACAGTAATTACTGAGGGTACTAATACCCTTGTGGTTTTTTAATAATGAGATACTTCTTTAGAGCCAGCTTCTCTGAAAGGAGACACTTCATTGGCAGGATTGTTTGGGAGGTCAAATTGGAGGCATGGCCCTTCAGGGAACGTTTTGGAGCCTGTGGTTCTTGCACAGTACTTGAAGTGCGCACTCAGCAGCAGTAGCCAAAGGCAAAGGCATGGTGAGACAGCTGCCAGAAACTCAGGAGCAATCATCAACAGGACTCGTTATCTTAACATCAGTAGCTCAGTTGTATAGGGAAGTTACTGCTTTACTGAAATAGATGGGATGGCTGCAGTTCAGCATCATTCAGCTGATTAGCAGGTGAAATGTAATAGTGAGCTACTACACAAAAGAAGCAAAGGGTCATGGAGAAAGCATCAGTGGATGAAGGCTGGAAGAAATGCTTACCCAAGGAGATCTAATCAGTACTCATGTGGTAGGGAACAGGGATGGCCAGTTTTAATTAGTCCTGGGAGACATGAGAAACATGTGGCAAGCTACTTGCTGTTTGTTTTGGATAAACAGGAAATACAAAATGCCCAACAGTACACTTGAGGCTGTAATTAAAGCTTACCATTTTTCATGCTGCTGTTTACTCAGTCACTAATTGCCACAGTCATGTGCTTTAATCTAAGCAGGGTTTGTTTACCTAGCTGTCATTAAAGTTCCTGGTTTTAAGTTTTGGCAACAGTAGATCAAAACTGTGGAAAAAGTACCAGACAGACAGTGACCTGTTGGAGCAGATCCAGAGGAGAGCCACAGAAATGATTGGAGGGGTGGAACACCAGTCCTATGAGGAAAGGCTGAGAAAATTGGGGGTGTTCAGCCTGGAGCATAGGAGGCTTTAGGGAGACCTTATTGCAGCCTTTCAATACTTAAATGGGGCTTGTAAGAAAGGTGGGGACAAACGTTTTAGTACAGCCTTCGGTAGTAGTACAAGGGGTAATAATTTTAAACTAAAAGAAGGTGGATTCAGACTAGATGTAAGGAAGAAATTCTTTACGATGAGGGTGGTAAAACACTAGAACAAGTTGCCTAGAAAGGTGGTAGATGCCCCATCCCTGGCAACATTGAAAGTCAGGTTGGACAGGGCTCTGAGCAGCCTGATCTAGCTGAAGAAGTCCCTGCTCATTGAAGGGACGTTAAGCTAGATGATCTTTCAAGGTCCTTTCCAACCCAAATCATTCTGTGATTCTATGATAAATCAGTTAGTTTACTTTCATAAGCCAGTTTTGTACCACTGGAAAGCAGTTCAGCACTGATGACCTGAAGCTCTCCTTAGTTATAATTCAGCATATCAAAATGGAGTTCTACAGCCCCACACTGAGTTGCTGCTTTCTTCCCCTTCATTCCTCTGTCTTCACGGAAATCCCAGGAATTATTAAAAAAAAAAAACCCACCTAAGATTACGGTGATGGCTTTTTCTTTGATATGTCTGTCCAAAACTAACCAGATGTATTCTAACTTCATAACCAGCTCCTATCCAAAGTAAAGTTTTGCTGTGTAGGATTGCTTTTCTGAAAGACCCAGAGGCGGTGTACTCAGAACTGAAATCTCATATGCTATCTGACATAGCCACAGATTCAGTATCATGCCAGCTAAAACCAGTTTTTCTTACAGTAGGTTACCTCTTGTTACCTCAGCATGCTTTAGCAAGGAAAAAGCTCAGCATTCCTGTATGAGTTTATTCATGGGAAAATTATAATTGGTAAAATATGGAATAATCTATTACAGATGTACTGTACATTTTATTTTAGAAATCCCTGTATTCCTTTCTCATGAGGCGATATTTAAACTTCAGGTCTACTATTGTATCTTTAGTACTGTATCATTATAATGTATGTAGTAACTAAAGCAGGGGATTGTATGGGCTAAATGATATTAATGTTAACAGAAGCACAGCTAGACAAACCACAAGTGTGCTCAGGTATGCTGTCTGAAATAAATGAAGTGGAAATTTGCTAATGTGAGCTGTGCAGTGTGAGACACAGTACCTTCTCATTTGATTGCAACTGATCTTGAGGCATGTCCACCGGGTGCAAAGATATCTAGACATCTTTTGTTTGTATACTGAAAAAAAAAAAAGAAAAGAAAAGAAAAAAAAAGATGTCATTCTTTTTAGTGTATCCTGAGGAAACTGGTACCCTGTTGGTACAGAAAGGAAGGAAGCACAATGTATCCTCTGTGGGTTGTTTCCCATGTCCTACACGTGGAGTAGGTAACCCAAGGAGGGATGGCAGCATTCGTGAGGCACAGTTCCTAGTAAAGCACTCCCCCTGTTTGCTATTTCTTTTTAAGATTGTACTCAAATTTAATGTGGTACTATAGTTAAAGATGATGAGGGATCTTCTGGGAAAATATTTCAGCTGAAAAATAGATTTGCCAGTCCCACCCCACGAAGGACACCTGCTTGCAGAGAGTGTGTTTCAGACAGAATTCCTATACTGGAGGCAAAAAAAAATGAGTTGTGAAAATGTCCTGTTTTACTTCAAAAAAATTCAGATGAACAAGTAGCAGAATAGTGTTTGTAAGCCTCAGGCTGAGAAGTCAGCTTGTTTTGTGCTGTCTGCTGCTGATAGGCCATAGTTTCTCTCTGGTATGTAGACTTGAATGAACACAGATGTACAGATCCACATGTACAGCGTTGCATAAAATACCCTTTCTGGGCTTACATTTAGTAATGAGAACACATGAAAAAGGTATATGTAGCAATTCTGAATGTTTTACACTTTCCTACTCAAAGTCTCCAGCTTAAGCCATTTCTTAATGACTTACTCTTCCAATGGCATCTTAAAAACTTTTCCTTCATTTTTTCCTTGGTTGAAAGTCCTAAATGGTTCCTTTCCGTCCATCCCGTTGGATCTTCACTCTCCACTGAGAAGTGTTGCTTTCATCAGCTAGTCAACACTGTAGTCCCCTATTCTTACTCTTGGTTCTTCACCTCTTGAGTGTTGAAGAACATTAGCTTCCTTACAGTTCTGCCTCGTATGCTTAGAAGGCTCCTCGATTGCTCACAGAAATAACTACTGCAAATGCGCTCTTGATTCCAGTATTGGCAAAGATTGTGTGGAAACCAGAGGGAGATGGTAGTTTCCAAAGTGTAATCAATCATTCTAAAAAGCAGAAAAGCAAATTGCACGATGTTATAGGAAGGTGTGGCAGTGTCTGTTGGGGCAGGAAAGACATTTTTCACTAGGTTGGGGATCAAAGGAAAGGTTGTTCAGGAGAAGTTTAACAAGTGCGCTGGGTATACAGAGCTGTCGTTCTTTCTGTTGTTTGCTACTTACACCGTGACTGTGTTTACACTGTCACTGTGACATAGTTTTTTCAAAATTAACATGAATAAGGGTTTTGTACTCCAACACTGGTATTTCCCTGAAATGTATGTGCCGTTCTGGGTTAAATAAGAAGTGCAAATATTTTCCTTCAGGATTGTGTCAAATATGCTTGGAATTTCTTCACTGTTTAAGTTCTTTTTCTGCCCCTACAAATGTACAAATAACTAAATACAACAGTTAAGTAAACAGACAAATTTTCTGATAGAAACTTTGTCTGCTTCTACAAATGAGGAAGAGTGCTGTGGAGTAACTGAGACACTGGGGGTTTTATAGTTTATTTCTACTTTTCACTTGCATTCTTTTCACAAGGACTAGGAGCTTTTAGAAACCAGGAAAAATAACAAAATTTCATTTTAATGAGGACACTGGGGGTCAATGGGTGAACTTGAACCGGAGCATCATCCCTTTACAGTTTATGCTTACCTCATTATATATTTATTCCCTTTGCTTGCCTAAGTCTGATGTTTTGGAACTCAGCATTGTCCATATGGATGCCTGCGTTATTGAAGAGGTTTTGATTGTGCATCTGATTTCTGTATTGCAGTTTCAGTTCCAGCCACATGTCCCACAGCTGTGCCAGCAGAATGACACAAAGAGCGCTCATGGCATGATCATGAGCATTTCACTGTGCCTGCCTTGTTGCACAAAAGACAGCTACCTGCAGGGGTTTGAAAGCTTCCATTATTTATGTATGTGTACAAGCACAAATTGAGGAAACAGATTTAGTAATTTGCTCTTTGATAGGCGTTTTCTATGATTTGCTGGTCCTGGGGTGGTGCCATTCAACAAGGAAGCATAGATGAATTGATTTTACTCTTCGGTGTTTTTTCAAGTTAATGGAGCTTTTCTCGTGTACATGAACAAGGTCAGAGATTATGGCAGTTTTTATGGACTTGATTCAGAGGGACAGCATCCTCTGTGTTTGTCAGGACAGGAACCTATGAAGTAAAAGGATGACAGATATGCCAAGCTACCATTGTTCTTCCTGTGTGGTTTGAGTTGTAGTCTTCCTTGTACTTGTAGTTTCCA